>NC_053036.3:623775325-624135325 GCF_002575655.3 Aegilops tauschii subsp. strangulata | reverse complement strand
CAGCCAAGTCTTCCTCTGTAGGCAACTTAACAGAAGGGTTATGCAAAATGTCCAAGAAAGTATTAGGCGGCACCGGCTTTCGCTGAGAGCCCAGCCGGCTTAATGCATCAGCCGCCTCGTTCTTCCTGCGATCGATGTGCTCTACTTGGTAACCCTGAAAATGTCCAGCAATGGCATCAACTTCGCGGCAATAAGCCGCCATGAGAGGGTCCTTGGAATCCCACTTGCCTGACACTTGTTGGGCCACTAAATCTGAGTCGCCAAAGCACCTTACCCGGCTCAAGCTCATCTCCTTAGCCATCCGAAGACCATGGAGCAAGGCCTCGTACTCAGCTGCATTGTTAGTACAGGGAAACATCAACCGTAGCACATAGCAAAACTTGTCACCTCGAGGGGAAGTTAATACAACTCCAGCCCCCGAGCCCTCCAATTGCCTAGACCCGTCGAAGTGAATAGTCCAGTATGTATTATCCGGTTTCTCTTCAGGCACCTGCAGCTCTGTCCAATCGTTGATGAAATCCACCAATGCTTGAGATTTGATAGCAGTGCGTGGCACGTATTTCAGACCATGAGGCCCAAGTTCTACAGCCCACTTAGCCACTCTTCCTGTGGCTTCTCAGTTTTGGATGATATCTCTCAGGGGAGCAGAGCTAACCATAGTGATAGGGTGACCCTGGAAATAATGCTTAAGCTTCCGGCTTGCCATGAATACCCCATAAACAAGCTTCTGCCAATGTGGATACCGTTGTTTGGACTCAATGAGTACTTCGCTGACGTAGTAAACCGGCCGCTGAACCGGATACTCCTTACCCGCTTCCTTACGCTCCACCACCACAGCCACACTGACGGCTCGTGTGTTTGCGGCTACATACAGCAATAAGGGCTCCTTGTCAACAGGAGCAGCAAGGACTGGGGGCTCAGCCAGCTGTCTCTTCAAATCCTCAAAAGCAGCATTAGCAGCATCATTCCAGATAAAGTCATCTGTTTTCTTCATCAACTGGTACAGTGGCATGGCCTTTTCACCCAAACGGCTTATAAACCGGCTCAAGGCAGCGATGCGGCCCGCCAGACGCTGGACGTCGTTTATGCACGCCGGCTTAGCCAGAGAGGTGATTGCTTTGATCTTTTCCGGATTAGCTTCGATGCCTCTGTGAGAAACCAGAAAACCCAAGAGCTTGCCTGCGGGAACACCAAAAACACACTTGGCCGGGTTAAGCATCATCTTGTAAACCCGGAGATTATCAAAGGTTTCTCTAAGATCATCTACCAAGGTCTCCTTCTCCCTGGATTTAACCAAGATATCATCCACATAGGCATGAACGTTGCGCCCAATCTGGTTATGAAGACAATTCTGCACACAACGCTGGTAAGTCGCCTGTGCATTCTTGAGCCCAAAAGGCATAGACACATAACAGAAGGCTCCAAAGGGAGTGATGAACGCCGTCTTCTCCTGGTCCTTAACTGCCATTTTAATCTGATGGTATCCAGAATAAGCATCCAAAAAACTTAAGAGCTCACAACCTGCCGTAGCATCAATAATTTGATCAATACGGGGGAGAGCAAAAGGATCGGCCGGACAAGCCTTGTTTAAATCCGTGTAGTCCACACACATCCGCCAGGTGCCGTTTTTCTTGAGCACGAGCACCGGGTTAGCTAACCATTCTGGATGAAAAACTACAACAATAAACCCGGCCGCCAAGAGCCGGGCTACCTCCTCACCAATGGATTTTCGCCTCTCCTCATTAAACCGCCGGAGGAATTGCCTGACCGGCTTAAATTTCATATCAATATTGAGAGTGTGCTCAGCGAGTTCTCTAGGTACACCCGGCATGTCAGAAGGCTTCCATGCAAAAATGTCCCTGTTCTCACGGATGAACTCGATGAGCGCGCCTTCCTATTTCAGATCCAGATTGGCACTGATGCTGAACTGCTGAGATGAGTCACCTGGAACAAAGTCAACAAGTTTAGTCTCATCAGCGGACTTAAATTTCATTACCGGCTCATGCTCCGTGGTTGGATTTTTCAAAGACGTCGTATCTGCCGGGTCAACATTGTCCTTGTAAAACTTCAACTCCTCTGTTGCACAAACAGCTTCAGCATAAGTCGCGTCACCTTCCTCACACTCCAAGGCTATCCTTCGGCTGCCATGAACCGTAATGGTCCCATTGTGACCCGGCATCTTGAGCTGCAAATACACGTAACACGGCCGTGCCATGAACCTGGCGTAAGCCGGCCGCCCAAATAAAGCATGATACAGACTTCTTATCTTAACCACCTCAAAGGTCAGTTTTTCCGCCCTGTAGTTGTACTCATCTCCAAAGGCCACTTCCAGCTCGATCTTACCGACCGGATATGCTGACTTGCCGGGCACCACGCCATGGAAAACAGTATTGGACTGGCTGAGGTTTTTATCAGTTAAACCCATACGACGGAAGGTCTCATAATAGAGGATGTTGATGCTGCTGCCTCCGTCCATGAGCACTTTAGTGAATTTATACCCCCCAACCTGAGGAGCCACTACCAAGGCCAGGTGACCCGGATTATCAACCCGGGGAGGATGATCTTCCCTACTCCACACAATAGGCTGCTCAGACCATCTTAAATAACATGGAACCGCCGGCTCAACAGCATTCACAGCCCTTTTATGGAGCTTCTGCTCTCTCTTGCACAGACTGGTAGTAAATACGTGATACTGTCCGCCATTGAGCTGCTTTGGATTAGTCTGGTATCCCCCTGCTGCTGCTGATGACCCTGGACGGACTGCTGATTAAAGCCCCCTTGAACATTCTGAGAATTGGAATTTGAACCGCCGCCCGGGCCATGAAAGCCGCCAGCGCCTGAGCCGCCGCCCGGGCCACTGTTGCCATTGAAAACATTGGAATTTTTAAAGGCCTTCATGGTTGCGCAGTCCTTCCATAGATGAGTGGCCGGCTTTTCCCTAGAACCATGCCTTGGGTAAGGCTCATTCAACAATTGTTCAAGCGTCGGGCCTGACCCGCCGGCTCGGGGAGGTGGTCTCCCCTTGCGCCGGTGGTTGCTACCCTGTGAATTGGCGTTGGCCACAAATTCCATACTGCCATCAGCCTTACGCTTGTTACCTCCTTGGTTCGCCGGGTTATGCTGGGGGCCCTTGCCATTGCCGTTCCGTTTTCCCTTCCCTGTCCTTTCATCATCTGACGCGGGATCCTTGGTACTATCAGAGTCGGCGTACTTGACCAGAGCCGCCATCAGCGTACCCATATCATTGCAATCGCGCTTGAGCCGCCCGAGCTTCATCTTCAGGGGCGCAAAACGACAATTCTGCTCTAACATTAAGACTGCAGAGCCGGCATCCATCTTATCAGATGAATGTATTATCTCTTTGACCCGGCGAACCCAATGGGTTGTAGACTCACCCTCCTGCTGCTTGCAGTTAGTCAAATCCACAATTGACATAGATTGCCTACATGTATCTTTGAAGTTTTGGATAAACCGGGCTTTTAGCTTAGCCCAAGACCCGATAGAGTTCGGTGGCAGCCCTTTCAACCAAGTGCGGGCAGTCCCATCTAACATCATGGTGAAGTACTTGGCCATTGCCGCCTCACTGACCTCCAGCAACTCCATAGCCATCTCGTAACTCTCGATCCATGCTCCGGGTTGTAAATCAGCCGTGTAATTAGGTACCTTCCTCGACCCTTTGAAATCCTTGGGCAGACGTTCATTACGGAGAGCCGGTACCAGACAAGGAACACCTCCAGTCCTCATAGGTATACCCGCATCGATGGAAGCCGTCGGATAAGCCGGGAGTGGCTGGTAAGCCGTCAACTGAGCCGCCTGCTCCGCCTCTTGTCGTGCTCTGTCTTGGTCTACCGCGTTAAAAGCTCCATTATGAACCGGGTCGTGGCCTGGAGGCAAGTCACGGCGTCGGACATTGCTAGAGCCGGTCGCTGAGACCATGTGTCTGCTATAACTCGGGCTCCGGCCTGGACGAGGGGTTGAATGAATCCTGTCCCGGCTATATGAATATGCCTCCTGTTGCGCCAGAGCCGTCTGAAGAAGTTCTCTGACCCGGCGGGTTTCAACCGCTGTTGGAGAGTCGCCCTCGATTGGGAGAGCCGCCAGTCGCGCCGCCGCGGCGACCATGTTTTCCAACGGGTTGACATAATGACCCGGTGGTATTGGCACGTACTGAGGCGGGGCAGCGTTCACCCGGGGAGGCCCCATCACTTGGGGCTGAATTGGCGTTCCAGCCCCGGGCGCCGTGATCTCTGGCGGGTTACTGGGCCCTGCACCAGGCGTGTTGAAGAGGTTTCGAGGATCGTAAACCGGAGGGAGTCGAGATTGGGCCTTTTGATGCCTCCTTCTCATGACCTCATCGGACGCGTTCTGATCCATCGTGAGCCGGAAAGACTGCGCCTGAATCAGCTGAGTCTGGGCGTCGAGAGCCGCCCTCTCGGCAGCCATCCTGATCCCTTCCGCCGCCAGATCCTCCTTGGCCTTCGCTAGATCCAATTTTAACTGTGCCACCTCCGCGTCATGCTGAGCTTGATCCGCTGGGGCGACCGTAGCGGTTAACAGGGCCGTCATCTTGTCTGTGAGATCCATCAGCACCTGAGCCGGCGGGGGCACAGGGCTTCCTGCCCCGGCGGCGGGGTTTTGAACAGGTTGTGCGCCAGCCATGAAGATTCCAACCCAGCTCGGCGGCTCAAAGGGGTCCGGAATGCTGTCGCCATCGGAACAACCCCTGAGCCTGCCATCTTGAAGTTGGTATAACGAGTCAGCCTCCTCCGTGGATGACTCGCCGTCAGAGCGAGCGGTCGTCTCCTCGCCAGATCCAGATCTTTCAGAGAGTCCTCCATGGACACATCCCACGAAGGCATGCTTCAAGGCAGGCAGAGTCCGGGCGGGTCGTGCACGCTGAGCCGTCTCGATGAGATCGGCGCAGAGGTCCGGCTCAAGGCCCGTCTCACCAATCTTGCCAATAAAGACATGGATTCCGCCGAAGGGGACCCGGTACCCGTACTCGATTGAGCCGGCGTCGGGGCCCCAGTTTGCATCGTCGATGTAGAGCTTGCCGCGACGACTCTTGGTCATCCGGCCCACAGCGTATCCCTTGAGCCCTTCAAAGCTGCCCTTCAAGAACTCAAATCCACCGTGCGCTGGCCCCACGGTGGGCGCCAACTGTCGTGGAATTGTCACGGCAGATGTCCTCGTGCAAGGACTTAGTCGTGGAGCCATCGTAGCTAGGAAGCTTAAAGGGGTTAAGCGGGACAAGGAACACGAGGATTATACTGGTTCGGCCCCTTACGGTGAAGGTAAAAGCCTACGTCCAGTTGAGGTGGTATTACTTAGGGTTTCGATGACCAGGGAGCTAATTGCTATGCCTGGCTCTCGATCTGTTCTTTCTTGTCCTGAACCGCCGCCGGGTCGTCCCTTTATATAGAGAGGTTGACGCCCCGCGGCTCTCAGAGTCCCGGCCGGCTTATAACAGTGTCCGGCTCGGACTCTTAACTATTCTTGCCTTACACTACAAGTTTCGCCATAACGGCGGTTTATCACTACGGGCCTTAAGCCATCTCCGGGTCTTAAGCCCATTACTGACCCGCCGTCCTCAAGCTTGGTACTGGGCTTCACGTGATGATCATTATGACGTAACCCGGCCCCTCCTGGGCGGGTGACTCTAATGGTTATATCCTCAACAATACCCATGTTGGCTCCCACATGTTCCACGATGATCTCATCGGATGAACCACGATGTCGAGGATTCAATCAATCCCGTATACAATTCCCTTTGTCAATCGGTACGTTACTTGCCCGAGATTCGATCGTCGGTATCCCAATACCTTGTTCAATCTCGTTACCGGCAAGTCACTTTACTCGTACCATAATGCATGATCCCGTGACCAAACACTTGGTCACATTGAGCTCATTATGATGATGCATTACCGAGTGGGCCCAGAGATACCTCTCCGTCATACGGAGTGACAAATCCCGATCTCGATTCGTGCCAACCCAACAGACACTTTCGGAGATACCCGTAGTGCACCTTTATAGCCACCCAGTTACGTTGTGACGTTTGGCACACCCAAAGCACTCCTATGGTATCCGGGAGTTGCACAATCTCATGGTCTAAGGAAATGATACTTGACATTTGGAAAAGCTCTAGCAAACAAACTACATGATCTTGTGCTATGCTTAGGATTGGGTCTTGTCCATCACACCATTCTCCTAATGATGTGATCCCGTTATCAATGACATCCAATGTCCATAGTCAGGAAACCATGACTATCTGTTGATCAACGAGCTAGTCAACTAGAGGCTCACTAGGGACATGTTGTGGTCTATGTATTCACACATGTATTACGATTTCCGGATAACACAATTATAGCATGAACAATAGACAATTATCATGAACAAGGAAATATAATAATAACCATTTTATTATTGCCTCTAGGGCATATTTCCAACACCACATAGTCACCATCGTTGGGCTACGCGAGGCAGCAATCCTCCAACAGCAAGGCTGAAGCTGTGGCGTCCGTCTGCGACCTCGCCGTCGTCTTGGTGGACGCCGCCCTCCGCGGGCAGGCTGTCGTCAGGGTGGGCGACTCCGTCGTCCTGCTGGACGCCGCCTTCCGCAGGAATGCCGCCTTCGTCGTCATCTTGTGGGTGGACGACTCTGTCGCCCCGCTGGACGCCGCCTTCCGCGGGAACGCTGCCGTGCGGGTGGACGCCGCCCTCCGCGGGCACGCTGTCTTGCGGGTGGACGACTCCGTCGCCCTGCTGGACGCCGCCTTTCGCGGGAACGCCGCCGTGCGGGTGGACGCCGCTGTTCGCGAGCATGTAGTCGTCCGGGATGCCGCCGTCAGCGAGCATGTTGTCCTCCGCAAGCAAGCTATCTGTCTTCCCAGTTCCCACAAGTGGATATCTTCCACGAACATGAGCTTGACGGGGAGGAGAAGAGACGGACGAAGATGTAAGGCGAAGAGATAGGAGGCGTGCGATCTGGAGTAATAATAATCCAGGAGTTACAACGGAAGCAGAGGTAGAGGAGCATAGTAGTTGGAAAGAATCGTCGAAATATCTCATCGCGCTGATCATGGATTATTTGGCGAAAAAATCACACCCATGCTAAACGGAACCAAGGGAGTAATTAGTTAGATTTTTTTCCTAAATAAAAGGTGTGCGAGGATGGTCTGCCGGCAGAACATCGAATCTGAACCGTTTGATTAACTCGCACACCACCGGATCATTACGGGCTCTTAGATTTCACTCAACCAATTAGATTTGAGGGTTCTGTTTATCCCGTGTACACTTTATGGTGTTTTTAGAGAAATTCATGTTTGCTTTTTTAATAGTTTCTATTTGATACGGATTTGTAAAAATTACCAAAAGCAGTACCAATCCGCACCTCCTAATGCCCCAATTATGGTATGGATATCCGTGCAATTAACTCAATTGCACTATTTGGCACCCGAGTACACAAAAAAAAAAGAGTGCAACGATTGTAGGTCCATCACTGTTCGCCTGCAAATTCTGTGATAGGTGCCCCCATCGATCGTGTCATCCGTTGGTAGATAGAAAACCAATCGTATCACGGGATGGACTGGAATAGTTTTGTAGGAGTAACTCATTAGTGGACACACTAACAACATTCCTGCAGAAAGAACCAGCGCACGTTTATTCAGTTTGCAGCAGATGTCGTTACAACCGAGGCCATGGCAATGCGAGATGGCCTAAATTTGGCAAACATATTGGGATTTAACAGGGTTGAAGCGGAGTCTGATTCCTTGAGTGTGGTGAACTGTTGTCAAGGACAAGACCCGTGGTGGGATGCAGCGGCGGCGGTCTTTGCTGAATGCATTGACACGGCAACTTCGATAAGAAAGGTCATCTTTTCTCATTGTTTTCTGAAAAAAATTCGGTAGCTTATAAGCTAGCTAAATTCAGTTTTTGTAATAAGTGTGAGACTAGTTGGACTGATGAACCTCCTGGGTTCTTAGTTCCACGTCTAGTGAACCATGTAACTCTTATTCAATCTTAATAAACTAGCCATAATGGCCTTTCCTAAAAAAAAAAAAAACGCACGTGAGCGCGTGTGCGCTGCGCATACTACGAACGCTGAACATAGTGTCGTACTCGTACTCTCGTAGTACTTATTACGTGACGCACCATGCCGCTCGGACTAGCCACGCACGTCGTCAAATCCGAGTCCGAGCTAGTGTTACGCGCGCACGCGATGCATTGCTCATGGCCATAGCGACGCCGGCGGTTAACGTGGACTGGTGGTCACCGCCGGCCGTACGTACGCGCCCGCCATGCATGGCCGGCCGCCTCCTTTCTTCATTACCGCCCGGCCTGTTTGCCGTTTCGGTTGGACGCGGACCTCAATTTGCTCCGGTCCGGCCACGATAGGCGTCAAAGATCGGGGTTGCTTAGCCGGAAAGGGAGAAGCGGGTGCATCCTTTACGGGTTCGTTTGGCGACGTTGAACGTGCGTGCGGGTGCGGTGGCCGCTCGACCGGACGGACGGACGGCCCTTTGGAGACGTCCAAATCCAACCTCGATCTCATTCTCATCGGGAGGGAACATGGGCAGCAGTGGGGTGGGTTGCACCTTTGCACGAGGTTTCCTACGCCGCCCGACTTGGCGACTTGGCTCCCCGGCCGGACTCATCGCGGGACGTTGCTTCGCCCGAGGGGCCATGCTCTGCCTGTGTGCGCTGTGCGTATCGGCGTATGACTCCGGCGGGCGGCATACGCACGCACGCACGCGTTCCTTGCGTGTCCCCGCACCGCACATCTCCCTACCCTATCCTACCCAGGCACCTATCGCATCCGTATGGTCCTGCAACAGCGACTTGGGAGGGCCCCTTTTCGGTGCCCGTCTTCTCCTGCCGGCCACACCACAAAACATGCGAGCATTTTGAGGGTGAAGGGTCCGTATCTGGACCCGCCGCCGTTCTACTATTGGAATGCCCTGCGGTAAAGTGCGCCGTCCCCGGGAAAGTGAAAAAGGCAAAACGAATGCTCCACTACCTCAAAGACAACATTTCAACGGCAGGATATGATTATCAGAAAACATCACGGTAGGACAAGAGCACATTGGAAGTGTCATCATCTACACTTTACGGAAAAAAAATTACAGCACTTATCATGAGTTGCACCGCAGAGATCCTTGTTTTGTCCCTCGCAATAAACAATAATTCATGCATGTGCGCTGATATACGTTGCTTCACACTATTGTTCTCCTCTCAGCTATACTACTTCTCAAATGATTAAATTAAAATAACATAATATGCATTGCTTGACACTATTGCCCTCCTCTCATATGTTGGTAATATTGCTTGAAAATATTGTTAATGAGATTAATCTCATCGGATGAGGACTCTGGTAATATTGGTGACGCGTCATGGTGACTAGCCGGGACCGTTGGATCAAGATCAAGCGGGCACGTGATGTCTGTATCCGTCATCTGGTATTTCTCTTGCACAAACCATCAACTGTTTCGCCGTGCACCGCCCAACTAGACAGACGTTCATCATCACGCCATCGTAGCGTCGTAGTAAGTATACCAGTATTTCAATTTCAACGTGTATATGGCACTTCCACTGAAAACTAGTGACCTAAGACATAGTATACTCCTCCGTTCCAAAACAAATGTCTCAACCTTAGTACTAAAATTATTTTAGGACGAAAGGAATAGTTTACAAGAGGGATTGTCTGTTGTTGTCTTGAACATCGCCGTTGGTAATACAGTAGTAGTAACTCGCAATTCCATGCACACAATCGAGTTCTCTTAATCTTGAAAAGAATGATCTATTACAAATATTCAAGAGAACTACAAAACGGCTCAAATATAAAAGGAATTACATCGAAAACACGTGCCTTCAAAATCGTTTTCTGAGATGCGATGAACCAGACTAACAAGAAGCCCTAGCCGCCACCTAGTCGTTGCACCTCCCGCCGGCGCCAATGGGGACGTCCAGATCGAGGAGGCCTACCATGGGGACACTAGAGTGACGTTGTGGGATAGCAAAGAAGATGTATGCTCGAGCGGCCTTCGTCATGCGTTGCGTGCCAACGGCGTGGGGTAAGACAGCGGTGGCCAAAGGGATCCAGCGTGGAGATCTTCATCGATGTCCTGGTCTGGCTAGATCATCGAAAAAGAGGGCGTTGGTGCACGTCTGGACAATAGTGAGCTCGACATCAAATCAAAACCTGTCGTAAGAGGCATATGTGATTTTTTCCAAGCTTTCTTTAGTCAGTCTTCGTGTTTTGTGCAGGGCATCGAAGCGGCGGCATTGCCCCAGGGTAGAAATAATGTTCTCCCCGCTATATCCCCTTTCCGTTGGTGCCTTCTTCGCGGCGCGGGGGGGGGGGGGGGGGGGAGCGTGTGGAGTGTGTCTCCGTCGGCTCTTCCGGGATGCAATCGGTTTAGGTTTTCAGTAAATCTATCTAAACTCAACCGGCTTTCTTGGATTCGTACTAATTGGAGTTTCTACATGTCCTTATCAGTCTTTATCTCTGTGGCACAGATCACAAATCGCGGCCATCATCGTCTGCTAGTCTACATCGATGACTTTCCAGTCACTACTTCTACAAGCTCCAAAGTTTCGAAAAATATGCTCTGCCGAGGCGGAGGCCCATAGACGGCATCGAGCTATGTTCAAGACGCGTCGTCAGTGGATGCAGGAGGAAGAAGACTTTAGCACCCTAAAGATTTTGAATATATTTTGATTTTTCTATAAGGGCGAGTTTGTTAAGACATATGATGCTTAATATATGGCCATAGGCCTTTTCGTAAAAGAATAACTACATCTAGGTCAATGAACTGTCAAAATACCATTGTCGCCATCAAAACTAGCCATAATGCCATATGAAGGCCTCGCGATCCACAAAGCCATTGGGTTCTGCATGGAGGCGCCCCAAGTCTTAAGTTTTAGGTTCCCAAACTTAAGTTTTCGTCATTCCCCAGTAACAAGTTTTTAGTTTTCGTCGCTCGTTCGTATTAATTTCAGCAGTTAAAATTTAACAAAGTTTTGAAAACCTGCCAAAACATATTTAAAATGAATCTTATTTAAAACTCATGGTCACAAGAAACACGAATTAAAAAAAAGTTAATTTGAATTTTTGTTCAAAACATATAAACGTTTGAAAATTGAAAACCAAAGAAAAAATTAGGCTACATGCCCCCCCCCCCCCCCCCCCTCCCTCCTGCGTGTCACATATTTCCTCCCCGAGAAAGAGACGTCTACGCGCGCCGCTTTCATAGTGAAGCCGACCCGACCTTACTGACGAAAGTGAGAAAATCTTCATGCACATGCCACTATAGATGAGCGCCTCAAAACAATATTATTTGAGGCAGGAAGGGTAGGCAATAAAGGACTGTCGGATCAATCGTATAATGTGAATCAATCAAACAAATTAATGTGAGGATTCCAATTCTTTCTTTATTTCCTTTTGCGTGGAAGAGAATTCCAATTCGTAAAGGCTCTGATCTAAAAGCACCAACGGTAGCAGAAACGGCTTATCACCGAAGGAATCTGCCAAATCATTTTGTCGATCACAGCAAAGATTCTGGCAGTTCTAAAAAAAAAAAGCAGAGATTCTGGCAGAAAAGACTCGGCCCGAGCGTGTGGTTTGGTGAGGTGAGACACGAGACGAGCATGCACACCGGAATCCGAGACCGCCATATCGCACGTACGTGACGCGCCATGCCGTTGGCTCCTGGTTCGTTACTGACGAGACGAGCTCTACCGTTACCGTTACGCACGCAATGCATCGCTCATAGCGGCGGGTAACGTGGACCGCCGGCCGCCGCCGTACGTACGCGTCGACGTGCATGCATGGCTGCCTTTCAAGAACGGCCGGGGTGTTTGCTGTCTGGGTTGGGGCCATGCGGACCGGAGGAGAGCTTAATTAATCTGCTCCGAACCGGCTAAGACAGGCGTCAGAAGAGGTCGACGTTGCTTCGCCGGAAAGGAAGAAGAATCGCGCGCCCCTGTTGTCGTCCTCGCCGTGGAACGTGCGTTGGGTGGCCGGCCGGCCCTTGGGCTTTGGAGGCGGCCGTGGGGTGGGGGTGGGGCCAACCCAACCCGATCTCATCGGGAACCGGAGCCTGCCCCGCGCCAACATGGAAAAACGAGGAGGCCGAGTGCGGTTGCCCTTTCCACGGGGTTTCCTAGGCCGGCTTCGCTTCCCGGCCGGACTCGCGGGACGTTGCTTCGCCCGAGGGGTCATGACTCGTGTGGGTGCGCGCTGTGCGTATGGCTCCGGGCCTCCGGCGCCGCACGCACGCCTTCCTTGCGTGTCCCCACGCATCTCGCTACCCTACCCAGGCAACCATCGCATCCTTTGGTTTTGGTTCATATGGTAGAAAATTCAACGAAATAGAAAAGTCGCAGGAAATAAGATGACATGCTTTTCAAATCCTATGAATAGAAATATCAAAGAAGATGTCCTTTGATTCACATCATAGGATTTTTTTCATTAAGTCTAGGCTAATGTTTATTTCCCTATGAAATATGGTGGATAAAACTAATTCCTCTATAGGAATAGGATTTCATTCCTACAAACCAAAGGGCACTAAAGGATTTTTTTCCTACAGAAATCCTATTTTATGAATTTTTTATAAAATTCCTCCAAACCAAAGGAGGTCTGAACATGGTCCTGCAACACCAACTTGCGAGCCTTACTTTTTCCGCCAAACACACATACACGCACACACACAAAAAAATCTTGCGAGCCTTACTTTTTCCGCCAAACACACACACACACAAAATCTTGCGAGCCTTACTTTTTCCGTCAAACACACACACACGCAAAAAATCTTGCGAGCCTTTTCGGTGCCTGTCTTCTCTGGCCGGCCATCACCAACTGTGTAACGAGCCCCCATGCGCCAGTGTCCGACAACATATACCATGCCCTTTTTTTACTTTTTTTTCTTTTCTTATAAAAAATGCATAGTGCAAGTACCGCTCCCTCACAACAAAAAAATAGTGCAAGTACCGTGTAGCGGCCCATGCAATAAGAAAAAAAAAGTACCGTGTGGCCGCCCATGCAATAGGAACATGGCCTTGGATAAAGTGTGCCGTCGTAAACCTGGGAATAGTTTGGACTCAAATCACAATTTCAAATCGGTTTTTCTATTGGTCTCTTTTGGTTTGGGCTGAACTCCTAATGTAAGCTGGTTTTGTTTGGGCTTTTCCTATTATCGGCTTGGTCTGGTTCGGTCTGGTCACAGACCAAACAGTCTCGAACCATTTCAACCCATGGACGGAGAACTAAATCAGGGACCAGGGTAGCTGGGTAGGGTCCCGATCAAAGCAATCACCCTTTTTTTCGCTGGGAAAAGCAATCAACCATTGGCAACGTCTTCTTCGTTGTCTCCACTGCTGGTACCGATGATGATGCTCCTGCTCGCCATGGCACGTCCATGCTCCAGCATGGACCCGACCGGCAGGTACTGCGCCAAGAATGGTGCCACTGCGGAGACACATACCAGCATCGACCAGGTTCTCGCGGCCTCATCCCGCACGCCTCCGCCTGCTACGGCACGGCCATCGCCGACCGCTCATCCTATGCGATATGGGGCCTTGCGCAGTGCCGCGGCGACATCCCGCGGCTGCATGCTCTGGTTGGCCGCGGTGGTGCGGACACGAGCTACACGCTCAGCCTTCTCAACACCCACAATGCCACCGGCATGGATTGATGCATCTGTCCGCGTTCAACCGAGTGCAATGAAGCTCATGTAACGCCCCGAGACCGATGCGACATGTGTCTTTCAGTTATTTGCTGTCGTTGCCATGTCATTTGCTTGCGTGTTGCACTTTGCCATGTCATCATGTGCATTTTATCTGCATGTTTTTCAAAACTTGCATCCGTCCGGGTCCTCCCAGTTCTCTCCGTTGTCCGTTCGGAGTTCAGACACACTCGCACGCGCCCGCGGCACCTCCAAATATTATTTTATAAGTGGCATAAAAATGTTTCCGGAATGGGATGAAAGTTGGCGTGGGGTCTTATTATAGTGTAGGTAGGCCGCCTGTCAAGTTTCGTCGCATTCGGAGCTCGTTTGATAGCCCAGCCGTTAAACATATAGCGGTACCACGGCCGGTACCTTCGTCGGACGTTTCGGTCTCCGAAACTGTTGTCGGGCAGCCCTCCTCTTCTCTTGTCTCGGCCTAGCCCATCTAAACACAGCCCACCAACCTCTCCCAGGCCCAACCAACCCCCCCTCGCGTCCGGAACCGTCCGATCGCGATCGGAGGGCTCCGAAACCCCCTCAAACCCCCCTAACCCTACCCCCCCTTGCCTATTTAATCAACCCCCTTGCCATGTTTGGGCAACCCTAGCCCCCCTAGACCCTCCACCTACCTTCTGCCGCAGCCAACCCCGCCTCCTCATCGTTTTCCGCACCGCCCGATCCGCCGCCGCCACTTGGCCTCCTCCCGCGCCGCCACCTCGCCGCCCAGTCGCGCCCGCGGCCAACCCAAACGCACCACGTCGCCCCTTGGCTCCCCGCCGCCCTCCACCCGCGCCTCCAGCCGCTCGGGCCTGCCGAAGCCCGTGCGCAGCCCGCCCCAGGCCGATATGGGCCCGGTGCGCCCGCCGCCGCCCGCTGACCCGTCCCCGAGCTCCTTCCCGAGCAGGGCGCTCGACCTCGACTCCCCGCGCCGGCCTCGACCTCCTCCCATCTGCCTCGCCGGACCCCGTGCCGCCTCGCCGGACCTTGCCGCGCCGCCGCTGCCGCCGCCCCGTTTCCCTCTCCTCCCTCTTTCTCACGAGCTCTCCCTCCCTCTGTCTAGGACGCTGACTGCCGCCGCCGGAGCTTGCCTCGCCGGCCTCGCCGGAGCTTCTCACCGCCGGGAATGGGCCTGCGCCGGCCAGTTCCGCCCGGATCCGGCCGGGCCCGTTTGTTTCGCGCCGTCGCCTCGCCCCCACGTCCCTGCCGATCCGCCCGCGCCGCTGGCCTCGTCCCGCTCGAGAACGAGGACGAGCGCCTGCTTGCCGGCCACGTGGGCCTCGCCCAAGGCCCAGCAGAGCCAAGGCCCAGGCCAACACCAGCCTCCACACCGGCCTGCCTCGTCTTCTGTTTTCTTTCGCGAGGTGAAAAAAAACTGCTAAGTCCCCAGATTTTATATTCATGTGTGCATGTTTGAGATACCATAACTTTGTGCATATTTGTCCTATGGAAGCGTGCAATATGTCTAAATGTTCATCTCTTGATGATCTACATGATGGAGTAGTTTGCATTCATGTTACTGTTAATATTGATGCCTTAATCTTTGTTGCAAAACTGCTAAGTGATATAGACTGCTGAAATCTGCTGATTGTTAACATCATATAGCTGTCTTGTCACTAGTAGAAAACAGGGCTTTCGTTCGGGCATGGCAAGCCCATTAATCCCGGTTCAGTCACGAACCGGGACCCATGGGGGCATTCGTCCCGGTTCGTGAGTCCAGGGGGGCGGCCGGGGCCTCGTGGGCATTGGTCCCGGTTGGTATGGAACCATTTGTCCCGGTTCGAGGCACGAACCGGGACTAATGGGCCTCGCTCCTGGCCCACAACCATTGGTCCCGGTTCTTGGCTTGAACCGGGACAGAAGGCCCGGATTTAGTACCGGTTCTAGCCACGAACCGGGACAAATGAGCTGCCTATATATACCCCATCGCCGCAGCAGAGCACTCCACAGTGCTCTATTTTTTCTGGCCGTCGAGGAGAGGGCATTTGGGTGCTCTAGCTCACCTCCTATGCACATGAGGTGTTCGATGAAATGTCTGAGCCACACTAGTTAATCTTTCTCCTCTCGAAACTCGACCTCCGAGCTCCATTTCCCCGAGATTTGTCTAGGTTTAGCGGTCCGTCACGTCCCGTCCCCGTCTTCACCGCCATCGATCGCCCGCGCCGATCTCGTCGCCAGCACCACCGTGGTGAGCCTCTTGTTCTTATCTTCTTTCTGAAAGAAAAAAAATTCTTACTTCAGATAGATACTTGTCTAATTTTGTTACTTTTATTATTCCTTCTTATTATATAGTGCGATGGTTTTGGTATCCGCCCCGTCGGCCCTCGTCCTATCTATGATTCGGATGTGGTATATATTATCTTTTTATAACTATTTGGTTCATTTATTGTTTATGACAATTATGCCGACCAACGTGACATAGATTTTATTTATCTAGGAGATGGTTGAACCGGAAATTCCAACCGACCCTATCGTCGAGAGGTTAAATTTAGTTGAAGAAGAAAACAATTACTTGAAGGAAAAAATTAAAACAATTGAGGAGGAGAAGATGATATTGGAGTTGCATGTTGCGGATGTCGTCGATGATCACAAGATCAAGATGGATGCAATGCGGTTGAAGATTAGAAAGATTAGAAAATATGCCATTCATACCGAGGCTTGGTATCATTATGCAGTTGGATCAATTGTTACCTTGGTTGCGATTATGATCGCATTTGTTGTTGCCTTGAAATGTTTTACATAATTTCAATGTATGGTTTAATTAGATGCTCTGGAGAGCTATATATATGTTGTTCAATGAGAACTATGTATGTACTTTGGTTTTAATGTGATGATGAACTTCTATTAATTTGGTCACTTATCTATTCATGAGAGCTATATGTTGCCTTCAATTTCAGGGTCTTATAGCTCAAAATAATGAGTAAATGCATGACAAATAACAAATGAAGTCAGAAAGGGTTGAAAATTGTTGATGTGGCTTTGAATGGTGCATTTTGAACACAGAAAAACTATGGAGTTCAAGTAAGTTAAAAAAATGAAATCCCTTTGTAGCAGACGAGTTTCCGTATGAAACCCTGATACTTCGAAAGAGATTGTCCGTTTTGTACACGAAGTGCATCCAGTTTTTGCCGTAACCCTCTCTACTTTCTTGCACATGCTATTTGGGTGAAATTATGATACCATGCCAACTTTTAACCTTTTCAGAGTTGATTTGAAATGCTTTTCAATTTCAGGGTTTTATAGCTCAAAATAATCAGTAAATGCATGAAAAATAACAACTAAAGTCAAAAAGGGTTGAAAATTGATGATGTGGCTTTGAATGGTGCATTTTGAACACAGAAAAACTATGGAGTTCAAGTAAGTTCAAAAAAATGAAATCCTTTTGTAACAGACGAGTTTCCGAATGAAACCCTAATACTTCAAAAGAGATTGTCTGTTTTGTACACGAAGTGCATCCAGTTTTTGCCGTAACCCTCTCCACTTTCTTGCACATGCTATGTGGGTGAAATGATGATACCATGCCAACTTTCAACCTTTTCAGAGTTCATTTCTAGTGCTTTTCAATTTCAGGGTCTTATAGCTCAAAATAAACAGTAAATGCATGGAAAATAACAAATATCATAAAAAATAAATAAGTAATTAGAAACAGAATAAAATAAAATTTAATAAAATATATAAGTAGAAATAAAATAAAATAAACTTTAATAACATAAATAAAATTTATGAAACTAAAATTATCAACATACTTTCTGTTCAAAACATTATAAGCAACCTCTAGTATTACTGAAACTAAAATTATATAAAATTGATGCAACTAAAATTATCAAAGTTTTTTGTGTTCAAAATCATTAAAAGCAAAAAGAATTTTCATAAAGAACTTTTTTTGTTAGAAACTTTAATAGCAAAAAGAATTATCATAAAATAAAATAAATAAGTAATTAGAAACAAAATAAAATAAAATAAATAAGTATTTTGTTGTAAGTAGAAACAAAATAAAATAAATAAAGCAAAAAAAGAAAAGAAATAAACTGGGAAAAAAATAAAAAAACGCCACCTACTAGGCCACCACGGCCTGAATACGACTAGAAAACCACCCATGGGGCCAGGATTCAGGCCCGTAGAAGGCCCAATAGGCCCACAGGGAGATACAATGTGTTTAGGCCCGAAAGCCTGCATTTGAGAGGAGCTCGAGAGGGCAGCGGGAGTGGGGCTTATAAACCACTCTCGAGCTTCCTCAGCTAGCGAGGTGGGACTAAACTTTCGTGCCACGATGTGGGCAGCACAAGGCCTTTAGTCCCGGTTGGTGCCACCAACCGGTACTAAAGGCATACATTGGTACCAGTTCGTGGCACCAACCGGTACCAATGCCCCCCTTTAGTCCCGGTTTGTGCCACCAACCGGGACCAAAAGCCTCTGCTTTCCGCCCTTTGGGCTGCTGAAAAGAGGCCTTTGGTCCCGGTTGGTGGCACCAACCGGGACTGAAGGTTGGCTTTGGTACCGGTTCGTGCCACGAACCGGGACTAAAGCTTTTCCTATATAAGCCAGCACTTAGCATTTTTTCAGATTTCATCGCCAGTTGCCGCCTGACGACGTCGACCCTCCTCGACGCCGCCAGGCTGCCCCGCCGCCGTCGCCGTCGCCCGTGCCCTCGAGCCCACGCCGACGCCGTCCGCCGCCCTCGAGCCCACGCCGTCCCAGCCGCGCCCCTGCGCCACGCCCCGACGCCGTCCCGCCCCGCCCCGACGCCGTCGCCGCCCCGCGCCGCCCCTGCCCGGACGCTGCCTCCTCGTCGCCGTCGCCGCGCACCCTGTGAGCGCCGCCCCGATCCCCTCCTCCTCCTCCTCCCTATAATGGCCGCCGCCGCTGCTGCCGCGCCGCCGTGCCCCCTAGCTAGCTATTATATATGTGTAGTTTAGATTTGTAATTTAGTTGTATTAATTTGGATGTGTAGTTAGATGTGTAGTTAATTTAGTTGTTGGAATTTAGATGTATTAATTTAGATGTGCAGTTTAGATTTTTTGGGTGATATTATTGTTGAATATGCAAATGTTTGTATGTTCATATATATGCAAAGAATATATCAATTTTTTCATAGAATTTTTATGATTTTTTCTGTTGTAATTTTGTTCATAGAATTTTTATGATTTTTTTGTTCATAGAATTTTCTTTGTCAATTTATGTATATGTTCATATTGTGTAGGAATCTGAAAATTGTGTATGATCAAAGTCATTTATGTATGTTCATATTTAGAAGAAAAAGAAGGAGAGAAAAAATGAAAATAAGAAGAGGAAGAAGGAGAAGAAGAAGAGGAGAGGAAGAAGAGGAGAAATAAATAAGAAGATGAAAAAGAAGAAAAAAAAGAGTAGAAGAAGAAGAAATAGAGGAGAAGAAGAAGAAATAGAATAATATGTTATTCTATTTTTTCTTCTTCTCCTCTTTTTTTTTCTTTTTTTTCTTCGATCTCCTCCTCTATTCCTTTCTTCTTCTCCTCTTTTTTTCTTCTTCTTCCTCTTCTTATTTTTTTATCGGGTATGTCGTTGTCGATATACGTACCCCCCTCCCCGATAACTTTTAGTAAGTACTACTTAGAAAGTGTTTAATAGAATTAGTTAGAAAAATAATAGAACTAGTTAAACTAGCTAGTTTATTTTTAGTAAGTACTACTTTATTCTATTTATAGTAAGGAAATTAATAGAACTAGTTTGTTTTTTTAGTTAAAGCAATTATTCCCGCATCGACATCGATGATGCCTATCCCGCATCCTCGTCGTCGACTCGGCGGAGGAGGCCGGCTTGATCAGAGGGGCCATGTCCGGGACTGGGCTCCGCCGAGCTGGTTTTGGGAGGTGCTACCTTCCGGGGGGCGTAGGTTGGTGAGGAGCCAGCCCGTCGTTGACCCGATCCTTGTTTGGTGGCGGTCGCGTGGGCCAGTGACGGTGACGAGGCTTCCGGACACCGCGGAGGTGGTACGTCACCGTGTCAGCGAGGAGGACCAGCATGTCCATCGCTACATGGTTGCGTTGGAGGGCAGGTTCGACAATACCTGGCAGGTTCTTCAGGGATCTCACTGGAGCTATGATCCTGTGATGGTTCCTTCCCTTTGGGTGTCCACCGCCCGCGCCGATACCCGTCGGGCGCTACGGTTCTAGCTGTACTGGCGATATGTATGATAGTATTCGACGTGTATTAGTGATAATATTCGATGATGTACGGACGCATGGAGATGATGTAGTTTTGCTTATAATTGAATGCATCCTAATTTGAATACTACTTTATTTTGCGATTTGATTTTGCTTATTGAATGCTCAAATTGGAAAACTACTCCTACTTTGAATGCTGAAATTGGAGAGCACTATGCAAGGCATATGCATATGATTAGTTGATAGCTTATAGGGTTTTTGTTTTCGCAGAAATCTAGGAGCCCCCGGCCCCTCCATCATCCCCGCCGTCGTCCCCGTCACCGCCCCCTCCGACATCGAGGTGAGACCAGCCAAATCCTCTTTTAGAAAGATAATTAAACGATATTTCGGGTTGACTTTAAGTCTGTCGAGTCTCCACCATATTTGAGAGGACGAAGAATCCCGACTGTTGTCGTGGGGGTAGCTTCTCCTTCGTTCCCGTGTGCTAGACAATTTGGTGTAATGCACTCGGGAACGAAAGGAGGAGCTACCATCACCGACGGTCGCAAATGTCAGAGAAGAATCAGTGAGGGAGAGTTCCACCATATATATATATATATATATATATATATATATATATATATATATATATATATATATATATGAGAGGACGAAGAATCCCGACTGTTGTCGTGGGGGTCGCTTCTCCTTTGTTCCCGTGTGCTAGACATTTTGGTGTAATGCACTCGGGGACAAATGGAGGAGCGACCATCACCAACGGTCGAATGTATACACCACGTGAGCTGAGTGTTTTCAAGAAAAGACTCGACAAACCGATAGTCAACCCGTGGTGAATAATAATGATCTAATTTAGTTTTTGTAGTACATATATTTAATTGTACAAGTTTAATCTTTGAATTACGAACGTAGGAAATGTCATCATCGGACGACGAAAGTCTCCCGGGGGAGTGCGGGTGGTGCCACGACGATCGAGGTTTGTGCGACAGGCCTCACCTGGACGATGATCGGCGCTTCATCATTAAGCTCGAGGAGACCTTCGATGTTGAAACGGTACGCAACGGCGACAAGTGTTTTTTTCGTAATTAAGCATGACTTCAACTATTTCAACGTGTAATTTTCATCTTTTACAATTCGAGTATAGCCTATCCAATGCCATGCAAGACGCTATGTCTTGGAGAGGATGGATTTTGAAGACCATGAAAATTTTGAAACGAAGAAAATTCACCTAAGGATCCATCATGATGTGGATTTTGAAGTAAATCTGTATAATGCTGAGAGCGTAACCCATTTTGGTTGCAAAAATTGGGAAGCATTTTGCAAGATGTATGGTTTTGATGAGGGTATGCTTGTCACCATGGATCTTGGTGATCCTAAAATCGAGCAAGACAATATGGACATTTGGGTCTTTGTTGATACGCCTCCAGTTCTACCGCTATGTGAGTTTCTCAAACATAGTTATTAGCTAATTTATATTGTTTATTTCAAAATAGTTGACAGTTTATTTCCATTGACAACTTATTTTGATTGTTCAAACAATGTGCGGAACATGGTAGACAAAACCCACTACACCGATGGCTCCGAATTAACTTATCGGGAGAAAAATCATCTGGTCGGATTTTGTACTGATCTTGAGAATACAATATCTACAATCAAACTCCTCAACATTATGGTCAATACGTGCCACTAGTGCACGTGTTGAACCACGGTAACTACCATGGAGATACCCTGGTAAGATATTTTACTATCACGACATCCGTGCATCTTTTGCATACTTCTAAAACTAGTACATCATTGCTAACTATGAAGTTATTACTATGTTTTTCAACAGAGAATCCCAGAGGATTGTGTGCCTCATTTGATGTATCAGAATGGCAGCCTTCGTGTTTTGAATATATATCTAGGTCATCCTACGAATCTCAACTGTCCATACCGGATTTCTAAAAGAAGTGGAGACATGCTAATCAGAGAATGGAAAAAATGTATGGACAGTCGTAAGGAGGTTCTTGGAAGCAAAAGGAAGCGAAGCGCAAGAACTGGAGACAGGATGATCTCCATTCTCCATAATGGAGAGTCAGGGTCTATATTGTTTTATGCTATTTTACCTTAAATAGGGTATTTAGGTCCTGCCTAATACTGATGATCATGTGCTAAGAACAATTAAGTAGGGTTGGTTCGATGACTATGAGGATGATGATCGTATGACTTGTTATTAATAACGAGTAGAAGTTGTATGATGATGATTAGTAGGACTTGTTATTATGATGATGCATGATGCGAGCATGAAGAGTTATTATATATCTGTGGGTGAAATGAACATGGATTGGATTGAAGTGAAGGCAACATGCATGTGGTGCATGTCGAAAGTAGTACAATCCAAACTTGATCAAGTTAGGATTAGTATTACTTTCGACATGCACCACATGTTGCCTCACTTCAATCTAAGTCATGTTTAGGCATAGCAGTAGCAGTAGCACAGAGATAAGAGAGGACACATCTCTCTATTAGCTACCTATAACAACCTAAATTAACCCCCCAAACCCCTAAACCACCTCCTTTCAAAAAAAAACCAGCCGCTGAAATGCTGACGCGTGGAAGCTTATTGGTCCCGGTTGGTGCTACCAACCGGGACCAAAGGCCCTCCTGCCTGGGCTCGCCGGAGCGGCCACGTGGAGGCCCATCTGTCCCGGTTTGTATAAGAACCGGGACTAAAGGCCTTGGGCATTAGTAACGACCCTTTAGTCCCGGTTCCCCAACCGGGACAGATGGGTCTTATGAACCGGGACAAATGTGCCTTTTTTACTAGTGTGTGAGTGCTGTAACTTTGTACCTGTTGATCCTATGATGATGACCGTGATATGCACATGTTCTGCTCTTTATTCTCTACATGTTTGTGTGCTTTGCATTCATGTTAGGGTGCATATAGATATCTTAATCTCTGTTGCAAAAGTGCATTTTGCTGTTAACTGCTGAAAACTAGTGTAACTTGCCGATTTGTCATTTTTGTTGCATTTTGTATGTGCATCCTATGAGCATAATGACTACATGTTTTAGGAGCATTTTCATGCCATATTTACAGTGGTGCCATCCATGTATTTTTATGTGCCCTGTAGTGAGTGCAACAAGCTCGTGAAGTGGACTACTTGCTGTTACTATTTTGCTATGCTGAATTTGTCATATCATGATGCTATCTTTGCTTGATGCTACAAATTAATCCATGCATAATCTGGAGATGCTTAGTTGACATGTTTTGATTTCTATTCTATGATCTATCATGCCATGCCTTTTTATGCCTTATATATGTCCTGTAGCATATGTTTTCAATTCCATGAACATGCCTACACGCTGTTCCAGATTTCTGTTAACTTCATGATGCCTTGTGGTGAGCTTATTATTGAGTGATCCATGCCTCTTCTGGAGATGCTCCAATTACATGTTTTGAAGTATGCTATGAGTACTATGTTCACATGCTATGGTTGTTAATTTTGGATACCATACGCCTCTGTTCCATGCTTGCAGACATGCTATCATAATGTTGCTGTTTTACACTTGCTGAAACTGTTTCAACATTCAATCTTGTCATGTTGGTTCCCACTAATCCATGAGCCATATGTATATGATGCCATGATGTTAGTTGCTCATTGTTATGTGTACATTGATTACATGCCCTTGGTTGCTATGTATAGTTGCTGTAGCATCTTTGTTTCATGCCTCCAACATGCCATCATATTAACTCTGCTCATGTATATGTCCCTGTGTTATAAAGTTGCCTTTTGCATTGATCATATTGGTTTAATCTTGATGCCTATGAACCTGAACCTTAATGATATTTGAAGTATGTTATCTGTAAATGAAGTGCATGTCAAGTTTATACTCATATGATTCCTGTAGCATGTTGTTTTGATGTTTGCAAAGTGCCTACTTGCTGTTTTGGGCAGATTGTTGTTATATCTTGTTTGGAGTGTATGTGTTGCACCGTTGCTCCGTTTTGAGCATGCTCTATATGAAAGTTGCTTGATTTTGCATGTAGTTTCATATTATCATGTTGTATCCATGTGTTGAGAGTGTTTGCTTGATGTTTGAATGCATTTTGCACCAATGCCATGTTTAACTTGTTTTGCTCATATCTTCTAGGCCGTAGCTCTGAATTAAATGAACTTTATATGTAACTTGACTAGAATTTTGTGTACATCATATTGGTGCATCTTAAATTGATGTTTAACTACTTGAACATAAGGTTTATTCAGATCTGGACCAATTTCGAAATTTGCATATGGGGACTTACCGGATTTGTTATATGTTATTTCCGGCCTCATTTAAACTTGCTTTGATGTGTTGTTCTTGTATGCATCATCTCTTGCCATGAATAGCATCATATAGCCTTTGTCATGCATCATACTTGGTTGAGCATCATGTCATGTTTATGTGTTGTGTGTTTACCGTGTTGTTTGCTTCTTTCCGGTTGTGCTTCTTCTCGATAGTTCATGTTTCGTTACGATCGTGAGGATTCGTTCGACTACGCTGGGTTCGTCTATGCCCGTTCGTCTTCTTCATGGACTCGATCTTCTTCCTTGCGGGCTTTCAGGCAAGATGACCGTCACCCTGGATCTCACTATTATCATTGCTATGCTAATTGTTTCGATGCTATCGCTATATCGCGCTTCCTACCACTTGTTTATCAAGCCTCCCAAATTGCCATGTCAGCCTCTAACCTTTTCACCCTTCCTAGCAAACCGTTGTTTGGCTATGTTACCGCTTTGCTCAGCCCCTTTTATAGTGTTGTTAGTTGCAGGTGAAGTTGAAGATTGCTCCATGTTGGAACATGTTTATCTTGGGATATCACAATATCTTTTATTTAATTAATGCATCTATATACTTGGTAAAGGGTGGAAGGCTCGGCCTTATGCCTGGTGTTTTGTTCCACTCTTGCCGCCTTAGTTTCCGTCATACCGGTGTTATGTTCCTTGATTTTGCGTTCCTTACGCGGTCGGGTTTATGGGAACCCCTTGACAGTTCGCTTTGAATAAAACTCCTCCAGCAAGGCCCGGCATTGGTTTTACCATTTGCCTAATAACAACTAAAACTTAAACAGGGGATTTTCTCTGGACCCCTAGTATTTTTAATCAACCCCCGGGCCAGTGCTCCTCTGAGTGTTGGTCCAAACTAGAGCACTGTGCGAGTCCGCCCCGGGGCAACCTGGGTTATTTTGGCACCTGTACGCGTAGCTCATCCATGGTGCCCTGAGAACGAGATACGTGCGGCTCCTATTGGGATTTGTCGGCACACCGGGAGGTCTTGCTGGTCTTGTTTTACCATTGCCGAAATGTCTTGTAACCGGGATTCCGAGTCAGATCGGGTCTTTCCGAGAGAAGGAATATCCTTCGTTGATCGTGAGAACTTGTGATGGGCTAAGTTGGGACACCCATGCAGGTTTTAAACTTTCGGGAGCCGTGCCCGCGGTTATGTGGCAGATGGGAATTTGTTAATATCCGGTTGTAGAGAACTTGACACTTGACTTGATTAAAATGCATCAACCGCGTGTGTAGCCGTGATGGTCTCTTCTCGGCGGAGTCCGAGAAGTGAACACGGTTTGGGTTATGTTTGGGCGTAAGTAGTTCAGGATCACTTCTTGATCATTACTAGTTTGCAGCCGTTTGCGTAGCTTCTCATCTTATTCCTATATTCGTAAGTTAGCCCCCATATCATGCTTAGTCGTTGCTGCAACCTCACCACTTATCCTTTCCATACCCACTAAGCTTTGCTAGTCTTGATACCCATGGTAATGGGATTGCCGAGTCCTCGTGGCTCACAGATTACTACAACAATAGTTGCATGTGCAGGTTATGCGATGATCATGAGGCGAGAGCGATGTTTACTTGTTTTGGAGTTCTTCTTCTGCTTCTTCTTCGATCAGGGGATAGGTTCCAGGTCGGCAGCCTGGGCTAGCAGGGTGGATGTCGTTTGAGTTTCTGTTTGTGTTTCATCCGTAGTCGGATGTTGCTCTTATGTATGATGTTGTTGTATTCATGTGGCATTGTATGCCTTTTGTATGTATCCCCAACTATTATGTAATGGTACGACGCAATGATATCCACCTTGCAAAAGCATCTTCAATATGCGCTTCTATCCTTGGTGGGACCTTCGAGTTCCTTTAGGATAGGGTCGCATATTGGGCGTGACAAGTTGGTATCAGAGCCTCGACCGACCATAGGAGCCCCCTTGATTGTTTGTAGTTTGGCCGTTGTCGAGTCTAGAAGAAAACTGTTTTCAGAGTCTAGTTATATCGGAGAGTAGGAATTCTTTTTACTCCTCAGCCCCTTCGTCGCTTTGGTGAGGAATCTTGGCGTAGGTATTTTGAAGAAAAAAGTCCATTTTACTACCCTGAATAAAGTGGGTGGTTCACTTTACCCCCTGATCTATTTTTCCGTGTCTTTTACCCCCCAAACAAACCCAAACCGGACAAAACACCCCCCGGCTGGTTTTTCTCCACCCGCTGCTGATGTGGCACTAATCAACAGCGGTTTTGACCTGGGTGGGGCCCCCTTGTTAGGTCTCTCTCTCTCTCTCGCACCAATCGAAGGGAAGGGCAGAGCGCCTGAAGCGAGCGAAGGCTGTAGGCGTCGCCGGCGCTGGAGGTGAGCACGACGAGATGGCCCTCCGGCTTCAAGATCCGCGCGGCCTCGCTGACGAGGTTGGACGGGCGCTTGGACGAGTCGAGGGCGCGGCCAGCGATGACGAAATGCATGGAGGAGGACTCGAATGGCAGGCGGTGGTTGTCGCCGGCGACGGCGAGCGGCGGGGAGCGCCTCCTCGCGACGCCGACAGCCCCGGTCACATCGAGCTCCCGCGGCGCGAGCGCCAGCTGGGCCTCGCCGAGGCAGACGGCGCGGGAGGACGACCCGAGGAGGCCGTCGGCGAGCTGCCGCCCGAGCACCTCGACGTGGAACTCCACCGCCTCACGCCACTCGTTGCTGCGCCACGCCTCCGGCGACCCTGCGGCCGCCGCGGCCTGGGCGTAGGTCCTCCTCCCGACGACCGCGGTGACATGGAGCTAGGCTCCGCACCCCCTCCCTGGCTGTGCCCCTCCGCCGCCCTCGTGTGCGCGTCACCGCGCCCGCCTGCTACCGCAGCGCCCCGCCCGCGCAGCCCTGCTCCGGCACCGCCCTCGTGGCCCCGCTCCGGCGGCCCTGCTGCGCCCGCTGAGCCTTCCCTTCCGCTCGCGCTCACCTCGGTCCATGCCCCGCGCCCGCCACTGCCTGGCCTTGCCTGCTTCGCCCAGCTCACCCCCTCCCCCCCCGCTCGCCACTCCTCTAGCCGGTCGGCCTCGCCGCGCCCTGGCCTTGGCCAGAGGCTGCGTGCGGGCTGAGTGGCCGCCGACCCAGCCTCAATTAGAAAGAGAGAGAGAGAAACCTGACAAGGGGGGCCCCACCCAGGTCAAAACCATCGTTGACTAATGCCACATCAGCAGCGGGTGGAGAAAAACCCCGGTTTGGGCTTGTTTGGGGGGGGGGGGGGGGGGTAAAAGAAGCGGAAAAATAGATCAGGGGGTAAAGTGAACCACCCACTTTATTCAGGGTAGCAAAATGGACTTTTTTTCTATTTTGAATTACTCCTCTTTCCCTTCAAACTTTCTTTAGGATCACACGGTTAGTTTATCGTTCGTTGGTTCTCAGCTCTTTTCATCCGGTGCATTTCTCGTCAAGTCGATTCGACCCTCTATGTTTTTGCAAGATCAATCCTCAGTTGTTTTCTTTTTCCCACCTGCCCACCCTTTTTCTTCTCAGAGCCGGAGTCCGTAATCGAGTATCCATCCTACTCGTGCGAAGCCTTTGCATTTTTCCTCAACTATTTCAACCGCTGCTTTTCTATTCAAGTTATTCGCCGGTTCCCCCTTCCAAGTTGCGTTTGTTTTCCCGCCCTCCAACCCTTTTTTCTTCCCGGAGTTTGAGTCTCTTTCGAGCATCAATTTCATTCGTGCGGAGCCTCTTCAGTCTTCCCACAATTATTTCAACCGGTGAATTCTCGTCTCGTTTGACATTCTTCATCTCTTTTTCTTCTCCGGTGGACTCAATTCAAGTTTTTCGGGTTGATCATATTCTTTTCCTTGGATCAAGTGTTCCCCTTGCTCGTTCGCCTCTCGCCATTTAGCTATTTCGGAGTTCAGAAGACATCTCAGGAGAGTCGTCTGTGTTCCAATTAATTCGAGGTTGTCACCTCATTCAAATATTTCAATTGCTCCGGTGCATCATCTATCTGTTCAACAATCCTTTTTCAACGGTGTTTTCTTTTTTGTGGGCCCTAACCCACATGTCTTTTCCTAGGATCTTACATGACTCTTCTAATTATTTCGGAGTCATTCTCAAATTCTTTTCAAAGTGTGACGTAAGAATGGATTCCATCAGTCACATGCCTTCCCCAAGATCGCTTTCAAATTCTTTTCATTGCGGATTCAACCTTTCCTCTTTTCATTCTTCCGGAGTGTCTCAACAATTTTTGGTGTTGTTTCCCGTCGTCATTGGAAGACCAAAGAAGAGTTTTTCCTCTAAATCTTGCCCGTTCTCTCGAAGATTCGTGGTTCTAGCTTCATGTTATCCTCTCAAATTGTTCCGTTTGTCAGATATTCTTTTCTTACCCATCCGGAGTATGTGAGGAGTTGTTTTCCGTTTCTTTTCACCGAAGGCCATCATTCCAGAAGAAATCTTCGTCCTCACATTCCAGCAATCGTTATCCAATTATCCCGGCGCATCTGTCAAGTATTCTTTAATCAGCTTGTTATCTCTTCGGTCTTTTGCACCTAAATCCCCTCAAGCATATTTGTTCCTCTAATTCTTCCCGGTGATTCATTCTCTTTGATCAGTCATTCTCGAATTCTTACGGTGGTTCGTTCAACATTCTTTTCCCTTGTTATCATATCAATTCATTCGTTCTTTCCTATCCTACCGGTGGTTCAGGAAGACCTTCTCAAGTTTTTGCTATGTCACTTCTCAATCCTTTTCAAGAGGAATAAGTTGCATGGAAAATCCGGTTGTGATCAATTAAATTTGATGAGGATAAGCATAACGTAATTCTTATTCTTATTTCATCGTGGTCAAGTAATTCCTTTCTTCGGAGATTGTTTTTGATGAATAATCTCTGGGTTCTAAGTTGCTCATCTTTTCCTTCCCAGAGTTCAAAATTTCCTCGGCCATCTCGTCGGAACCTCCATCTAAATCACCGCAAGGCTTTAATCTTATTCTTTCATCCTTTCATTCTTATTCCTTTTCTATCTTGTTCTAACCGGAGTGATTTTAGAGTCTATCTTGTTTCTTGAGCTTTTCATTCCCGGCATATTCGCCATTCCTCTTTTCTACCGAGCGCTCTCGGACTTTGTTCATCTTCTCTCTTGTGTTCTTGTTTCACCTCATCCTCTTCTTTTCCGTCTC
The DNA here is from genome assembly GCF_002575655.3 of Aegilops tauschii subsp. strangulata. Taxonomy (NCBI): domain Eukaryota; kingdom Viridiplantae; phylum Streptophyta; class Magnoliopsida; order Poales; family Poaceae; genus Aegilops; species Aegilops tauschii. Next base: position 624,106,045 of record NC_053036.3, on the reverse strand, counting down.
GTTCCTAAGATCTCGGGACGAGATCTCTTGTTAGTGGAGGAGAGTTGTAACGCCCCGAGACCGATGCGACAGGTGTGTTCCAGTTATTCGCTGTCATTGTCATGTCATTTGTTTGTGTGTTGCACTTTGCCATGTCATCATGTGCATTTCATCTGCATGTTTTTCAAAACTTGCATCCGTCCGGGTCCTCCCAGTTCTCTCCGTTGTCCGTTCGGAGTCCAGACACACTCGCACGCGCCCGCGGCACCTCCGAATGTTATTTTATAAGTGGCATAAAAATGTTCTCGGAATGGGATGAAAGTTGGCGTGCGGTCTTATTGTAGTGTAGGTAGGCCGCTTGTCAAGTTTCGTCGCATTCGGAGCTCGTTTGATAGCCCAACCGTTAAACATATAGCGGTACCGCGGCCGGTACCTTCGTCAGACGTTTGATAGCACTGGTAGAAAAAAGCCCTTTAGTCCCGGTTCGCAACAGCCTTTAGTCCCGGCTGTGCAACCGGGACTAAATATGCGCGACTAAAGACCCCCCCTTTAGTCGCGCCTCTTACGGACCGCGACTAAAGGCTTTAGTCCCGGTTCTTGTGGCTGACTGGGACTAAAGGCCCGTCCACGTGGGCGCCAGTGGTCCGTCGGGGCGGAGGACCTTTAGTCCCGGTTCTCGTGGCCAACCGGGACTAAAGGCCTCCTCCGCAGGTTTAGGGTTTTAGCCCCCCTAAACCTGGTTTCTTTTTAGTTTGGAGTGTTTTATTTCTTTTATATTTTATTTTGTGTTTTATTTTAATTTTGATGAAGTTTCAGTACACATATTCTACGCTACTATATACATGCATATGAAATTTCAAACAAGAAGAATTCAAGAGGAATATATAATATATATTCAATCTCGGGTGACCATATACAACTTCGAACAAGTTTCCATACACAATTAGGATGGATGACCATATACAACTTCGAACAAGTTTCAATCTCGGGTATGCATATAAATTTCTTCGTCCTCGGTATAGTGTTCTCCTTTAGGATTGATGACTTCCCTCATGAAAAATCCTGCTAATTCTTCTTGAATTGGTCGGAAGCGAGCTTCTGGACTAAGCCTCCTCCGCAAGTTATCCGTCGCGTTCCGCACGCTATCCGATGCCTTCCGCTCAAAGGTGTGTCTCCGGATGTTCTCACAAACATAGTATCCACATAGATTGGTCCCCGGTGGCTGCTTATCCACATTAACTAACCTTCTGAAATCTAGCTCATGTTTGAATCCACCGACAATTTCTTCTGAGAACCGTCTCCAAACCCTACAGGGCAAAGAAAATTAAATGAACAAGGGAGTTATTAGTTACTTGATATTAGGAAATGAACGAAAGAGACAGATCGATATAGAGCTCAAATGATTGAAAATAATTACTTTTGCAGCATTTTTCTCATGTCGGCCCAACGCTTTGGATCCGAATCCATAGAGTCCATGATTAGAACTCTGGAGGTGTGAAGTTCAATATTTAGCAGAATCCAGTGGAACCTGCGGACACGTTACATGCACAGTCATGCATAACTCATCGATTAGACATACCATGCATGGAGTAAACAAAAGAGAATGGGCACAAGAGAGAAACACTCACCCAAAATGGTAAGGAAATAGAATATGACTTTTGAGTTGATGCTTTCTAAGAAACTTGTACAAGTCTTTCTCCACGTCTTCGGGGTGATGTTGTAACACATGTCCATTAACGATATGTGGGTCAATGAACCCAACATCATGGATGTTTCTTATTTTGCATTCCCAAATCTTCAATCTGCATAATAGCGTACGCAACAATATAGTTAGGACAATATATATATATATATATATATATATATATATATAGTGCAGGCAATGAAGAACGAGATGAGGTAGAAATAAATCACTTACAGAACGTAGCAACTCAGCATAGATTTGTCGAGGTCGCGCAGATTGAACAGCTGGAACAATTCACTCATATGAACTTGTACAGAGTACCGTTTGGTGTGATGCTCCTCTGTAACATCCGCATAAACATATTCTTTGTCGGCCCATGTTATGAATTGCTTGTACCAACGTAGCAGATTTCGCATTTGTGGTGGTAGACTCTTTTCCCGCGCAGGCTCGACGAGAGGCCCATTCCGCACATATTGTAATGCTATCTCACATACTGGCGCATCCTCAAGGCCTAAGAAGGCACGAAGAGTCAAACCCATCTCGGACGCTTGTTTCATGGCACTCGCTACAGTCAATCCAAGTGCTGCCGCAGCTGCTATGATCTCGGGGTCCTCTTCCGGACCGGCTTTCACTATGAGCGGGGGGATCGATTGTTTCTTCTGCATCCCGAGCTGGTCAACTTGTTTCCCGCTTTTTTTACTTTCTTCTTTCTCCTCCTTCAATATTTTTGCTTGCCTACGAAGTTCATGTCCATAGTCGTCAGGCATATTCAGCTCGGCTTGGGACGGTGTCGTCAAAAAATCCTTAGCCCACTTCTTTTGCTTCTCAGTGAATACTTGCTTGGGCTCAGGCTCTTTTATCGCCTTCATATCCGCCTTCCATTTCTCATAATCAGTAGACGCGGCCAATTTGGTTTCAGCTTCACTAAGTTCCCAAGGCCTTGGGAGGAGAGGCTTCAGTGATGGCTCCGGTACCCTTGTGGTCTTAGGTACATAAGGGTCCGGGTTAATAGTCCAGGAGCGGGTTTCCTTGCTGTCCGCCTGCTTCTGCTTCTTCGCCGGAGGTGGATTGGGGGGCGTCGTACCCGCCGGAGGAGGATTGGGGGGCGTCGTACCCGCCGGAGGTTGTGGATCGGGGGACGGCGTCGAATGGCGTGAAGGAGGTGTAGGTGAACCACCACGACCACCACCACCGCCACCACCACCATCGGAGGGGGGTGGACTTGCTAGCCTTGGCGCCTCGCCTGGAAACACTATGTACTTCTTTTTCCATAGAATGAACTGGCGCTTGACATCTCCAAGTCTTCTCTCCCCTTCGGGTATAGGTTTGTCAATCTCCAGGTCCTCAAACCCTTGGACTATGTCTTCCACCGTGACACGAGCATAGCCATATGCAATGGGGTTGTTGTGGTGGAGTGCTCCAGGTGTACAGGGTAAAGCACTGCCGCTAGCTACCTTCATGGAAACGTTCCCCACAGGATAATGCAGATCACATTCTTTCATCTCCTTTACATCATACGGGGTAGTGAGGCTCCGGTGCACGAATCTCGATCATCGGTGCACTAGCACCAGGCGGGGCATCCGTGGAAGCCACGCTGCTTCTCCACTGCTGGCTTCCGCGATCCGCTTCATGATCTTCATGCGGCCCTGCAGCTGATTTTTCTTTTACTAGTTCATGCACGGTCTGCTTCAACTCATGGAGTTCCGATGCAAACTTCGTCATAAGATTTGCATCCCGGTCCGTCTTTCTCTTACGGCTTCTGTAACAGTACGGGTCATTGTCCTGGGAAAACCCTACTTTCCACGGAACTTTGCCTTTGCCTCGTACATGTCCTCCGTGTTCATCATTCCCGAGGGCTGTTGTCAGTGCGTCTTTCTCTCTCTTGAACTTGATCAAGCCCTCTTGAGCTTGAGTCATTGCGTCAATAAGGGCTTGGGTGGGAGCAAACTGTCTCTGCCGGTGAACACACACCCCTGTCTCCGAGTCTAGCGATCCCCCATGCCCGTACCACCAGCTTTTGGCCCTTGGGTCCCATCCCTCTGTACCTAGAGGGATTCCTCGCACCCTCAGGTCCTCCTCCATCTTCTGCCACCTAGGCTCCGAAAGGCGGTATCCTCCTGGCCCCATAATATGATGGAACTTTTCTTACTCGCATTATCCTTATTTTTTTCGATATTTCCTTGAAATGCTCCGATTGCTTTTGCCTCACAAATTCTGGCCAATCATCTTTCAGTTTCTCATGTTGTCCATTGAAATCCGGAGTCTTGCCCTTGTTGACATAGTCACGGGTTAAATTTTTCTTGAAGTTCCGGAATGCTTCGCCCATCTTCTGAAGAGCGAACTCTTTAACTAGCCTCCTCCTCTGACGTCCACCCGGAACCTCGTTACCGAATTCATCGACTTTGTTGTATTCCGGAGGTAGAATGAAATGTTCCATAAGCTTTCTCCAGCAATCCTTTTTCGTTCTCTTGTCGACAAAACTGAAACCAAGACGTGCCTTCTTTGGCTCCTTCCATTCCTGGACGGTGATCGGGACGTTGTCTCTAACAACGACTCCGCATTGGTTGATAAACTTTGAGGTGTGCTGTAGGGGCTTGCCGGTTTCACTGACAAACTCAATGGCATATGTTTCTCCTGTTTTCATCGCCTTGGATTTGCCACGCTTTGTCGTACTCGATCCGGAGGGCTAAAAAAAGAAAGAGAGTCGCGCGCGTTAATACATATGTATTCACATTTCAGTAAGTTTGTATCACGAGAGGCTCAATGTATATATATACCTCGCCGGAGGTGGTTGCTACTTGCAATTCGAGATCGTCGTTTGTTGACGGTTGACCTCCGTCGACAATGTCCGTTCCTTCACCTTCTTGATCATCGACAATCTCTGTTCCACCGTCAAGGTTCAGAAAAGAAGAGACTACATCCTCTTGTTGCTCATATTCTGAGCCTGGCACATAAGGAATCTCGTTGTTGATGATGCCCATTAAATAACGTTCAGCCTCCGGATCCCTAAGCGGCTCGGCTCTATCGTCCGCCATATGTCACTCCTGCATGTAGTAAAAATTCTTGAAGTATAAAGGAATTAAAAAATAAGATTAAGGGGACATAGAGGAGGAGGAATTAAAAAATAAGATTATTGAGCACTGCCAAGTATTTTGTTTTCTTTGTTTTTCTTTTTGGTTTTCATTTGGTTTCTTTCTTCTTCCTTTTTTCTTCTTTTTTTCTTCTTCTTCCTTTCTTCTTCCTCTTTCTTCTTTCTTTCTTCTTCTTCCTTTTTCTTTCTTCTTTCTTTCTTCTTCTTCCTTTCTTCTTCCTTTCTTCTTCTTTTTTTCTTCTTCCTTTTTCTTTCTTCTTTCTTTTGGTTTTCATTTGGTTTTCATTTTTTTCTTCTTCCTTTTTCTTTCTTCTTTTTTTCTTCTTCCTTTTTCTTTCTTCTTTTTTTCTTCTTCCTTTTTCTTTCTTCTTTCTTTCTTCTTTCTTTTTTTCTTCTTCCTTTTTCTTCTTTCTTTCTTTTTTTTTCTTCTTCCTTTTTTTTTCTTCTTTCTTTTGGTTTTCATTTGGTTTTCTTTCTTCTTTCTTTTTGGTTTTCATTTGGTTTCTTTTGTTTTCTTTTTGTTTTCTTCTTCCTTTTTCTTTCTTCTTCCTTTTTTCTTCTTCCTTTTTCTTTCTTCTTTCTTTCTTCTTTCTTTTCTTCTTTTTTCATTTGGTTTCTTTCTTCTTTCTTTCTTCTTCCTTTTTCTTTCTTCTTTCTTTCTTCTTCTTCTTCCTTTCTTCTTCCTTTCTTCTTGTTCCTTTTTCTTTCTTCTTTCTTTTGGTTTTCATTTGGTTTTCATTTTCTTCTTCTTCCTTTTTCTTTCTTCTTTTTTTCTTCTTCCTTTTTCTTCTGTTTTCTTTTGTTTTCTTTTGTTTTTCTTCTGTTTTTTTCTTCCTTTTTCCTTTTTCCTTTTTTCTTCTGTTTTTTCTTCTGTTTTTTTCTTATGTTTTCTTTTGTTTTCTTTTTTATTTCTTCTTCCTTTTTCTTTTGTTTTCTTTTTTTCTTCCTTTTTCCTTTTTTCTTCCTTTTTCTTGTTTTTCTTCTGTTTTTCTTTTGTTTTCTTCTTCCTTTTTTCTTCTTCTTCTTCTTCCTTTTCTTTCTTCTAGCTTCTTCCTTTTCCGGCGGCGGGAGGCGCGCGGAGGACGGCAGGCAGGGGCAGCGGGCGGCGGGCGGCAGGGCGTCGGGCGGCGGGCGGCGGGCAAGGGCAGGGGCTGCGGCGGGCAAGGGCAGGGCACGGGCGGCGGCGGCGCTCACTGGGGACGGGGGCGGCGGCGCGCAGGGCTTCGGCGTCGGCGTCGGCGTCGGGGCAGGGCTTCGGCGTCGGGGCAGGGCTTCGGCGTCGATCGGCGTCGGGGCAGGGCTTCGGCGTCGAGAGAGGAGAATGGGAAGTGGCGGAAACTGCTAAGTGCAGTATATATAGACGTACCTTTAGTCCCGGTTGGGGAGGCGGACCGCGACTAAAGGTACCCTTTAGTCGCGGTTGGCCACACCAACCGCGACTAAAGGGTACCTTTAGTCGCGGTCCGCCTCCCCAACCGGGACTAAAGGGTTTTGGCGCCGCTTTCGTTCCCGCGCAGAAAGACCCTTTAGTCGCGGTTGGGGACAACAACCGCGACTAAAGGGTACCCTTTAGTCGCGGTCCGCCTCCCTAACCGGGACTAAAGGCATTGTGCTGCTACCACTGCCGCTCCCCTCGCTAGTTTAGTCCCACCTCACTAGTTGAGAGGGGCGCGCAGTGGTTTATAAGCCCCACTGCCGCTCCCCTCTTGAGCTCCTCTCCATTGCAGGCTTACGGGCCTAATTGTCACTGCTATGCCTGATGGGCCTACTGGGCCTTCTGCGGGCCTGAATCCTGGCCCATCGATGGGTTTCTAGTCGTATTCAGGCCGTGGTGGCCCAGTAGGTGGCATATTTTTTATTTTTTGCCTGTTTTTTGTTTTCTTTTTTGCTTTATTTATTTTGTTTTGTTTCTACTTACAACAAAAAACTTATTTATTTTATTGTATTTTGTTTCTAATTACTTATTTATTTTACTTTATGATAATTATTTTTGCTATTAAAGTTTCTAACAAAAAAAGTTCTTTATGAAAATTCTTTTAGCTTTCAATGATTTTGAACAGAAAATACTTATATATTTTAAAAAGTTCTTTATGAAAATTTATTTTATTTTGTTTGTACTTATATATTTTATTAAAGTTTATATTATTTTGTTTCTAATTCATTTTAAAATCTTAAAAATACAATTATATATCAAAAAAATTAGAAAATAAAACTAATTCATTTTAAATTCTTAAAAATACAAATAATATATCAAAAAAATCAGAAAAATAAAACTAATTCATTTTAAAATCTTAAAAATACAATTATATATCAAAAAAATCAGAAAAATAAAAATTATTCATTTTAAAATGCCTTGAAGGTTTGACAAAAGGTTTGATACATCATTCAGTTCATCGACCAAATACAAAGTTTGGTACAATAAATTATTACACATCAATTCTTCCCTTGTGTCCCTGCTTGCTTACGATTGTGCCGTATCCATGGAGCATCCTCATCATTTAACTTAATGCTTGGGCCAGTGTTCACTTTGAAGGGCGGAATTTCACCAAACATATTATAATCTTCTGACATGTCTGTCTTGTCCTCCACTCCCACGATGTTTCTTTTCCCTGAAAGAACAATGTGGCGCTTTGGATCATCGCATGATGTACTGATCGTTTTCTTATCTTTCCGTTTCCTCGGTTTGCTAATCATGTCCTTCAAATAAAAAACCTGAGCGACATCTTTGGCAAGGACGAATGGTTCGTCAAGGTAACCAAGATTGTTGAAATCCACCATTGTCATTCCGTATTGCTCGTCCACCTTTACCCCACCTCCTGTTAGCTTGAACCATTTGCACCGGAACAAAGGGACCTTAAAGGAGGGTCCATAGTCAAGTTCCCATATCTCCTCTATGTAACCATAATATGTGACCTTTCGCCCATTCTCGGTTGCTGCATCAAAGCGGACACCACTGTTTTGGTTGGTGCTCTTTTTATCTTGGGCGATGGTGTAAAATGTATTCCCATTTATCTCGTACCCTTGGAAAATCGTTATAGTCGAAGATGGTTTCTTGGCCAACATGTACAGCTGATCTCCAACATCATTGTCATTCATTAAATGTTTTCGCAACCAACTGCCGAAAGTCTCCATGTGGGCCTTTCTAATCCAGGATTCAGGCTTCCCCGGGTTGTCCGAGCGTAAAATATTCTTGTGTTGCTCGAAGTACGGAGCCACAAAGCTGGAATTTTGCAGAACTGTGTGGTGTGCTTCAGTCATAGAATGACCGTCCATACATATCGTGGATTTCCTTCCGATCTTGCCTTTTCCACTTAGTCTCCCCTCGTGCCGCGATTGAGGAATACCAATCGGCTTAAGGTCAGGAACATAGTCAATACAGAACTCAATTACCTCCTCATTTCCATAGCCCTTGACGATGCTTCCTTCTGGCCTAGCACGGTTACGAACATATTTCTTTAATACTCCCATGAACCTCTCAAAGGGGAACATATTGTGTAGAAATACAGGACCGAGAATGGAAATCTCTTCCACTAGGTGGAGCAGGAGGTGCGTCATAATATCGAAGAAGGATGGTGGGAACACCAACTCGAAACTGACAAGGCATTGGACCACATCGTTCTGTAACCGTGGTAGATCTTCTGGATTGATTACCTTCTGAGAGATTGCATTGAGGAATGCACATAGCTTCACAATGGCTACTCGAACATTTTCCGGTAGGAGCCCCCTCAAAGCAATCGGAAGCAATTGCGTCATAATCACGTGGCAGTCGTGAAACTTCAGGTTTTGGAACTTTTTCTCCGCCATGTTTATTATTCCCTTTATATTCGACGAGAAGCCAGACGGGACCTTCATACTGCTCAGGCATTCAAAAAAAATGACCTTCTCTTCTTTGGTAAGAGCGTAGCTGGCACGACCTTGAAACCATTCCGGATGCCGGTCATCTGGGTCTTTCAAAAGTTGCTGGTCCTGCCGTGCTTCCTTTGTATCATTTGTCTTCCCGTACATGCCCAAGAAGCTTAGCAGGTTCACGCAAATATTCTTCATAACATGCATCACGTCGATTGCAGAGCGGACATCTAGGACTTTCCAATATTCTAGCTCCCAAAATATAGATTTCTTCTTCCACATGAGTGCGTGCCCGTCAACTCCCCGCGGAACTGATTGTCCGCCAGGACCCTTTCCAAAGATGACTTTCAAATCCTTGACCATATCAAATATCTCAGCACCAGTACGTTCCGCAGGCTTCGGCCGGTGATCTGCCTTGCCGTTGAAATGCTTGCCTTTCTTTCTTACGTTATGATTTCGGGGAAGAAATCGACGATGACCCAGGTACACGTTCTTCTTACAATTAACCAAACGTACACTTTCAATCTCATGTAAGTAGTGCGTGCATGCATTGTATCCCTTATTTGTCTGTCCCGAAAGGTTACTGAGAGCAGGCCAATCGTTGATGGTTACAAAAAGCAACGCTCGTAGGTCAAATTCCTCTCCTTTGTGCTCATCCCAGACACGTACACCAGGTCTGGCCCACAACTGTAAAAGTTCATCAACTAATGGCCTTAGGTACACATCGATGTCGTTCCCGGGTTGCTTTGGACCTTGGATGAGCACTGGCATCATAATGAACTTCCGCTTCATGCACAACCAAGGAGGAAGGTTGTAGATGCATAGAGTCACGGGCCAGGTGCTATGGCTGGAGCTCTGCTCGCCAAAAGGATTCATGCCATCAGTACTTAGACCAAATCTTATGTTCCTTGCGTCAACTGCAAAATCTTTGAACACTCTGTCGATCTTTCTCCATTGCGTTCCATCAGCGGGGTGTCTCAACTCCCCGTCGGACTTACGGTCCTCTTTGTGCCATCGCAACGACTTGGCATGCTTTTTGTTCATGAACAAACATTTCAACCGTGGTATTATAGGAGCATACCACATCACCTTGGCGGGAACCCTCTTCCTGGGTTTCTCGCCCTCAACATCGTCACCAGGGTCATCGCCTCTGATCTTATAACGCAATGCAGTGCATACAGGGCATCCATTCAAATTCTCGTATTCACCGCGGTAGAGGATGCAGTCGTTAATGCATGCATGTATCTTCAGAACCTCTAAACCTAGAGGGCAGACAACCTTCTTTGCTTCGTACGTACTGGCGGGCAACTCGTTATTCTTCGGAAACATATTCTTCAACATTTTCAGCAAATTTTCAAATGATGAGTCACCTACACCTTCCTGTGCCTTCCATTTAAGCAAATCCAGTGTGCAGCCCAGCTTTTTCAGACTATTATCGCATCCTGGATACAACGACTTTTTGTGATCCTCTAACATGCGATCCAAATTCTCCCTATCCTTGTCAGTTTCGCAGCGTCTCCGTGCATCAGCAATGGTCCGACCAAGATCATCAGCGGGCTCATCATGTGCCTCTTCTTCACCTTCACCTAACCCTTCCCCACCTTCAGCATCATCCTCCATGAAAGTATCACCGAAATGATCATGATAGTTGTCATCGATATCATCCCCTTCTTCATCTTCTTTCATTCTAACCCCTCTTTCTCCATGCTTGGTCCAACAATTATAGCTTGGCATGAAACCGTGCCGAAGCAGGTGCATGTGAACGTCTCTTGAGGAGGAGTAACCCTCCTGATTCTTACAGACAGCACATGGACAGATAATAAAACCTTGCTGCTTGTTCGCATTTGCCACTACGAGGAAATCTTTCAAACCCGTAGTGAACTCGCCGGAGAGTCGGGGACCGTACATCCATTGCCGATTCATCTGCATTATTATTATATAAAGTATATAATTAACCATCATGCATTTGTTAAACTAACTAGCTAGAAATAATACAAATTAAACAATGAACTACACACATGCGTATTTTATCAATGACACATGAAAGGTTCAAGTTGCTAACCGCGATCGCGGAGGAAAAATAAATGAGAAAGCTCAAGTGTGGCTCGGACACTTCATATCATGTTTGTTTCAGGCTCTCGGGCATTTCGTCGAACACCTTGTGTGCATAGGAGGAATCAAAAGCAAACCCACCACCCCCTTCTGAAAATTGTGAAGTGAGCTGAGTGAAGTGAAGTGAGTTGAGTCCTATATATAGGGATGGGCCTTTAGTCCCAGTTGGCCTGGCCAACCGCGACTAAAGGCCTTCGGGGACCTTTAGTCCCGGTTGGCCAGGCCAACCGGGACTAAAGCCCCTCCCGTCCGCCAGCTGGATGGGCCTTTAGTCCCGGTTGGCCTGGCCAACCGCGACTAAAGGCCTTCGGGGACCTTTAGTCCCGGTTGGCCAACCGGGACTAAAGCCCCTCCCGTCCGCCAGCTGTCGACCGAGCGCGCTGGGTCCAGATAGTTGGTCGCGGGTCTCCTCCCGAACCGCGACTAAAGGCCCCTTTTGTCGCGGTTCGATTGTTTTGGGGACTAATGGGGGCGTATGGAAGCCTCTTTTTCTACTAGTGTAGCCCAACTACTGCCACACAGTGTGATATACAACAGTCACATGGCGCCCTACGAGGTGCCCCTTCTTCTTCGCACTCGACGGCGCCGGCCAGTTGGCCGACGAGGTCGAAGAGTGCGAACAAGATCGTCTTATACCGTGCAGCTAGTCACATACAGTATCTAGCATTATAGCTTGTTCTATGTACGTACGTTATGGTGGTGAGTAACATGCAGCAGCAGCTAATCACCCTTCCAACGCCTCTCTTCCTGTAGTAATTGGACACGCCCTTGGTTTGAAACTTCAGGTTGAAACTGTATGTGGGGAATGGGTTGGATGAGTTTCGCTTGAAAATACGTACAATTTGGATTGGTTTGGATAATAGCATTTGCAATTTGGTCTGGTCTGGTCTGATTGTTGGACTTATACTTGTATGGATTGGGCTGGGTTTAATCTGAATTACAAACTATTATCAGGTTTACGTCGTCGCCACAAAGTGAACAAAGAGGCAAAACGCATGCTCCACTCCATGAAACACGACATTTCAACGACAGGATAGGATGATGATCAACAAAAATACACCACGGTAGGATGTCAAGAATTTCTTTTGAGAGATACTCCCTTCGTTTTTATTTAGTCCGCATATTAGCTTTAGTCAAAGTCAAGATTTGTAAACATTGACAAAGTTTATTAACAAAAATATCAACATATACAATAACATTATATTTATTATTGAATGCACTTTCACATCGTACAGATTTGCTATGGTAAATATTTGTATTGTTTTCTATAAATTTGATCAGACTTTATAAAAAGTTTGACTTCAGTCAACTCTAATATGTGGAGTATATAGTTAGATCAAGTCCTTAATTAATTATCATACACTTATCAAAAAAATTATTTATCATTTGTTGCACTTTACACATCACTATTTTGTTCCTAGCCCTAGCAATAAACAAAATTTAATTTTTTTGCGGGGCAGCAATGAACAACTATTCATGCGCGTGCGCTGATATACATTGCTTCACACTATTGTTCTCCTCTGAGCTATACTTCTCAAATGATTAAAATAATTTATAGAGTCGTTGCTCCACGCTATCCAAGAATCAAAGCCACGCTTTTTCTTAAGGACCTATCAAAGCTTCGTGAGGTCGATCAAAATTCGATCTTCTTTCGTCTTTGCCGTGGTGGGCCGTGTCACTGCTTTCACAAGGTGCATTTGACTTTGACTTGGTGCATCTTAACGACGCTGGCCGTAAACAGGACGCCGGCTCCGTCCATGGACCGTTGGGATCAGTCCACGGACAGAAGCCGATCATCCAAAGCTAGTCGTAAATGTCCAACCACATTTCGAACGTGATTTAACGAATATAAACAAGGTTCCTGTAAATTTAAACAAACCGGACGGTTTTCATTTAAATTTGGATAATTTTTACATAAAACCAGATGATTTTCATCTAAACCGGAGCACATTCATTACATTTTCGACACATTTCAACTAAGCCCTATTTTAACCTAGTCTAAATGATCGCCGATGCCCGTTTCCCATGACATGTCTTCCCATTTCCGACAACAAGCTCGCCAGCCGGACATGAGCCTTGGGAACTGAAGCTTCAGCGGGAAGGGAAGAATAGCCTTCGTCTCCGCGAAGCGGGCAAGCTAATCGGTCGACTATGACGAGCCCGCCAAGCTTAGCTTCAACGAGAGGGGAAGAGTAGTGGCCTCCAACCTCGCGAAGCGGGCTAGGTCACCAGTTGTGCTGCCCGGCAAGACGGTGGTTGTGGCCTTCATGGGACCCAAGCGTCGGCGGTGTCCCATATTCTACTCTTCTCGCTATCGGCGGCGGTGGTGGACATGTCGGCCTTGTCGTCATAATGGCGGGACGCGGCCGATGCAGAGCAGGCGACATCGTCGGTGCCGTCGTCAAATTCCTCCGCCGTCGAGTCATCTACCCGAACATTGCTTCTTTCTCCGCTGCAGCACGCAGAGTCGCCATCGCTCGCGGCTGATTTCACGAGCAGCGCTAAGAGGAGCGCCTGCTGCTTGTCCATGTTTTCCACGATGCTTGTGCCGACAATTTGCTCCTCCCTGAGCCCGTGCTCGCCGAGGCGGCGGAGGTTGCACCTCTGGTTGGGCTATGCCTGCCGTAACGCGGCCTCCCGCTCATCCGACACCATGTCGGTGTAGTGTGCCCCCACCTCACCCATGGTGATGCCGACATGGACCGGCAAGGGTGGTGGTGTCGGCACATCGTCGGCCACCTCTTCCATTGGCTCATCCGCAGAGCTGGCCTCCGGAGAGCTCGCCAGCAAGCCAACCTATATCCGGCAGTCTGCATAGCCCTACAACCCACGTATTTGTTGGAGGGATCGATGGAAGTATTATGATGTCTCGTATGTGTAAAATAAAATTGCTTCGTAGTTGTCTATTGTCTCATTCGCGATCTTTGTCCTTGCAGGTACCCAGGATCGCAGAGATTGAGCCACGGAGAGGCTAAGGGCAGAGAGCGTGAAAAACTATTCTGAACACCAGTGACAGAAAGGTTTAGTACGGTGGCGTGGATCCTATCTCTGGGATACAAGATGTGTAGTCATTAAATGCCCAATGCTTTTTGTTTGATTTTAACTTAATTACCGAGGCAACCTGATGTGGAGCATCCTACGGCGGAAATCACCATGTGAAGAGTTCGTTTGGCAAATGACACGTGCGACATCTACTTCGTACACTTAAAGGTGAATCATCTTATTTACACATGTTCACTTGACCCCTTGGATGATGGTATACAATTTGACACTCCCCTCGTGTATATGCATAGGTTTGAGCAGAGCTTAAACGAGTCGAGGAGAAGTTCAAGTGCACGAGAAGCCTTGAAGCGGAGAAGGAACCACAAAGACACAATAGATGCGGCAGGATCCGGAGCATTGGGAAACTCCCAGGACACCCCGGGAGCCCGGACCTTGGACCCCGAGTGCCTATACTTTGGGCGCCGGCCCGTGGACGCCCCGAGTGGCCGGACCCCCTGAGCCCCGACTCCTTGCTTCCTGGACACCTCGGATGCCCGGAACGCCCAGCGCCCCTGCCCCTGGACACCCCAGGTGCCCGGACCCCCCTGCGCCCCAACTCCGGGTGCCCGAACTTGCCTGCGTGCAAGAGTTGGGCTAAGCCCATATATCTTTCATATTACGCCCTTTCTTACCTCTTCATTGTCTAGGACTAAATATACTCCTCCACCTTCTCATTTCCAGGGTTAGCTAAGATTAGAACAAACACTAGAGCTTAGCTCATGTATCTCCCCTTGTGGGTTACCTCCTATGGGAGAAGAACCATCTATGGTTGCCAAGGCCTCCTAAGGGAGAAGGATTCCCCAAGTGAATCATCAAGACCCATCTCACACTACTAGGGAAAAACCTAGTAGTAGCGCGGGTTTTAACGCTATCAGTAGTGCGGGTGGCCGTGCTACTAATAAGGCGCTATAGCTAACATATAGTAGTAGCGCTCTTTGTACCCGCGCTACTAGTATTGACTGTATCAGTAGCGGTTTTCCAACATGCGCTACTAATAAGTAGCTGTAGCGCTTTTCTTTGCCCGCGCTACTGCTGTATCATTCAACATTATTTCCCTGCTTCCTATTGATCTAGAACAGTACCCCGTTTCAATAAACTGCAATTTCACATATACCAGATAACAATATCATTAACCACAATACCATATAGTCATACAGTAGTCAAACAATATCATTAAGCATTATAGATACTCATATATAGTCAACATGCATCTTCACACACATATATGGTTCATACAGGAGCATATATGATAAGCAGTACTAGGTAGTCATAAAGCATATAGCAGTCTACTAGGGGTAGTCATACAGCCACACACATATGTAGTTCTAGATGATATCGACGACGACCATCATCCTCAATCCATGGCGGTGGGTGTTCCTGATAGTAATTAGGATGGCCTGTCCAACACGAAGATTCTTGCCAACGAGGAACTTCCTCCACCCAACCGAGCTGAAGTATGTGCGACCGTCCGTGTCCACGCCGTACGCACAGGTGGTGATGGAGCCCCTTGTGGTAAGGCATATTCCAGCAGAGCCTTCTTCATCAGGCTCGATACCACAACTCACAGATAGGCTCTTTGGTAATTTCTGAATAAGAAAAACATAGCAATTAATAAGTAGCCTCGCACATACTCTTGCAAATATATTTCTACTAAGTATAGGTTTCTACACTATTAAAACAGTACTACATTTCTACTAAGCTTGAATTCTACTAATAAGTATGGATCAGACAGTAAGCATGTCATCGATCGGACAGTAAGCATGTCATTGGACTCTAGACTAATTAAGCATGTCATCAGCTAGCTTCTACACATCATATCATTGGACTCTACACTAAGCATAACATCGGATTTACTAAGCATATCATTGGACTCTACACTAAGTAAGCATGTAATCGGATTCTACACTAAGTATAACATACCATAACATGCCAATTAACCATGGTACTTGTCAGGCGGGTCACGAATGGCACCCCGACAGAGTCAGCACGTGGCGAAATTATGTCCCATAGGTTGCACACCTCCTCCTCGCTCAGCCTTATTCTTCGAGTATAGATGGCTTCATCAAGTGGGTCTTCATCATCTTCATCCGTGTTGTGATAAATGACGGCCAGCTTGGGCCTTTCTGCTCTGAAGGAGAAGCTGATCAACTCACCACCAGTGATACCCACGTGGGAGATGAAATGGTTCCATCCATATCCTCCGATCTGTGACATATTTCGTCCTTTCTCGACCTCGATAGTGTAGGGGCCCCAGGAGCCTCAAAGGTCGCAGTGTCTCCGGTCAGCTTGTTGAATTCCAACCTCACATTGCATGGGACGATCTGTGTATACACAATGATATATACACAATGCATTAATGCCAATAACACTAAAAATAAAATAGTTGTTACAAGTTTCATATATTTTGTTACCGCCGCATGAAGAAAACTCGGCTGGAAGTAGATGCCGAACAATGTGCCAGTTGCAAGGCTGCTGGCGCATCTTGACTTGCACAGTCGACATGGTGGTGGTGGTGGTGGTGATGTCGCCATTTTCCTAAAGCAATATTAGAAAAGGATTAACGATCCACTTCAGAGGAAAAACCCGGCATGACCTTTGCTAAAAAGGACATATCGAGCGCCTGAAATTTGCCGGAACGGAAATTAATCAACACTCCGGCAAAACATAGGCCACTCGGAGCTGCTACCTGCAAACATGGTCACTTGGGCAAGCACATATCCTATTTGAGCAACACTAGATATACATGTTTATATCTACATCATATGAGCAATTCTTGAGCAACACTAAATAAACTAGTTGTACTAAAAAAATCTACATCATCATCTATTCAAGATGTTCTATACCTAAAACATCTACATCATCACCCCCTATTACTATTTCTTCTAGTAAACCCTACGAGAGAATTCCTTATTTGGCCCTTCCTTAAAATTTGGTTCCCTTTTTGGCCCTGATAAAAAATTTCTTCCTTTTTTGACACTCAAACTTCATTTTGTTACCTCTACGACATTTCCGTCAGTTTTGGCAACTAACGTCGTTAAATGTGACATGAGAAGTCCATTTTACCCCTGGTCTATTTTGTGACCAAAATTATTAACTGGAAGTAAAAAAGCAATGGCAATGTGATCTGTTTTGTCTTGTATATGCTACCAAATGAAACCAAATCTGCTATTTGGCACATCTTCAATTTTAACTCAAAAACTGGACAGAACCTCCCTTGTATTTTGATGACATATCCCCTGTGCAGTTCATATATACACAGATGATACATAATCATGGGTCTTTCTTATACAACAGCATGTGCAGACATAACACATGTGCAGAAGATTAATTGTGTATGGTGCAGCAAATCTAGTCTCTAAGTAATCTCTGCAGAAATTTTGGATCCATCTCATGGCAGAAATTTCAAATCCAAAGAAGAGAGGATTCACCCTTCTAGCCAAGCTGATGTAGTGCTCTGCACAGGTCTGCCTCGCCCCTCCTCCACGTCTTGGCCACCCTCCGCCTCCCCACCATGGCCACATGATGCAGCGCCGCCGCCCTTCTTCGGTGATGGAAGGCCACCCTTCTGCGCCGCGGCTTGACCACGCAAGGCTGAGGCCTCCGAACGGCCGTGGCCCTCCGGTGCCGCGACTTTGCGCTGCACAGCGCAGCCTCCCCCCTTCCTCCACTGTTTGGCCGCCCTCCGCCTCCCCACCATGGCCGCCCGGTGTGGCGCCATGGCCCTCCTCCACCGCGCCTTCCACCTCGCCATCCGCGTCGGCCGCGCCCTCCTCCATGCCCCACTCCCAACCTCGCGCAGCCGCAGCTAGGGTTAGGGGCTCGGGAGAAAGGGGACTGTTCGGTGAAACCAGATGTTTCTGTTCTTTTTCCTAGCAATGATGAAGCAGGGGTACAAAGGACTTTTCAAGTCGAAGTTAACGGCGTTAACAACAAAAATTGACGGAAATGTCATGGAAGGAATAAAACCAAGTTGTGGTGTCAAAAAGGGAAAAATGAAATTTATAGGGCCAAATAGGGAATCAAATTTTTAAAAAAGGGCCAAATAAGGAATTCTCTCAAAAATATGCCCTAAGTTTAGAATATAACAAGTACAAAACATTTTTCAAATTCTACCAACTAAAAATTTTCCATTACTAAAATTTCTAATCAAAAGACCTAAAATTTCCTATTCTATTCAAAACACCTAAAATAGGCTAAAAAATTATTCTATTACAGAACCTACATTCTACAATGTCTACATTCTAAAATCTACATTTAAACTACCTACATTCTACCAGAACAAAGAGAAGGGAGGGAGGAGGGGTAGGAAGAAGGGAGGGAGGACGGGTAGGAAGGAGGGAGGGAGGAGTGGGAGGAACGAGGGAACAGGTGGGAAGGATGGGGGAGGGAGGAGGAGGGAGGTAGGAGGAGCTACCTCGGTGGCGGTGACGGCGGGGGGGGGGGGGGATGGCAGCGGGATGGAGGAGGGAGGGGCGACGGAATGGAGGAGGGAGGGGGCGAC
Organism: Aegilops tauschii subsp. strangulata; assembly: GCF_002575655.3. NCBI lineage: Eukaryota > Viridiplantae > Streptophyta > Magnoliopsida > Poales > Poaceae > Aegilops > Aegilops tauschii. Next base: position 624,087,790 of record NC_053036.3, on the reverse strand, counting down.
AATGCGGCGGCGGCAGACGACAGGGCCAGTGCGGGGGAGAGTGAGTTGGAGCAGAGAGAGGAGAGTGAGGGGCAGCCTAGTGATAGGATGGCTTTAGCAGTAGCGCGTATCTTGGTAACGCGCTGCTGCTAAACGCCCTAGCAGTAGCACCTTCCTATAAAAAGCGCTACTGCTAAGTGTAAGCAATGCAAAAATACATTGGCCATCAATGCAAAAATACATTGGCCATCAATGATCTTTTTGTGTACAATCTGAATTATCAATATAAGTCCTCTCCCGGTAGGAACCGGAGAAGACTCATATTGCGGCCACAAATACTACACATAGAGTTCAATGAAGACTAAGAGGTTGTGATAGCTTGAGAAGTAACATATTTAAGGTGGTAAACACCCTGTTCGCGGAGCGAGATGGGACTAAACTTGGCAGTAGCGAGTTGTATCGAAAGGAGCAGCAGTAGCGCGCTATGTAATACAGCGCTACTGCTATAACTAGCTTGACGGCGAGGTCATGTCAATTATAGCAGTAGCGCTGTTTACAGAGGATGCCCTACTGCTATTTTCCTTTCAGCATCGTGTTTTTTTGGCACGCACTGTTGCTAAATAGCAGTAGCGCCATATTTTAAAGAGCGCTGCTGGTAAGATGCTGTGTATAAGGTTTTTACTAACAGTGTCACCTAGAGATTTGGATGAATTATCCGTATCTTTATTTCCCGTGTTCTTAGATCTTGATGCATCCCATGTATTACTTGTGTTTTAAGGAGTACTTGGTGTGGATCTTGTCCAGTAAAGTGTTTTCCTTTGATTTCTCCATGTTTCCTCATAGAGCACTTTCGAGCTATGCGAGCCTGGGATCAGAAGAGCACTTTCGAGCTATATGCAGCTCCATTTCACTTGGGAGTCCTCTGAACCGCGACAACTATATGACCCCTGTACCAATTTTAATAGAAAAATCGCCTAAAGACGTCCATCAGCAAGCTGGCCCATTTAGTGCGGTTGGTCACTGTAACTCTTAGCGGTCGTTATAGGTTTGCTTGACAGGTTTTATTAGATATTCATTTTTTCCTTTTCCTTTTCTGGTTTTTGTTTGTTTCCCACCATTTTGTTTGTTTTTGGTTTTCTCTGTTTTATCTTTTTTTGCTATTTCTTTTTTTCTTCAAGATACTTTGAGTTCTTTGTTTATTTTTCTTTGGTTTTCTTTGTATTTCTTTTTTTCATTGCCGATTCTATCGGTTTTATTTTTCTCAAAACATCTATTTTTTCTCAGTACACAATGTGCATTTTTATAGTACAAGTGAAACAAATTTGCATACACATTGTACATTTAAAAAAAATGCATGTTTTGAACACATTTTGCATATAAGGTAAATTTTTTAATGGCAATATTTTTTGAGCTGCACTTAGATTTTCTTTACATTGTACGAACATCTTTTAAAATCATGGTCATTCTTTGGAAACACTTGAATATTTCATTATAATTTCCCATATATTTTTGTATTGTAAATAAACATTTTTTGAACCAATGCGAGTATTTGTTTTACACCGTATATAGCATTTTTCCGAAATGCCACAAACATTTTTTGAATCACAGGAATATTTCCATAAAATAGCACGCATGATTATTATTTTAAATTATGTAAAAAATTGCATACATTTTTTGAAATACTTTTATTGTCTCAAAAATTTGTTTTTTGAAAGTTATCAACACTTTTGAAAACTGCACTAAAAATGTTTTTATACTATGTTAACGTTTTTTCAAATTCGTGGTTTTAATCTCTTAAGTAAATTTACTTTTTGAAATAATAAACCAAAATAAATAGAAGAAGAAGAAATCGAGTGACTTCTGCATGATGACCCATAGGCCGACCAAGGACGTGCTCCACTTTCGAGCTATGCGAGCCTGGGATCAGAAGAGCACTTTCGAGCTATATGCAGCTCCATTTCACTTGGGAGTCCTCTGAACCTTGACAACTATATGACCCCTGTACCAATTTTAATAGAAAAATCGCCTAAAGACGTCCATCAGCAAGCTGGCCCATTTAGTGCGGTTGGTCACTGTAACTCTTAGCGGTCGTTGTAGGTTTGCTTGACAGGTTTTATTAGATATTCATTTTTTCCTTTTCCTTTTCTGGTTTTTGTTTGTTTCCCACCATTTTGTTTGTTTTTGGTTTTCTCTGTTTTATCTTTTTTTGCTATTTCTTTTTTTCTTCAAGATACTTTGAGTTCTTTGTTTATTTTTCTTTGGTTTTCTTTGTATTTCTTTTTTTCATTGCCGATTCTATCGGTTTTATTTTTCTCAAAACATCTATTTTTTCTCAGTACACAATGTGCATTTTTATAGTACAAGTGAAACAAATTTGCATACACATTGTACATTAAAAAAAAATGCATGTTTTGAACACATTTTGCATATAAGGTAAATTTTTTAATGGCAATATTTTTTGAGCTGCACTTAGATTTTCTTTACATTGTACGAACATTTTTTAAAATCATGGTCATTCTTTGGAAACACTTGAATATTTCATTATAATTTCCCATATATTTTTGTATTGTAAATAAACATTTTTTGAACCAATGCGAGTATTTGTTTTACACCGTATATAGCATTTTTCCGAAATGCCACAAACATTTTTTGAATCACAGGAATATTTCCATAAAATATCACGCATGATTATTATTTTAAATTATGTAAAAAATTGCATACATTTTTTGAAATACTTTCATTGTCTCAAAAATTTGTTTTTTGAAAGTTATCAACACTTTTAAATACTTCACTAAAAATGTTTTTATACTATGTTAACGTTTTTTCAAATTCGTGGTTTTAATCTCTTAAGTAAATTTACTTTTTGAAATAATAAACCAAAATAAATAGAAGAAGAAGAAATCGAGTGACTTCTGCATGATGACCCATAGGCCGACCAAGGACGTGCTCCCTTCGGGCGATGCGAGCTACTGCCTCGCAGCAGGGGCGGCAATTCCTATTTGGCGCTGCAGGCGCCCGTGCAATTTGCAAACGGGCGCCTGAAGCAGCGTTAGATGGGCTCGGCCCGTTTTGAACCAGGGATCGAACCTGGAACCACGTCGCTACAAACGCTAGGCTCTAGCCACCAGGCCAGGACCGCTTTTACGAATAGATACTTCAGTCCATTTATTTATTTGTCTACGTCAGTTTGGTTTTTCTTTTTCTTTTTCCTCATCCTTTTTCAATCTATGTGAACTTTTTTCAAAATCAATGAATTCCTTTTCAATTTTGATGAACTTTTTTAGATCCGATGAACTGTTTTTTTTGTTCCGATGAACTTTTATTACAAATTGATGATTTTTTAAATCCAATGAACTTTTTTCAGATTCGGTGAACTTTTTTTGAAATGAAATTGATAAACTATTTTCGAAATCGATGAATTTTTTCAAATATGACGAACTTTTTATCAAATTCGATGAACTTTTTTTCGAAAACGATGAACAGTCTTTTAATATGATGATTTTGTTTTCAAAGTCGTGATCTTTTTCTTCAAATTAGTGAACTTTATTCAATTTTCTTGAACTTTTTTTGATGCACATGAACTTTTTCAAATCTATGAACTTTTTGCATTATTTGTGAACTTTTATGAATACATGAGCCTTTTCTTTAAAAAAAAATAGCAAACTTTTCTTAATCTGTGAACTTTCATTTTTCTGGAACCGCACAGCCCATATTGTCATTAATTACTGTCGAGGTAGTACGAGGTAGTTCTAGTGGTTAGCTGAGCGGGTCTAAAATGCAAAGGATTGAGTTCGAATCTTGTGTGTGCCGCAGCTTTTTTTTTTTGGATTTTTTGTTCGCTGGCGTTAGTCGCTCGTGGGCCGGCCCAGCAAGACGCAGCTGCGAGCGCCAGTTGGCCAGATGGCGCTGAAGGCGCGGAGTAGGAGCTCCCGCAGGTGGCACATAGCTTTTTCTCAACACAAAAAAAAAGGTGGCACATAGTCGCACCCCTCGTAAACGGTGCTTTAAAGCCCGAAAGGAGAATTGTTGCTCGGGCTGGCGCCACTTGGACCCGTAACCCACCAGCGCGAGTTGGTTCAATCTGTTTTGCGTTTGACTAGTCTGCCATTGACCGGTTGGCCAACGGTCGATGACATTTGACTTTTAAAAAATGGATTCATTGTTTAAAACTTTGAAAATAGACGGCTCTGTAAAAAAAATCATGAATTTTGATTTCTTTAGAAAAGTTCATGAATTTAAAAAAGATTGTGCTTTTGAAAAATTGTTCACGAAACTGGAAAAAGTTCGCATGTTTGAAAATTGTTTGCAGTGTCCAAAAGGTTCCCGAACTTGAAAATTATTTGTGATTTAAAAAATTGTTCAAGAATTTGGAAAAAACATTCCCGAACTCAAATTTTTACGTGTTTGAATGATCTTTTCATAATTCAAAATGTACAAGAAATTGAGAAAAGTTTGTTAATTTGAAAAAAATAGAAACATAAATCATGAAAATATCGGTTGAAAAATTCTGAAGCTTCGGAAAACCGGATGGTTTGTAAAGCCGTTTGTAAATAGGAAAACTTACAACGCTACATGGGCAGGCCCATTCCCTACAATGTGCGTTAGAGGGGGTGTGCGTCAACTGCAAATAAGCCTATATGTGACGCAACGTAAGCTGAATAAGCCTATATGTGACGCAACATTCCAAAGTAAACTTTGGTCTCGTGGGAGCATGTCAAGTGGTTAGTCTAGCCGTGGCCACATGTCGCTTGTTGACGGCTCCCTTTGGATTTCTTTATTTTCTCTACGGGTTTTTAGATTAGTTTATTTTCAGGGGTTTTCGGCTTTTTGGTTTTCACCCGGTTTTCTCTAGGTTTTGAAGAGAAAAAACAATCCTGGATTTAATTTTTTACAAAAAAAAATTGTGTGCTTTCAGGAGAACAGGTCCGGCCCTGAGAGGGGAGCAGGGGCGGCCTCCCCGGGGCCTGAGGTTGAGCGCAGGAGCCCGTAATGACTTATAATACGCCTCGCCTCTTGCGTTCTGCGTTTGGGCCAGCCCATTTTTGCCCCTGTTTTCACTCGCTCGTTGTCGCGGGAATTGGGAGCTCCTATTGAGCGCGTTAAGCGCCGCCGAAGTCAACCGGCACCTACAGGAAACGATAAGTGGGCCGCCGAAGTCAATCGTTGTGACTAAAACGAACACGAACACTTAAAGAACTATTGCAGCCGCGTTATTTATTACACAATAAACCTTATATTTTTATACTTTATATGAAAAAAATTGATCTAATTTCGAAAAAAGATCACAAATTGGAAAAGTTCATCGTTTCTGAAAAAAGATCATCTAATTTTATAAGAAAAGTTCATCTATTTGAAATAAATCCACCAAATTTGAAAAAAGTTCATCAAATGTGAAAAAGGTTCATCGATTTTAAAAAAAGCTAATAGAATTTAAAAAAAAAGTTCATTGAATGTCGAAAAAGTTCACCAATTTGAAAAAGTTCACCAGTTTTCAAAAAAGTTCACCGAAGCTAGAAATAAGTTCACCAATTGTTCAAAAGATCACAATTTTTGAAAAACAATTCATTGAATTTGAAAAAGTTCACCTAATTTGAAAAAAGTTCATCAAAGCTATAAATAAGTTCACCAATTGTTTAAAAAGTTCATCGACTTGTAAAAAAGTTCACAAGTATGAAAATAGGTTCATCGAATTTCAGGAAAAGTGCATTGAAAAAAAGTTCATTGAATTTTAAATAAGTTCGGAAAAAAATCATCAGATTGGAAAAAGTTCATCGAATTTGAAAAAAATCATCAATTGTTATAAATATTTCACTAAAAAAATTCATTGATTTGGAAAACAAAATTTCATAAAAGTTTAAAAAGCATCATCGATTTGGAAAAAGTTCACACATTTAAGAAAATAAAAAACATGAAAATCGATGAGGGAGGAAACCTGGAAGAAGAAAAAAAGAAAAACAGAAAACAAAATTGGAAAAAGGACAAAGAAAACAGAGAAAGAAGGAGTACAGAATGGAAGAGTTGCAGATTTCAGATCCTGCGTGGTAGCACTAGTCCTGGCCATCTTCGGCCCGGCCCTGTCGGCCCACCCAGGCCCGGCCCTAAAATCCAGGGCCTAGGCCCGATGGGCTTGACCGTGGGTCGGGCTTGGGCTTGAGTTTTGAGCCCACTAGCAGGGCCTGGACGGGCTTGGGCTTGGCATATTAACATTTTAAGGAAGAGGCCCGGCCCACGGCCCTAAGCCCTAAGGGCTTTTCAGGGCTTTTTACCAGATGGGCCGGGCTTGAGCTTGAAAAGTAGGCCCAATGGTAGGGCCTGGGAGGGCTTGGGCCTCAGTTTTTTGCCGTGGGCTTTTTTAGGCCCGGCCCATGGCCAGGTATTCGTAGCGTGCTCGTAGTGTGAACGATGTTTGACGAGGGAGGTCCCTGGTTCGATTCTTGTCGAGGGCTCATTATTTTTTGAAAATGGACATACGCAGGAACGGCCGGCCCAGCGCGGGGCGCTATAGGCGCCCGTTTGTTAATTTGCCTATAACGGGTGCCTGCAGCGCCAAATAGGATTTGCCCGGGAATTCGCTTTGCTAGTTCCCTCGTTCGGCTGGTTTCTTCAAGTTTTTTTTTATTTTTCTCTATTTTTTTGTTTTCTTCCATTATTATTTGTCTCTTTCTAGGTTTTATCAGTTTTCTACGGATGTTCTTCTTCATTTTTGTTTTGCCTTCTATTTTCTTTTACTTCTTCAGTGTTTTCTAGGTTTTCATTGGTTTTTTTTCTTTTTCTTCTTTTCTTTGGATTTGTTTCTTTTTTCTACTTTTGTTGGTTTTATTTGATTTTCATTGTGGTCATGGTTTTCTTCTTTTTTGTAGGTTTTTCAACATGTCTCTACCTCTTTCACACACAACATACATTTTTTATATATCAAAAATTATGCATGTTTTAACTTTTCTAAACATATGATTAACATTTTATATGTTATATGTTCTGATGTGTACTTTTTTTATACACTTATTTTTATTGTATACATATGAAACATTTTTTCATACATGTTGAACATTGTCTAAAAGAGTGGCTAACATTTTTATATTATATGTTTTGATGTCAATTATTTTCATACAGGTTGTACACTCTCTCGTATACACCTGGAAAAAAAATTATGTACGGTAACATTTTTCACGACACGATAAACAGTTTTTAAAATATATGTTTCTTTTTGGTTTTTATTTTTTAACTAATGTCTACCTTTTCTCGGTATACAATGTACATTTTTAGAGCACCCATGAAACAGTTTTCTGATGTACGTTGGACGTTTTTCATATATCCGGAAGTTATCGTGTTAACACACCATCAGACCAGCGCACCAGAACAGCAACTGCCGCCGATGAAGAATAAGGTAGATCGGAAGGATCCAACCCAAAGATACAAGAACAGAGACAAACAACAACCAGATCCGAGCAAATTCACCATGATAGATCCGCCGAAGATACCCCTCCACACGCCCACCAACGATAGTAGACGCACCGCCAGAATGGGGGCTAGACGGGGAGACTTTATTCCATATTCAGGGAGCTGTCGCCGCTCACTTTTTTGAGCAGAACACAAAACCCTAACAAAACTCAAAGGAACGACTAAAAACGCGGCCCTCCCGTTGGCCCTTACCGAGATCCTGTTGGGGAACGTTGCATGGGAAACAAAAATTTTCCTACGCCCACCAAGATCAATCTAGGAGATGACCATCTGCGAGAGGAGAGATTGCATCTACATACCCTTATAGATCGCTAAGCGGAAGCTTTAGGAAACGAGGTTGATATAATCGAGCGTCTTCGTGGTCCAATCACGATCCGTCCCGCGAACTCCCGATCTAGTGCCGAATGGACGCCACCTCCGCGTTAAACACACGTACGGCTTGGTGACGCCTTCACCTCCTCGATCCAACGGGCGATGGTGAAGTAGTAGCTCGAGTCCTCCAGCATCACGACGGCGTGATGGCGGTGGTGGTGGAGAAATCTTAGCAGAGCTTCGCTAAGCACTACGGAGAAGAAGATGGACTACGAGGGAGAGGGAGGGTAACGCCGTGGCATAGATGGGTGCGGTTGTGCTAGTTCTTGAGCTAGCGTTGGTTTTCCCCTTGAAAAGGAAAGGGTGATGCAACAAAGTAGAGATAAGTATTTCCCTCAGTTAGAGAACCAAGGTATCAATCCAGTAGGAGGCACAAGGAAGTCATCAATCTATGCACCTACACAAACAATCAAACACTTGCACCCAACACGATAAAGGGGTTGTCAATCCCTTCATGGTCAATTGCAATAGATATAAAAGATAACTAAAATGTAAAACAAAATAAAAGTAAACAAACTGCAACAAGATATTTTTGGGTTTTTTTGGTTTATAGATCTGAAAATATATAAGGGAAAATAGATCCGGAGGCCATAGGTTTCACTGGAGGCTTCTCTCTTGAAGGCAAATAATACGGTGGGTGAACAAATTACTGTCGAGCAATTGATAAAAAAACGCAAAGTTCTGACGATATCCAAGGCAATGATTATGCATATAGGCATCACGCCCGTGTCAAGTAGTCCGAAACGATTCTGCATTTACTACTATTACTCCACACATCGACCGACTCCTGCCTGCATCTAGAGTATTAAGTTCAAGAGAACAGAGTAACGCATTAAGTAAGATGACATGATGTAGAGGGATAAACTCAAGCAATATGATGAAAACCCCATCCTTTTATCCTTGATGGCAACAATACAAGTACGTGCCTCGCTACCCCTACTCTGTCACTAGGTGAGGATAACGTAAGATTGAACCCAAAACTAAGCACCTCCCATTGCAAGAAATACCAATCTAGATGGCAAAACAAAACTGATAATTGGAAGAGACATATAAAGATATCAAATCATGCATATAAGAATTCAGAGAAGATTCAAATAATATTCATTGATAATCTGATCATAAATCCACAATTCATCGGATCTCGACAAACACACCGCAAAAGAATATTACATCAGATAGAACTCCAAGAACATCGAGGAGAACATGGTATTGAAGATCATAGAGAGAGAAGAAGCCATCTAGCTACTAGCTATGGACCCGTAGGTCTGAGGTAAACTACTCACGCTTCATCGGAAGGGCAATATGGTTGATGTAGATGCCCTCCGTGATCGAATCCCTCTCCGGCAGATCGCCGAAAAAGGCCCCAAGATGGATCTCACGGGAACAGAGGCTTGCGGCGGCGGAAAAGTATTTTTGTGGACGCTCCTGGTGGTTTGGGAATATTTGGGAATTTATAGGCCGAAATAGGGTTAGAGGAGCTCCGAGGGACCCACAAGGCAGGGGGCGCCCCCCTCCTGGGGTGCGCTCTGCACCCTTGCCGTCGCTTCGGGACTCCTTTTCCTTGGTCTCCAAGTCCTACGTATGCCTTCTGGTCCAAGAAAAATCATCGTAAAGTTTTATTCCGTTTGGACTCCGTTTGATATTCCTTTTCTGCGAAACTCAAAAACAAGGAAAAAACAGAAACTGGCACTGGGCTCTGGGTTAATAGGTGGGTCCCCAAAACAATGTAAAATAGCATCTTAGTGCATATAAAACATCCAAAACAGATAATATAATAGCATGAAACAATAAAAAATTATAGATACATTGGAGACGTATCAGACTGCCCTCCCTCTACCCTCTATATATAAGGGGAAGGGAGGAGGAGGAGTGCCCTAGGGTTCCCTAGCTAGGGGGGCCGGCGGCCACGAGGGGAAAACCCTAGATGGGGTTTGGTGCGCCTCCCCCCGGGAGCCTTGGCCCCCAAGACAAATGGGGTGGCTGCTCTAGGGGAGCGCACCCACCCCTTCTGGTTATGTGGGAAAGGGTGAGGGGGCGCACAACCCCTTAGTGGGCTGGTTTGCACCCTCCCCTTGGCCCATGGGGCCCCCAAACACTTGTCGGGCCCCCCCGAAACCCCTTTCGGTGATGCTGGTCATCACCCGGTACCCCCGGAACAATTCCGACTCCAATACCCTTCGTCCAATATATCAATCTTCACCTCCAGACCATTCTGGAGTTCCTCGTCATGTCCGGCATCTCATTCGGGACTCCGAACAACCTTCGGTAACCACCATAATGACTGAACTATACTTATATTGTCACCAAACGTTAAGTGTGTAGACCCTGTGGGTTCAAGAACTATGCAGACATGGCCGAGACACCTCTATGGTTAATAACCAATAGCGGGACTTGGATGCCCATATTGGTTCCTACATATTCTACGAAGATCTTATCGGTCGAACCTCAATGTCAAGGATTCTGCTAATCTTGTATGCAGTTCCCTTTGTCCATCGGTATGTTACTTGCCCGAGATTCGATCGTCGGTGGAAGAACACGCTTTTACAAACCAATCTTTTTTACCACGCATCTTAGCGGTTCTTTCTTTGCACTCATCAATGGAAATTCTCATGGCTTTGAGAGACTCATTGATATCATGCTTAGGTGGGATAGATCTAAGTTTCAAAGAATCAACATTAAGAGAAATTCTATCCACGTTCCTAGCCAACTCATCAATCTTAAGCAATTTTTCTTCAATCAAAGCATTGGAATTCTTTTGCGAACTCATAAATTCTTTAACACTATTCTCAAAATCAGAGGGCATCTTATTAAAATTTCCATAATAGTTCTTGTAGGAATTACCATAATTATTAGAGGAATTACTAGGAAACGGCCTAGGATTAAAATTGCCTCTATACGCGTTGTTACCAAAATTGTTCCTACCAACAAAATTCACATCCATAGATTCATTATTATTCTCAATCAAAGTGGACAAAGGCATATCATTAGGATAAGAAGAAACACTTTTATTAGCAAATAATTTCATAAGTTCATCCATCTTCCAACTCAAAACATTAATCTCTTCAATCGCATGAACTTTTTTACTAGTGGATCTTTCGGTGTGCCATTGAAAATAATTAACCATAATATTATCTAGGAGCTTAGTAGCTTCTCCTAAAGTGATTTCCATAAAAGTGCCTCCCGCGGCCGAATCTAAAAGATTTCTATAAGCAAAATTCAATCCGCCATAATTTTTTGTATAATCATCCACAAATTCAAACCATGTGTAGGGCAATTATTTATCATCAATTTCATCCTCTCCCAAGATTGTGCAACATGCTCAGGATCAAGTTGCTTAAAATTCATAATATCGTTCCTAAGGGAGATGATCTTAGCGGGAGGAAAATACTTAGAGATAAAAGCATCTTTACACTTATTCCATGAATCAATACTATTTTTAGGCAAAGATGAGAACCAAGTTTTAACACGATCTCTAAGCGAAAACGGAAATAGCTTCAATTGAACAATATCATTATCCACATCTTTCTTCTTTTGCATATCGCACAAATCAATGAAATTGTTTAGATGGCATGCGGCATCTTCACTAGGAAGGCCAGAAAATTGATCTTTCATAACAAGATTCAACAAAGCGGCATTAATTTCACAAGATTCAGCATTAGTAGTAGGAGCAATCGGGGTGCTAATAAAATCATTGTTGTTGGTGTTGGAAAAGTCACACAATTTAGTATTATCCCGAGCCATCGTGATAGAGCAATCAATCCAACACACAAGTACACAAGAAGCAAGCGAAAAGAGACGAACAGAAGAGGGGCGAAGAAAAGGCAAAGGTTTTTGATAATCGTTTTAGAAGTGGGGGAGAGGAAAACGAGAGGCGAATGGCAAATAATGTAATGCAAGGGAGAAGAGTTTATGATGGGTACTTGGTATGGCTTTACTTGGCGTAGATCTCCCCGGCAACGGCGCCAGAAATCCTTCTTGCTACCTCTTGAGCTTGCGTTGGTTTTCCCTTGAAGAGGAAAGGGTGATGCAACAAAGTAGCGTAAGTATTTCCCTCAGTTTTGAGAACTAAGGTATCAATCCAGTAGCAGACGACGCACAAGTCACTGAATACCTGCACAAACAATCAAGAACTTGCAACCAACGCGATAAAGGGGTTGTCAATCCCTTCACGGTCACTCGCAAAAGTGAGATCTGATAGAGGTAGATAAACGGTAAAGTAAATATTTTTGGTATTTTTGGTTTATAGATTGGAAAGTAAAGATTGTAACATAGTAGATCGGAAACTAGCAAGATGTAAACAAGATTCAATATAATGGAAAAGAGACCCCGGGGCCATAGGTTTCACTAGTGGCTTCTCTCAAGATAGCATATATTACGGTGGGTGAACAAATTACTGCCGAGCAATTGATAGAAAAGCGCATAGTTATGACGACATCTAAGGCAATGATCATGAACATAGGCATCACGTCCTTGTCAAGTAGACCGACTCCTGCCTGCATCTACTACTATTACTCCACACATCGACCGCTATCCAGCATGCATCTAGAGTATTAAGTTCATAAGAATGGAGTAACGCATTAAGCAAGATGACATGATGTAGAGGAATTAACTCAAGCAATATGATGAAAACTCCATCTTGTTATCCTCGATGGCAACAATACAATACGTGCCTTGCTTCCCCTACTATCACTGGGAAAGGACAACGCAAGATTGAACCCAAAGCTAAGCACTTCTCCCATTGCAAGAGAGATCAATCTAGTAGGCCAAACTAAACCGATAATTCGAAGAGACTTGCAAAGATATCAAATCATGCATATAAGAATTCAGAGAAGAACCAAATAATATTCATAGATAATCTTGATCATAAATCCACAATTCATCGGATCTCGGCAAACACGCCGCAAAAGAATATTACATCGAATAGATCTCCAAGAACATCGAGGAGAACATGGTATTGAGAATCAAAGAGAGAGAAGAAGCCAACTAGCTAATAACTATGGACCCGAAGGTCTGTGGTAAACTACTCACGCTTCATCGGAGAGGTAATGGTGTTGATGTAGATGCCCTTTGTGATCCAATCCCCCTCTGGCAGGATGCCAGAAAAGGCCCCTAGACGGGATCTCACGGGTACAGAAGGTTGCGGCAGTGGAAAAGTGGTTTCGTGGCTCCCCTGATGTTTTTAGGGTATAAGAGTATATATAGGCGAAGGAACTAGGTCAGGGGAGCCATGAGGGGCCCATGATGGTGGGGGGCGTGCCTACCCCCCTGGGCGCGCCCTCCTGCCTCGTGGCTTCCTCGTTGCGTCTCTGACTTCATCTCCAAGTCTCCTGGTTTGCTTTCGGTCCAAGAAAGATCATCGCGAAGGTTTCATCCCGTTTGAACTCCGTTTGGTATTCCTTTTCTGCAAAACTCTAAAATAGGCAAAAACACAGAAACTGGCACTGGGCCCTCGATTAATTGGTTAGTCCCAAAAATAATATAAAATAGCATATTAATGCCCATTAAACATCCAAAACAGATAATATAATAGCATGGAACAATAAAAAATTGTAGATACGTTGGAGACGTATCAGTCCTTCGCCAGCCTTCGTCTATTCCGTAGTTCCTGCTTTGAGTTGCAAATGTGAGCAACCGAACCGGTATTAAATACCCAGGCACTACAATGAGAGTTGGTAAGGTACACATCAATAACATGTATATCATATATACCTTTGTTGACGTTGGCTCCCTTCTTGTCGGCCAGATACTTGGGGCAGTTCCGCTTCCAGTGCCAGTTCCCTTGCAATAGAAGCACTCAGTTTCTGGCTTGGGTCCAGCCTTAGGTTTCTTCACGGGAGGAGGGGCAACTGCTTTGCCACCCTTCTTGAAGTTTCCCTTCTTTCCCTTGCTCTTCTTGAAACTAGTGGTTTTATTCACCATCAACACTTGATGCTCCTTCCGAATGTCTGACTCAGCGACTTTCAGCGTCGCGAACAGCTCGGAGACGGACTTATTCATCTCTTGCATGTTATAGTTCAACACAAAGATCTTGTAGCTAGGTGGTAGTGATACGTCTCCAACGTATCTATAATTTTTGATTGTTCCATGCTATTATATTATCTGTTTTGAATGTTTTATATGCATTATTATGCTATTTTATATTATTTTTGGGAATAACCTATTAAGCGAGAGCCAAGTGCCAGTTCCTGTTTTTTCCCTGTTTAGAGTTTGGCAGAAAAGGAATACCAAATGGAGTCCAAACGGAATAAAACCTTCGCGATGATTTTTCTTGGACCAGAAGACAACCAGGAGACTTGGAGATGAAGTCGGAGGAGCCACGAAGTGGCCACAAGGATGGAGGGCGCGCCCCGCACCCTTGTGGGCCCTTCGTGCACTTCCTAACCTAATTCTTGCGCCTATATATTCCCATATATCACCAAACCAACAGGGAGAGCCACGAAAACACTTCTCCACCGCCGCAACCTTCTGTACCCATGAGATCCCATCTAGGGACCTTTTCCGGCATCCTGCCGGAGGGGGATTCGATCAAGGAGGACTTCTACATCAACACCATTGCCCTTCCGATGAAGCGTGAGTAGTTTACCAAAGACCTACGGGTCCGTAGCTAGTAGCTAGATGGCTTCTTCTCTCTCTTTGATTCTCAATACCATGTTCTCCTCGATGTTCTTGGAGATCTATTCGATGTAATACTTTTTTGCGGTGTGTTTGACGAGATCCGATGAATTGTGGATTTATGATCCGCTTATCTATGAATATTAATTGAATCTTCTCTGAATTCTTTTATGCATGATTTGATATTTTTGTAATTCTCTTCGAACTATCGGTTTGGTTTGGCCCACTAGATTGGGTTTTCTTGCAATGAGAGAAGCATTTAGCTTTGGGTTCAATCTTGCGGTGTCCTTTCCCAGTGACAGTAGCGGCAGCAAGGCACGTATTGTATTGTTGCCATCGAGGATAAAAAGATGGGGTTTTCATCATATTGCTTGATTTAATTCCTCTACATCATGTCATCTTGCTTAATGCGTTACTCCGTTCTTTATGAACTTAATACTCTAGATGCATGCTGGATAGCGATCGATGTGTGGAATAATAGTAGTAGATGCAGAATCATTTTGGTCTACTTAACACGGACGTGATGCCTATATTCATGATCATTGCCTTAGATATCGTCATAACTTTGCGCTTTTCTATCAATTGCTCGGCAGTAATTTGTTCACCCACCGTAGTATTTTTCTATCTTAAGAGAAGCCTCTAGTGAAACCTATGCCCCCTGGGTCTATTTTCCATCATATAAGTTTCCGATCTACAATTTTAATTTTTGATCGACTATTTTTGCAATATTTTACTTTCTGATCTATAAAACAAAAATACCAAAAAAATATTTACTTTACCGTTTATCTATCTCTATCAGATATCACTTTTGCGAGTAACCGTGAAGGGATTGACAACGCCTCTATCGCATTGGGTGCAAGTTGTTTGATTGTTTGTGTAGGTATTCGGTGACTTGAGCATTGTCTCCTAGTGGATTGATACCTTGGTTCTCAAACAGAGGGAAATACTTACTCTACTTTGCTGCATCACCCTTTCCTCTTCAAGGGAAAAACCAACGCAAGCTCAAGAGGTAGCTGGAAGAATTTCTGGCGCCTTTGCCGGGGAGATCTACGTCAAGTCAAGCCATACCAAGTACCCATCATAAACTCCCATCTCTTGCATTACATTATTCGCCATTCGCCTCTTGTTTTCCTCTCCCCCACTTCTAAAATGATTTTTGAAAAAAAGTTGCCTTTACTTTGCCCCTCTTCCTTTCCTCTTCTTCGTTTGCTTTTTGTGTGCTCGTGTGTTGGATTGCTTTCTTTGTCACGATGACTCAACAAAAAAATGTTGATCCTCACTTTAGGAGGTTGGAAGAAACTGAGAATAATGTTAGGAGCTTCATGTCTTTGCAATTTGAGCACAATAATATCTTTAGAAACGAGCTCAAGGAGCAGAAAAGTTTCATGGAATACATGAATAAAGAGCTTGATGATATGTCTAAGGAGTTTTATGGTTTGAAATCTTAGTTTGCTCATCTTGAAAATTTAGTAGGCCAAATTTGTGATAAACAAGCTACCTTAGTAAATAAGATGGCTGCTAAACCAGAATCTAAAAATAATGATGAAGATCTTAAAGTGATTGATGTGACTCCTATTGAATCTTTGTTTTCCAATATAAATCTTGATAAGGATGGGACTAGAGATGAGTCAACTTTAGTTAAAAGGCGTCCCAATGATTCGGAGTTTTTAGATCTTGATGCAAAAATTGATAAGAGTGGGATTGGAGAGGTCAAAACTTTAAGTAGCAATGAACCCACTCTTTTGGATTTCAAGGAATTTAATTATGATAATTGTTCTTTGATATATTGTATTTCCTTGTTGCAATCCATGTTGAATTCTCCTCATGCTTATAATCAAAACAAAGCTTTTACTAAACATATCGTTGATGCTATGATGCAATCTTTTGAAGAAAAGCTTGAATTGGAAGTTTCTATCCCTAGAAAACATTATGATGGGTGGGAACCTACTATTAAGATTAAGATTAAAGATTATGAGTGCCATGCTTTGTGTGATTTGGGTGCTAGTGTTTCCCCGATTCCAAAAACTGTATTGTATGTGTTAAGTTTTCATGAATTTATCCACGTCATTGCATAATTTGGGTACACAAAGGAGACTACAGCACACCCACACTTCTTAATCAAGCAAGTTCAGCAATTAAACAGAGCTAGTTGGCCTAAACATTACTCTAACAAATTAGAGACCGGCGCTCTTAATTAAAAAAAACAAAGAGTACTACTACGGTTGGTGCTTGCTGATCTACGCCGCCTCCTCCATGTCCAGCTCACGCCCGACGGTCTCCTGGGGGAGGAGCTCCATGGCATCCATCGCACCATATTCAGCAAGCATCTCGCCATCTGCGTCCGCCATCTCTTTGGAAAAGGCCGCCACGAGCTGGGCATGGGCGGCCGTGATCTGGGCTTGGATGGGCTCTGTCGTCGCAAGGTATGCAGCGGAGGAACGGACGGCTGCTAGAGCGCTCACGGCGATTGCCAACTCTTCGGCCATGGGTTGCCGACCGTTGTCGGAGAAGGTTCGTTCGATTTGTGCGGTGACCGCCACAAGCTGGGCGTGGGCGGCCTCGACATGGTCGTGGGCGGCCTCCATCAGGGCTAAGGCCGCTGCTGAGGAACGGACAACTGTTGTGCCGCTCTCGCCAGCTGCTATCCCCGAGGCAGATGTACCTGCCGCCACCTGAGAAGCAACAACGGCCGTTTGGGCTGCCTTGGCCGCCCGGTCGCAGATTGCGGCTGCGCTCATGCACCTTGTTAGCATGCGCATGGCGGCCGCGCTCTCGCAGGAGTGGGCCACCGAAGTTTCCCTCACGACACGGGTCCACGTCCCCATCTTTCACCGACGACGATTGAACAGTGAAATGATATTTGGGGAGCGAGCTAGTGTGCTTGACATGCCGGCTGTGGACTATAGCCGACGCACCTTCTCGCGTAAGCCATAGGCGTACTATACACCGACGGTGCTCGAGGATATTTTGTACTGCATCTCACACGGTTGGTGATAATAAACTGTGTGGGATGTACTTGATTTTTAATTTTGATTTGAATTACATAATGGGGTCGCAGCGGCAATGAACGGTGTTTGAATTACTAGACCTTTTATCTGCAGTGAACATGCAACTATATGTGTGTCATAAAAAAAAGGAATTATTCAGGGTTCGTTTGTAAATTTTATACATTAAATTGGTTTTCTAGCCATTTCAGGTGCACAATTCAAAATTGAAGCACATGCTCCAGTCCATCAAAACGGGTTGCAAAATCAAATGTTTGTCCTTGGTTGCAAGCTTAGGTCACATGCAAGAAATGAGAATGAATGTCAAACACCTTGACACTGTCGCTCAGCCGCTAACATTGAGATACATGCTTTTAACATTCTAGTAAATTGAAAACTCGTCTAAAATTCATGAAACTTGACATGATATCATGGAACGGCAGCGACATGCCGTGGTAAAAATATTGTCCCATTTGGGGCAGGTGTGGGTATAAGCTTCTCGCAAACCAGAGCTTCTCTCTGATACGTCTCCAACGTATCTATAATTTTTGATTGTTCCATGCTATTATATTACCCGTTTTGGATGTTTATGGGCTTTACTCTACACTTTTATATCATTTTTCGGACTAACCTACTAACCGGAGGCCCAGCCCGAATTGCTGTTTTTTTGTCTATTTCAGTGTTTCGAAGAAAAGGAATATCAAACGGAGTCCAAACGGAATGAAACCTTCGGGAGCAATCTTTTTGGAACAAACGCAATCCAGGGGACTTGGAGTGGAAGTCAAGCAACAGACGAGGCGGCCACGAGGGTGCCCGACGCGCCCCCCGGGGGTGGGCGCGCCCCCACCCTCGTGGGCCCCTCGAGCGTCCACAGACCTACTTCTTCCTCCTATATATATATCCATGTACCCCAAAAACATCCAGGAGCACCACGAAAAACTATTTCCACCGCCGCAACCTTCTGTATCCGTGAGATCCCATCTTGGAGCCTTCGCCGGTGCTCCGCCGGAGGGGGAATCGACCACGGAGGGCCTCTACATCATCTCCAAGGCCTCTCCGATGAGTTGTGAGTAGTTTACCACAGACCTTCGGGTCCATAGTTATTAGCTAGATGGCTTCTTCTCTCTCTTTGAATCTCAATACAAAGTTCTCCTTGATCTTCTTGGAGATCTATTCGATGTAACTCTTTTTGTGGTGTGTTTGTCGAGATCCGATGAATTGTGGGTTTATGATCAAGTTTATCTATGAGAAGTATTTGAATCTCCTCTAAATTCTTTTATGTATGATTGGTTATCTTTGCAAGTCTCTTCGAATTATCAGTTTGGTTTGGCCTACAAGATTTATCATTCTTGCAATGGGAGAAGTGCTTAGCTTTGGGTTCAATCTTGCGGTGTCCTTTCCCAGTGACAGCAGGGGCAGCAAGGCACGTATTGTATTGTTGCCATCGAGGATAAAAAGATGGGGTTTATATCATATTGCATGAATTTATCCCTCTACATCATGTCATCTTTCTTAATGCGTTACTCTGTTCTTCATGAATTTAATACTCTAGATGCAGGCAGGAGTCGGTCGATGTGTGGAGTAATAGTAGTAGATGCAGAATCGTTTCGGTCTACTTGTCACAGACGTGATGCCTATATACATGATCATGCCTAGATAATCTCATAACTATGTACTTTTCTATCAATTGCTCGACAGTAATTTGTTCACCCACCGTAACACTTATGCTATCTTGAGAGAAGCCACTAGTGAAACCTATGGCCCCCGGGTCTATCTTTTATCATATAAGTTTTCCATCTACTTTTATTTGCATCTTTACTTTCCAATCTATATCATAAAAATACCAAAAATATTTATCTTATCTTATTATCTCTATCAGATCTCACTTTTGCAAGTTACTGTGAAGGGATTGACAACCCCTTAATCGCGTTGGTTGCGAGGTTCTTGTTTGTTTGTGTAGGTGCATGGGAATTTTGAGGAGCCTCCTACTGGATTGATACCTTGGTTCTCAAAAACTGAGGGAAATACTTACGCTACTTTGCTGCATCACCCTTTCCTCTTCAAGGGAAAGAACAACGCAAGCTCAAGACGTAGCAAGAAGGATTTCTGGCGCCGTTGCCGGGGAGGTCTTCGCTCAAGTCAAGACATACCAAGTACCCATCACAAACTCATCTCCCTCGCATGACATTATTTGCCATTTGCCTCTCGTTTTCCTCTCCCCCACTTCACCCTTGCCGTTTTATTCGCCCTCTCTTTCCGTTTGCCTCCCTCTTTCTCTTTCTCCCCACTTCTTCTGCCGTTATGTCTGAAATTGGGGAGATTATCGTCGATATGGACAATAATGATAACATGGAAAATTCTGATGCTCCTGCTGAAGAACCCCTTATCTTACATACTAAAAAGTTCCGAATCGGTAGTGGTAATATTATTGGAAAAGGGGTTATTCAAGATTTCTTTACTTGTGCCGGTGCTTTACCTTCTATGGGTAGTTCTATCTTGCATAGAACTAGTAGTCTTGCGGATGCTATCGCCATGCTTATAGTTGAACTTGAAAGACAGTTTATGCACATGCATCCTTGCATACAAAGGATTTTCCTAGAATTTTCTAATATTGAGCATTCTCCTGTTAAACGCGCAACTACTATCTTTTTGGCACATGAGTTTAGATTCATAATAAAAGAAGCCAAAGAAAATTTTGCGCACTATAGGGTGGACGCCGGCCGTCCTCCCATAGAGGCGGTCCTCTTCGATCAAGAGGAAATAATGTGTTTCCAATCTTTGGATTATATTGCTTTCAATGAAAACCTTAGAAAAAGGTTCCTACCACTGTTCTAGTTGATAAAATTTCTGAACTCAATAATGATTTTGCTATTCGAAATAATGAGCTAGGATATTCTCTTGAGTGTAGACTCAAGAGGTTTTATCAAAAGAATGTTTATAATGATGAATTGGTCGTGCAATATGAAGGGCCAAAGGAGGAACCCATACCTCCTGAGATTGATCTTGGGGACTTTTGTCCCATTAAATTTAGCCCTTTTGATTACTTTTCCTTGCCTCAAAGAAAACTTGCTGCTGAACGTAGAGAATATGAGATGAGTTTTCGTGATCTATCTTATTATTATGGCACTACTTAGATCTATTCTAGCTTTTATGCCTAGCTAGGGGCGTTAAACGATAGCGCTAGTTGGGAGCCAACCCAATTTTATTTTTGTTTCTTGCTTTTTGCTTCTGTTTAGTAATAAATATTTCATCTAGCTTCTGTTTAGATGTGTTTTCATGTTTTAATTAGTGTTTGTGCCAAGTAGAACCTATAGGATAACATACGGTTATAGTTAATTTGATTCTGCTGAAAAACAGAAACTTTTGCGCGCACGAAAATAATTTTAGTAATTCATAGAAACGTGATTCTGCGTTGATTCTTTTTGCCGTAGATCAATAGACAAATTTCCCAGGACTTCCTATTTTGGTATGATTTTGAGAGTTGCAGAAGTATTCGAAAGTTACAGATTGCTACAGACTGTTCTGTTTTTGACAGATTCTGTTTTTCGTGTGTTGTTTGCTTATTTTGATGCATCTATGGCTAGTATCGGTGGGTATGAACCATAGAGAAGTTGGGATACAGTAGGTTTAACACCAATATAAATAAAGAATGAGTTCATTACAGTACCTTATGTGGTGGTTTTTCTTTCTTGCACTAACGGAGCTTATGAGATTTCCTGTTGAGTTTTGTGTTGTGAAGTTTTCAAGTTTTGGGTAAAGATTTGATGGACTATGGAATAAGGAGTGGCAAGAGCCTAAGCTTGGGGATTCCCATGGAACCCCAAGATATTCAAGGATAACCAAAAGCCTCAGCTTGGGGATGCCCCGGAAGGCATCCCCTCTTTCGTCTTCATTTATCGGTAACTTTACTTGGAGCTATATTTTTATTTGCCACATGATATGTGTTTTGCTTGGAGCGTCTTGTATGATATTAGTCTTTGCTTTTTAGTTTACCACAATTATCCTTTCTGTACACACCTTTTGGGAGAAACCCACTTGATTTGGAATTTATTAGAATACTCTATGTGCTTCACTTATATCTTTTGAGCTAGATAGTTTTGCTCTTGTGCTTCTCTTATATCTTTTAGAGCATGGCGGTGGCTTGATTTTGTAGAAATTGTTGATCTCTCATGCTTCACTTATATTATTTTGAGAGTCTTTTAGAACATCATGATATTTGCTATGGTTATAAAATTGGTCCTAGAATGATGGGCATCCAAGTTGGGTATAATAAAAACTATCATAGGAAGTGAATTGGATGCTATGATCAATTTGATACTTGATAATTGTTTTGAGATATGGAGGTGGTGATACTAGAGTCATGCTAGTTGGGTGATTGTGAATTTAAAGAATACTTGTGTTGTAGTTGGCAAGTCCCGTAGCATGCACGTATGGTAAAAGTTATGTAACAAATTTATTGCATGGGGTGCTCTTTTGATTGCCTTCCCTTGTGTGGAGGTCGGGGGCGCGCGATGGTTAACTCCTACCAACCTCCCCCCTAGGAGCATGCGTAGTAGTACTTTGCTTCGAGGGCTAATAAAACTTTTGCAATAAGTATATGAGTTCTTTATGACTAATGTGAGTCCATGGATTATACGCACTTTTACCTTTCCATCATTGCTAGCTTCTTCGGTACCGTGCATTGCCTTTTCTCACCTTGAGAGTTGGTGCAAACTTCGCCGGTGCATCCAAACCCCGTGATACGATACGCTCTATCACACATAAACCTCCTTATATCTTCCTCAAAACAGCCACCATACATACCTATTATGGCATTTCCATAGCCATTCCGAGATATATTGCCATGCAACTTTCCACCGTTCTGTTTATCATGACACGCATCATCATTGTCATATTTCCTTGCATGATCATGCAGTTGACATCGTATTTGTGGCAAAGCCACCATGCATAATTTTTCATACATGTCACTCTTGATTCATTGCCCATCCCGGTACTCCGCCGGAGGCATTCATATAGAGTCATATTTTTTCTAGTTTTGAGTTGCAACTCATGAGTTGTAAATAAATAGAAGTGTGATGATCATCATTATTAGAGCATTGTCCCCAAAAAAGGAAAGGCCAAATAAAAAAAAGAAAGGCCAAAAAAAAGGAAAGGCCAAAAATGGCCCCAAAAAAGGGGGACAATGCTACTATCTTTTTCCACACTTGTGCTTCAAAGTAGCACCATGTTCTTCATATAGAGAGTCTCATTTGTTGTCACTTTCATATACTAGTGGGAATTTTTCATTATAGAACTTGGCTTGTATATTCCAATGACGGGCTTCCTCAAAATGCCCTAGGTCTTCGTGAGCAAGCAAGTTGGATGCACACCCACTTAGTTTCTTTTGTTGAGCTTTCATACATTTATAGCTCTAGTGCATCCGTTGCATGGCAATCCCTACTCCTCTTGTTGACATCAATTGATGGGCATCTCCATAGCCCGTTGATTAGCCTCGTCTGAGACCTTCTCCTTTTTTGTCTTCTCCACACAACCTCCATCATCATATTCTATTCCACCCATAGTGCTATATCCATGGCTCACGCTCATGTATTGCGTGAGAGTTGAAAAAAGCTGAAGCGCGTTAAAAAGTATGAAGCAATTGCTTGGCTGAAACCGGGGTTGTTCTTGATGGGAGTATTTTGTGTGATGAAAATGAAACATAGCCTAACTATATGATTTTGTAGGGATGAACCTTCTAATGCCATGTTATTTTGAGAAGACATGATTGCTTAGTTAGTATGCTTGAAGTATTACTATTTCTTATGTCAATATGAACTTTTATTTTGAATCATTTGGATCTGAACATTCATGCCACAATAAATAAAATTACATTGAGAATAATGCTAGGTAGCATTCCACATCAAAAATTCTGTTTTTATCATTTACCTACTCGAGGACGAGCAGGAATTAAGCTTGGGGATGCTTGATACGTCTCCAACGTATCTATAATTTTTGATTGTTCCACGCTATTATATTATCCGTTTTGGATGTTTATGGGCTTTACTCTACACGTTTATGTCATTTTTGGGACTAACCTACTAACCGGAGGCCCAACCCGAATTGCTGTTTTTTTTGCCTATTTCAGTGTTTCGAAGAAAAGGAATATCAAAACGGAGTCCAAACGGAATGAAACCTTCGGGAGCGATCTTTTTGGAACAAACGCAATCCAGGGGACTTGGAGTGGAAGTCAAGCAACACACAAGGCGGCCACGAGGGGGCCCAGCGCGCCCCCTAGGGGTGGGCGCGCCCCCACCCTCGTGGGCCCCTCGAGCATCCACTGACCTACTTCTTCCTCCTATATATATCCACGTACCCCGAAAACATCCAGGAGCACCACGAAAAACTAGTTCCACCGCCGCAACCTTCTGTATCCGCGAGATCCCATCTTGGAGCCTTCGCCGGCGCTCCGCCGGAGGGGGAATCGACCACGGAGGGCCTCTACATCATCTCCAAGGCCTCTTCGATGAGTTGTGAGTAGTTTACCACAGACCTTCGGGTCCATAGTTACACTACAAGAAATATGTAAACTAGTGACCTTCGGTCAGTGACCCTGGAAGAATTTGGTCATAGATCTATGATCATTTCAGACCAATTGGTCAAAAGCTGTTCGGGGGGCTCCAAACCCTAAACAATAACGACCATTTTGGTCAGAAAGGTCGTAATTTCCTTACACGAAATAGTCATAAAGCAGATAGCACTTGTCCGCTGCCTTATTTCTAGCTAATCATGACCAATATAGATGGTCATAACCTTGTAAATTGTGGTGGGTTGCTATGACTAGGCACCACCTCATCAGTTTTGCCTATGTGTCATGTCCATGTGGCAGTTTTTGCCCTAGGTTGTGAAGCAACCTATATTTCTGTCATTCCCAAAATTCCCAAAAAAATCTCATAAATTTTTTTGGGTCATATCTTCGTCAAATATGTAAAAAACCTTCCTTGCCTAGTTCAAAAATAATTAAAAAATATTTATTTTCCTATTCTGTTCAGAAAAACACTTTGTGAAGGAAGTACCACTTTGGCATGTCCAAATGGTATCCATTTTCTACAGTTCTTTCCTATGCCCAAATAACCATCCTCCACCAAATGCCAGCTCAATCCATTCATTATTTTGAGCCCAGCTTCAACATTCGTATTTATGTCCAGTGTGGTACTTTGCAAAGCAAGTACCACCTAGGCTCCTCCTTTTGAGCTGAAAATTTGTGAAGACGGGCTTCTTAGTAACTGGTCATCCTCAGCCAAAACTCACGCCCATTAGCCATGTGCATTTCCCTTACCGCTAATCAAACACTTGGCGGCTTATTCACGTTTGAGCATCGATCGGTCTCCTCGTGAGAATCTTATGTTGTGATTTTCTTCCTAGCACCTACCTGGGGAGTGCCCAACCCACTAGACATGCCTAGGCCGCCCAGAACACATGGCAACGCCACGGTCACGCGGTGACCACGCGGCGGGCATGCGAGTTTACGCGCTCTAGAGTTGGGGCCCTCGGCCACCGTCCAAACCTCGACGTATCGCCACCAAACCATGTATTTATGATTAAATAGGTACTTATGTAACTAGAAATGATTTTTGGAAAAAATAAATAGCAAACTACGAGGCAGCTGCAGTTCAAATTTGACCCGCTTCCTACTGAATCGGCGGGAATTTATCTTTTTCACCAGAGGTGGATCAAAACTTTTGACACCCAACCATTTTGTCAATTGTGCATTAAATATGGCCTAGTATTTTAGAAAATTGATTTGGTCCAATTTTGCAACAAATATATGGTAGGTCCTTCACAAAAAAACTCATTTCAGGCACTCGAAAAATGGAAAATGAATTTTCCATGCAAAGCAAATGAAAACTCCCTTAGGAAACATTGTTTGGAATTCCAAGATGCACCCTTGTGCACAATATGAGATCATTTGAACAAACTATGCCATGAATGTGGCCATAAGATTGATCATTTGGCTTGAAATCCAAGAATCTTCACGCATGATAGCTCATTTCTGAGAACACTTTTTAAAAATAATTTCTGTATTACAAGTTTATTATTTTTCCTGGAAACTTGGTCACATATAATGACACAATGCGAAGGTTTTCCAATTTTTTGATTTTTTTTGAATTTTTTATGTCCGTTTCAAAATGCGGTCAAAACGGCGGGCTTGACCGTTCCTAGCTAGTGGTTGAATCTTGGAATTTTTTTGATGTTTCTCTAATTAAATAGATACTTATGTACCTAGAAATGATTTTTGGAAAAAATAAAGAGCAAACTATGAGGTAGCTGCAGTTCAAATTTGACCCGCTTCCAACTGAATCGGCGGAAATTTGTCTTTTTCACCAGAGGTGGATCAAAACTTCTGACACACAATAATTTGGTAAATTGTGGTTTAAATATGTCCTAGTATTTTAGAAAATTGATTTGGTACAATTTTGCAACAATTATTTGGTAGGCCCTTCACAAAAAAACTCATTTTGGGCACTCGAAAAATGGAAAATGAAATTTCCGTGCAAAGAAGAAGAAAACTTCCTTAGTCAACATTGTTTGCCATTCCAATATGCACCCTTGTGCACAATATTAGATCATTTAAACAAACTATGCCATGAATGTGGCCACAAGATTGAGCATTTGGGTTGAAAGCCATGAATCTTCACACATGATAGCTCATTTCTGAGAACACTTTTTTTGAAATAATTGTCGTATTACATGCTTATTATTTTTCCTGGTAACTTGATCACATATAATGACACAATGCGAAGGTTTTCCAATTTTTTTGATTTTTTTTGAATTTTTTATGCCTGTTTCGAAATGCGGTCAAAACGGCGGGCATGACTGTTCCTAGCTAGTTGTTGAATCTTGGAAAACTTTTTGTGTTTCTCTAATTAAATAGATACTCATGTACCTAGAAATAATTTTTTGAAAAAATAAAGAGCAAACTATGAGGGAGCTGTAGTTCAAATTTGACCCGGTTCCAATTGAATCAGCGGAAATTTGTCTTTTTCACGAGAGGTGTATCAAAACTTCTGACACCCAAGAATTTGGTAAATTGTGGTTTAAATATGTCCTAGTATTTTAGAAAATTAATTTGGTATAATTTTGCAACAATTATTTGGTAGGCCCTTCACAAAAAAACTCATTTTGGGCACTCGAATAATGATTAAAAATAGCTACAAAGATAAAAAATTGCACCCAAACTGGCTATCATCCATAAAATATGGTCTAAATTGATAGAAAATTTTAGTTGTGCCATTTTGCAAAATATTTTTGATAGCTGCTTCACAAAACCCTCCTAGTTTTAGTACTTAGAAACTATTCTAAATCATAATTTTTCTGAACCAATCAGAGCTCTTCACACGGATCACCCCCCTTAGCCGATCTGGACCGTCCACATCCGACGGATCCAACGTCTCTCAGGTCCCCTCTCAACCCAACCCAACCCAAACCCTAGCAGCCCCCTTATCCTCGCTCGATCCAGATCTCGCTCCCTCATCTCCCACATCGCCGCCGCCACCCACCCCGATCCCATCCCTCCCTTCGTCTCCCTCCCAAACCTTGCCGCCGGTGGCCTCTCCCCCTCCTCTCTGCTTCCCTCCACCCACCCGCCGCTAATCCACCCTCGCGCTCGGTAGCGCCGCCCTCCTCCTTCTCTCTGCAGTCCATGGCCGGCACCGCAGCCTAGTCTCTGCAGCGCCTCCGACGACCGCGCCCGGAGATGTCGACGGTGAAGCCCCGCCCCACCACCACCCGCGGCGGCCCCGCCCCCGCCGCCAACCGCGGCGCACCCGCACCCGCCCCCCCGCAGCCCGCGGCCGCCTCCGCCGCCCCCGCCACCGCGACGAAGCCCGCCGTGCAGCTGCGCAAGCCCGTCTTCACCACCATCGAAAAGCTGCTGCCGTAGACGCACGGCCACACCCTCACCGCGCGCGTCCTCTCTGCCCGCCAGCCGCCCGCACCCGCGTCTCCGAGTGCC
Source organism: Aegilops tauschii subsp. strangulata (assembly GCF_002575655.3). Lineage (NCBI taxonomy): Eukaryota > Viridiplantae > Streptophyta > Magnoliopsida > Poales > Poaceae > Aegilops > Aegilops tauschii. Next base: position 624,060,394 of record NC_053036.3, on the reverse strand, counting down.
ATGTCGGCGACCCCACCGGCACCGTCCTCTTCACCGCCCGCAACAACCAGAGTAAGCGCCCGCTTGATCCCCCCTTGCTCGCCCATCCTCTTCACCGTACCTTGTCTCTGTCCCTTAGTTTGGTGGACGAATGAATCGATGGATTCGTCCCGTGCTGCTTGCTTGCTGGGAACGGCCTCCCCTAGTAGATTATTCAACTGCTTGCTTCTCCTCACGTGTTCTGTAGATGGTTTATGTATATATCTTCTTGCTGCTGTGGCTTCTGTCCTGTTGTATGGAGCAGTTTCATCTTCCTGCATTGTTGTTTATGTTGTTACACGCTTGTTGATCCATCAACTGTTTGGGGGTAGAAGATTGCTTACCATGGGTCACTACAAGAAATATGTCAACTAGTGACCTTCTGTTAGTGACCCTGGAAGAAGTGGTCATAGATCTATGACCATTTCAGACCAATTGGTCCAAAGCTGTTCGGGGGCTCCAAACCCTAAACAATAACGACCATTTTGGTCAGAAAGGTCGTAATTTCCTTACACAAAATGGTCATAAAGCAGATAGCACTGGTCCGCTGCCTTATTTCTAGCTGATCATGACCAATATAGATGGTCATAACCTTGTAAATTGTGGTGGGTTGCTATAACTAGGCGCCACCTCATCAGTTTTGCCTATGTGTCATGTCCATGTGGCAGTTTTTGCCCTAGGTTGTGAAGCAACCTATATTTCTGTCATTCCCAAAATTCCCAAAAAAAATCTCATAATTTTTTGGGTCATATCTTGGTCAAATATGTAAAAAACCTTCCTTGCCTAGTTCAAAAATAATTAAAAAATATTCATTTTCCTATTCTGTTCAGAAAAACACTTTGTGAAGGAAGTACCACTTTGGCATGTCCAAATGTTATCCATTTTCTACAGTGCTTTCCTATGCCCAAATAACCATCCTCCACCAAATGCCAGCTCAATCCATTCATTATTTTGAGCCCAGCTTCAACATTCGTATTTATGTCCAGTGTGGTACTTTGCAAAGCAAGTACCACCTAGGCTCCTCCTTTTGAGCTGAAAAATTGTGAAGACAGTCTTCTTAGTAACTGATCATCCTCAGCCAAAACTCACGCCCATTAGCCATGTGCATTTCTCGTACCGCTAATCAAACACTTGGCTGCTTGTTCATGTTTGAGCATCGATCGGTCTCCTCGTGAGAATCTTATGTTGTGATTTTCTTCCTAGCACCTACCTGGGGAGTGCCCACCCACTAGACATGCCTAGGCCGCCCAGAACACATGGCAACGCCACGGTCACGCAGTGACCACGTGGCGGGCATGTGAGTTTACGCGCTCTAGAGTTGGGGCCCTCGGCCACCGTCCAAACCTCGACGTATCGCCACCAAACCATGTATTTATGATTAAATAGGTACTTATGTAACTAGAAATGATTTTTGGAAAAAATAAATAGCAAACTATGAGGTAGCTCTAGTTCAAATTTGACCCGCTTCCTACTGAATCGGCGGGAATTTGTCTTTTTCACCAGAGGTGGAACAAAACTTTTGACACCCAACCATTTTGTCAATTGTGCATTAAATATGGCCTAGTATTTTAGAAAATTGATTTGGTCCAATTTTGCAACAAATATATGGTAGGTCCTTCACAAAAAAAACTCATTTCAGGCACTCGGAAAATGGAAAATGAATTTTCCATGCAAAGAAAATGAAAACTCTCTTAGGAAAGATTATTTGGAATTCCAAGATGCACCCTTGTGCACAATATGAGATCATTTGAACAAACTATGCCATGAATGTGGCCATAAGATTGATCATTTGGCTTGAAAGCCAAGAATCTTCACGCATGATAGCTCATTTCTGAGAACACTTTTTTAAAATAATTTCTGTATTACAAGTTTATTATTTTTCCTGGAAACTTGGTCACATATAATGACACAATGCGAAGGTTTTCCAATTTTTTAATTTTTTTGAATTTTTTATGCCCATTTCAAAATGCGGTCAAAACGGCGGGCTTGATCGTTCCTAGCTAGTGGTTGAATCTTGGAAATTTTTTGATGTTTCTCTGATTAAATAGATACTTATGTACCTAGAAAAGATTTTTGGAAAAAATAAAGAGCAAATTATGAGGTAGCTGCAGTTCAAATTTGACCCGCTTCCAACTGAATCGGCGGAAATTTGTCTTTTTCACCAGAGGTGGATCAAAACTTCTGACACCCAATAATTTGGTAAATTGTGGTTTAAATATGTCCTAGTATTTTAGAAAATTGATTTGGTACAATTTTGCAACAATTATTTGGTAGGCCCTTCAGAAGAAAACTCATTTTGGGCACTCGAAAAATGGAAAATGAAATTTCCGTGCAAAGAAGAAGAAAACTTCCTTAGTCAACATTGTTTGCCATTCCAATATGCACCCTTGTGCACAATATTAGACCATTTAAACAAACTATGCCATGAATGTGGCCACAAGATTGAGCATTTGGGTTGAAAGCCATGAATCTTCACACATGATAGCTCATTTCTGAAAACACTTTTTTAAAATAATTGTCGTATTAGAAGTTCATTATTTTTCCTGGTTACTTGATCACATATAATGACTCAATGCGAAGGTTTTCCAATTTTTTGATTTTTTTTTTGAATTTTTGATGCCTGTTTCAAAGTGCGGTCAAAACGGCGGGCATGACTGTTCCTAGCTAGTTGTTGAATCTTGGAAAACTTTTTGTGTTTATCTAATTAAATAGATACTCATGTACCTAGAAATAATTTTTTGAAAAAATAAAGAGCAAACTATGAGGGAGCTGTAGTTCAAATTTGACCCGCTTCCAATTGAATCGGCGGAAATTTTTCTTTTTCACCAGAGGTGGATCAAAACTTCTGACACCCAACAATTTGGTAAACTGTGGTTTAAATATCTCCTAGTATTTTATAAAATTGATTTGGTACAATTTTGCAACAATTATTTGGTAGGCCCTTCACAAAAACACTCATTTTGGGCACTCGAATAATGATTAAAAATAGCTAGAAAGATAAAAAATTGCACCCAAACTGGCTATCATCCATAAAATATGGTCTAAATTGATAGAAAATTTTAGTTGTGCCATTTTGCAAAATATTTTTGATAGCTGCTTCACAAAACCCTCCTAGTTTTAGTACTTAGAAACTATTCTAAATCATAATTTTTCTGAACCAATCAGAGCTCTTCACACGGATCACCCCCCTTAGCCGATCTGGACCGTCCACATCCGACGGATCCAACGTCTCTCAGGTCCCCTCTCAACCCAACCCAACCCAAACCGTAGCAGCCCCCCTATCCTCGCTCGATCCAGATCTCGCTCCCTCATCTCCCACATCGCCGCCGCCACCCACCCCGATCCCATCCCTCCCCTCGTCTCCCTCCCAAACCTTGCCGCCGGTGGCCTCTCCCCCTCCTCTCCGCTTCCCTCCACCCACCCGCCGCTGATCCACCCTCACGCTCGGTAGCGCCGCCCTCCTCCTTCTCTCTGTAGTCCATGGCCGGCACCGCAGCCTCGTCTCTGCAGCGCCTCCGACGACCGCGCCCGGAGATGTCGACGACGAAGCCCGCCCCACCGCCACCCACGGCGGCCCCGCCCCCGCCGCCAACCGCGGCGCACCCGCCACCCCCCCGCAGCCCGCGGCTGCCTCCGCCGCCCCGGCCGCCGCGACGAAGCCCGCCGTGCAGCTGCGCAAGCCCGTCTTCACCACCATTGAAAAGCTGCTGCCGTAGACGCACGGTCACACCCTCACCGCGCGCGTCCTCTCCGCCCGCCAGCCGCCCGCACCCGCGTCTCCGAGTGCCTCATCGGGGACCCCACCGGCACCGTCCTCTTCACCGCCCGCAACAACCAGAGTAAGCGCCCGCTTGATCCCCCCATGCTCGCCCGTCCTCTTCACCGTACCTAGTCTCTGTCCCTTAGTTTGGTGGATGAATGAATTGATGGATTCGCCCCGTGCTGCTTGCTTGCTGGGAACGGCCTCCCCTAGTAGATTATTCAACTTCTTGCTTCTCCTCACGTGATCTGTAGATGGTTTATGTATAGATCTTCTTGCTGCTATGGCTTCTGCCCTGTTGTATGGAGCAGTTTCATCTTCCTGCATTGTTGTTTATGTTGTTACACGCTTGTTGATCCATCAGCTGTTTGGGGACAGAAGATTGCTTACCATGGGTGCAGTCATCATTTTGTTTTCTGATCCACTGGTGTTGGTAGCCATGTACCGGGTCCTGCATTGTGGCGAAAAAGCCTTCAAATCGGCTTGTAGGTACATGACAATTTTCAAGGGACATGTATTAGCTTACGTTGTTTTTTAAGCTGTGTGTGTGTGTGCTTATTTATTCATGAACCGTTGGGGAATTAGTTTCATTAGCCATGTGTATGTATAAACTAGTATTGGTTCGAATGCATACGTTTCCCTGTGGAATGCAGGTTAGCCTGCATCAGGGAAAGTATCTGCTAAATTGACTGACTTGTGCACTTATGATCTGAATGTCCATGGACAAAATTGCAAGTTAGAGCATATAATTGGGTGCATGCTTAACTGGTGTAAAACTCACATCTGGAGGACACGCTGCATTGTTGTTTAAGCCGTGGAGTAACTAATTAACCGCCCCCCATCCCCCTCCCCATCTCATCCGCTCTGCTTTGCTTGCCCCGTGAGTCAATGTACCTTACTTCCTGCTTATGTTTGGTGGACGGATGGATGGATTCGCCCCGTGCTGTTTGCTGGGAACACACTCCCCTAGTATAGTTTTTAGATGATCTGTGTAGATCTACTTGCTGTTGTGGCTTCTGTCCTGTTGGATGGAGCAGCTTTATCTTCCTGCGCTTGCTGCATTGTTGTTTATGTTGTTACACGCTTGTTGATCCGTCAGACTCCACGGCTGCTCCGCAGCATCTACACATGTCAGCTTTATTATCAAAATCTGAACTGTAGTAGTCATAATATTGGGCTGTTGGGAGCCTCACCTTTTTGTGCACAATACATTTAGAACACATATCCACACTGAGTGCTTATGAAATAGCTATGTGTCCTGCACAATAAGTGCTTGTTCATGTTTGGTTTTCCCTAAACTTTGTTTGTATGCTTGAGGGCAAATTTAGTTGATTCTTTGATGGAGCACTAAGACTATGCATGGAACATTAGTTTTTAAGATCTAAAACTGCTCGTCGTTCCTGTGATGATGTAGTTTAGTAGATCTCAACTGAACCATGTCTGTATTATGTGCCAGTGTAGCTGTACTGATTCTTTGGTTTTCATCCGTGCAGCAGAGGACAAGGGCGTCATGGCCAACCAAGGTGCATGGTGCTCGCAAGCGACGAACGGAGGTTGTTTGACATTGGCACGGAGGAGGAGGACGGGCACGGACGGAGGACAGAGCACCTCTCTTCTTCCAGGTTCTTCTCCTTATCTTCACTTAATGTATGTGCCTATGCTGCAGCTCACCCATGGTCTTGTTTGTCTTGCAGGTTAGTGAGAAGCTTCAGGAGGAGCTCAAGCACGACCACCAAGAGGCACCACCGCAGCAACAGGTAGCATGTCCATCTCCACCTCCCTCTCCCTCTGCTCCCAATCCTTTTTATTAGATTATGTTGAGTACATTCTTAACCCCCTGATGTGACACAAGTATATGCACATGCTATGATTTAAGTGTTGCTTGTGTATGGTAAATAGGTTGAGCACCCACCGCTGTTTGATACTATTTTGTTTAGGATTCTGTTCCTCTATGCGTGTAATCTCTAGACCATGATCAAGCATACACACACGGTTGATTTGCATGGAACGATTACTACTAACTAAAGAAGGAAGCAGACTTCTTCACATAAAGGAATATATGTCTGTTTTAGTAATATGTACAAATAAAAAAATATTGTTTGCATACAATCAGATCATTCTCACTTATTAGTTGAGTTCTAAGTACGCAGAATCTTTAGTTCTCTGGTTATATTATAGTCAGAATTATACTGTGTGACAATATTTAGTTCTTGGTTATATTATAGTCAGAATTATACTGTGTGACTGAGTTCTGTTGGGAGTGTGCATGATTTTATCCATAGTTGGCACTATGGCTAGAGCTTTGTGTGTAATCTGGAGTTGTTCCCGTTATTTTTCTATCCATTTATTGGTGTTACATGTGTAGCCAGTAACCAGGACCTGCACTTGTGCCATGCATATTCATATAGTCTCTATTGTCTTGTATGAATATCTCATTTTAACTAGCTCGGCTAAAAAAGCTTGGTACTAGCTGAAATCTGTTTATCATTATATAAAGAATTGTCCTTTATTCCTTTACTACTTTTTTTGAATGGAATGTTTGTCGGAAATATGCCCTAGAGGCAATAATAAATGGTTATTATTATCTTTCTTTGTTCATGGTAATTGTCTATTATTCATGCTATAATTGTATTGTCCGGAAATCGTAATACATGTGTGAATACATAGACCACAAAGTGTCCCTAGTAAGCCTCTAGTTGACTAGCTCGTTGATAAACAGATAGTCATGGTTTCCTGACTATGGACATTGGATGTCATTGATAACGGGATCACATCATTAGGAGAATGATGTGATGGACAAGACCCAATCCTAAGCATAGCATAAAGATCGTGTAGTTTCGTTTGCTAGAGCTTTTCCAATGTCAAGTATCTTTTCCTTAGACCATGAGATCGTGCAACTCCCGGATACCGTAGGAGTGCTTTGGGTGTGCCAAACGTCACAACGTAACTGGGTGACTATAAAGGTGCACTACGGGTATCTCCGAAAGTGTCTGTTGGGTGGCACGGATCAAGACTGGGATTTGTCACTCCGTGTGACGGAGAGGTATCTCTGGGCCCACTCGGTAATGCATCATCATAATGAGCTCAATGTGACTAAGGCGTTAGTCACGGGATCATGCATTGCGGTACGAGTAAAGAGACTTGCCGGTAACGAGATTGAACAAGGTATTGGGATACCGACGATCGAATCTCGGGCAAGTAACATACCGATTGACAAAGGGAATTGCATACGGATTGATTGAATCCTCGACACCGTGGTTCATCCGATGAGATCATCGTGGAACATGTGGGAGCCAACATGGGTATCCAGATCCCGCTGTTGGTTATTGACCAGAGAGGCGTCTCGGTCATGTCTGCATGTCTCCCGAACCCGTAGGGTCTACACACTTAAGGTTCGGTGACGCTAGGGTTGTAGAGATATATGTATGCGGAAACCCAAAAGTTGTTTGGAGTCCCGGATGAGATCCCGGACGTCACGAGAGGTTCCGGAATGGTCCGGAGGTGAAGAATTATATATAGGAAGTCCAGTTTCGGCCACCGGGAAAGTTTCGGGGGTTACCGGTATTGTACCGGGACCACCGGAAGGGTCCCGGGGGTCCACCGGGTGGGGCCACCTATCCCGGAGGGCCCCGTGGGCTGAAAGTGGAAGGGAACCAGCCCTTAGTGGGCTGGGGCGCCCCCCTTGGGCCTCCCCCCATGCGCCTAGGGTTGGGAACCCTAGGGGGGGAGTTTCCCCTTGCCTTGGGGGGCAAGGCAACGCCTTCCCCCCTTGTGGCCGCCGCCCCCCCTTGAGATCCCATCTCTTGGGGCCGGCGCTCCCCCAGGGGGCCTATATAAAGGGGGGGGAGGGAGGGCAGCACACAACAGCCTTGGGCGCCTCCCTCCTCCCCTGCAACACCTCTCTCTCTCGCGCAGAAGCTCGGTGAAGTCCTGCCGGAGAACCGCTACATCCACCACCACGCCGTCGTGCTGTTGGATCTCCATCAACCTCTCCTTCCCCCTTGCTGGATCAAGAAGGAGGAGACGTCGCTGCACCGTACGTGTGTTGAACGCGGAGGTGCCATCCGTTCGGCACTGGGTCATCGGTGATTTGGATCACGGCAAGTACGACTCCGTCATCCACGTTCATTGGAATGCTTCCGCTCGCGATCTACAAGGTTATGTAGATGCACTCCCTTCCCCTCGTTGCTAGTATACTCCATAGATGCATCTTGGTGAACGTAGGAAATTTTTTAAAATTATGCTACGATTCCCAACAGTGGCATCATGAGCCAGGCCTATGCGTAGTTACTATGCACGAGTAGAACACAAAGAAGTTGTGGGCGTTGATGTTGCCAATTCTTCTTGCCGCTACTAGTCGTTTCTTGTTTCGGCGGCATTGTAGGATGAAGCGGCCCGGACCGACCTTACACGTACGCTTACGTGAGACAGGTTCCACCGACTGACATGCACTAGTTGCATAAGGTTGCTAGCGGGTGTCTGTCTCTCCTACTTTAGTCGGAACGGATTCGATGAAAAGGGTCCTTATGAAGGGTAAATAGAAATTGGCAAATCACGTTGTGGTCATACGTAGGTAAGAAAACGTTCTTGCTAGAAACCTACAAACCACGTAAAAAACTTGCAACAACAATTAGAGGACGTCTAACTTGTTTTTGCAGCAAGTGCTATGTGATGTGATATGGCCAGAAGATGTGATGAATGATATATGTGATGTATGAGATTGATCATATTCTTGTAATAGGAATCACGACTTGCATGTCGATGAGTATGACAACCGGCAGGAGCCATAGGAGTTGTCTTTATTATTTTGCATGACCTGCGTGTCATTGAATAACGCCATGTAATTTACTTTACTTTGTTGCTAAACGCGTTAGCCATACAAGTAGAAGTAATCGTTGGCGTGACGACTTCATGAAGACACAATGATGGAGATCATGATGATGGAGATCATGGTGTCATGCCGGTGACAAAGATGATCATGGTGCCCCGAAGATGGAGATCAAAGGAGCATGATGATATTGGCCATATCATGTCACTATTTGATTGCATGTGATGTTTATCATATTTTGCATCTTATTTGCTTAGAACGACGGTAGTAAGTAAGATGATCCCTTATAATAATTTCAAGAAAGTGTTCACCCTAACTGTGCACCGTTGCGAAGGTTCATTGTTTCGAAGCACCACGTGATGATCGAGTGTGATAGATTCTAACGTTCGAATACAACGAGTGTTGACGAGCCTAGCATGTACAGACATGGCCTCGGAACACACGCAATACACTTAGGTTGACTTGACGAGCCTAGCATGTACAGACATGGCCTCGGAACACGGAGGACCGAAAGGTCGAGCATGAGTCGTATAGAAGATACGATCAACATGGAGATGTTCACCGATCTTGACTAGTCCGTCTCACGTGATGATCGGACACGGCCTAGTTGACTCGGATCATGTTTCACTTAGATGACTAGAGGGATGTCTATCTGAGTGGGAGTTCATTAAAAATTTGATTAGATGAACTTAATTATCATGAACTTAGTCTAAAATCTTTACACTATGTATTGTAGATCAAATGGCCAACGTTGTCCTCAATTTCAACGCGTTCCTAGAGAAAACCAAGCTGAAAGATGATGGCAGCAACTATACGGACTGGGTCCGGAACCTGAGGCTCATCCTCATAGTAGCCAAGAAAGATTATGTCTTAGAAGCACCGCTAGGTGAAGCACCAATCCCAGAGAACCAAGACGTGCTGATGATTACTCCCTCGTTCAGTGCGGCATGCTTTACAGCCTAGAACCGGGTCTCCAAAAGCGTTTTGAGAAACATGGAGCATATGAGATGTTCGAGGAGCTGAAACTAGTTTTCCAAGCTCATGCCCGGGTCGAGAGATATGATGTCTCCGACAAGTTCTTCAGCTGTAAAATGGAGGAGAACAGTTCTGTTAGTGAGCACATACTCAGAATGTCTGGGTTGCATAACCGCTTGTCTCAGCTGGGAGTTAATCTCCCGGATGACGCGGTCGTTGACAGAATCCTCCAGTCGCTTCCACCAAGCTACAAGAGCCTTGTGATGAACTTCAATATGCAAGGGATGGAAAAGACCATTCCTGAGGTATATTCAATGCTGAAATCAGCTGAGGTAGAGATCAGAAAAGAACATCAAGTGTTGATGGTGAATAAAACCACTAAGTTCAAGAAGGGCAAGGGTAAGAAGAACTTCAAGAAGGACGGCAAGGGAGTTGCCGCGCCCGGTAAGCCAGTTACCGGGAAGAAGTCAAAGAATGGACCCAAGCCCGAGACTGAGTGCTTTTATTGCAAGGGAAGTGGTCACTGGAAGCGGAACTGCCCCAAATATTTAGCGGACAAGAAGAAGGCCGGCAACACCCAAGGTATATGTGATATACAAGTAATTGATGTGTACCTTACCAGTACTCGTAGTAGCTCCTGGGTATTTGATACCGGTGCGGTTGCTCATATTTGTAACTCAAAGCAGGAACTACGAAATAAACGGAGACTGGCAAAGGACGAGGTGACGATGCGCGTCGGGAATGGTTCCAAGGTCGATGTGATCGCCGTTGGCACGCTACCTCTGCATCTACCCACGGGATTAGTTTTAAACCTCAATAATTGTTATTTAGTGCCAGCTTTGAGCATGAACATTGTATCTGGATCTCGTTTAATTCGAGATGGCTACTCATTTAAATCTGAGAATAATGGTTGTTCTATTTATTTGAGAGATATGTTTTATGGTCATGCCCCGCTGGTCAATGGTTTATTTTTGATGAATCTCAAACGTGATGTTACACATGTTCATAGTGTGAATACCAAAAGATGTAAAGTTGATAACGATATTCCCACATACTTGTGGCACTGCCGCCTTGGTCACATTGGTGTCAAGCGCATGAAGAAGCTCCATGCAGATGGACTTTTGGAGTCTCTTGATTACGAATCATTTGACACGTGCGAACCATGCCTCATGGGTAAGATGGCCAAGACTCCGTTCTCCGGAACAATGGAGCGAGCAACCAACTTATTGGAAATCATACATACCGATGTGTGTGGTCCAATGAGTGTTGAGGCTCGCGGAGGATATCGTTATGTTCTCACTCTCACTGATGATTTAAGTAGATATGGGTATGTCTACCTAATGAAACACAAGTCTGAAACCTTTGAAAAGTTCAAGGAATTTCCGAGTGAGGTTGAGAATCAACGTGACAGGAGAATAAAATTCCTACGATCAGATCATGGTGGAGAATATTTAAGTCATGAGTTTGGTGCACACGTAAGGAAATGTGGAATAGTTTCACAACTCACGCCGCCTGGAACACCTCAGAGAAATGGTGTGTCCGAACATCGTAATCGCACTCTATAGGATATGGTGCGATCTATGATGTCTCTTACCGATTTACCGCTCTCATTTTGGGGTTATGCTTTAGAGACTGCCGCATTCACTTTAAATAAGGCTCCGTCGAAATCCGTTGAGACGACACCGTATGAATTATGGTTTGGAAATAAACCTAAGCTGTCGTTTCTAAAAGTTTGGGGATGCGATGCTTATGTCTAGAAACTTCAACCTGAAAAGCTCGAACCCAAGTCGGAAAAATGCGTCTTCATAGGATACCCTAAGGAATCTATTGGGTATACCTTCTACCTCAGATCCGAGGGCAAGATCTTTGTTGCCAAGAACGGGTCCTTTCTAGAGAAGGAGTTTCTCTTGAAAGAATTGAGTGGGAGGAAAGTGGAACTTGATGAGGTGATAGTCACCCCTTCCGAACCGGAAAGTAGCGCAGCGCGGGAAAATGTTCCTGTGGTGCCTACACCGACTGGGGAGGAAGTTAATGATGATGATCATGAAGCTTCGGATCAAGTTACTGAACTTCGTAGGTCCACAAGGACACGTTCCGCACCAGAGTGGTACGGCAACCCTGTCCTGGAAATCATGTTGTTAGACAACGGTGAACCTTCGAACTATGAAGAAGCGATGGCGGGCCCGGATTCCGACAAATGGCTAGAAGCCATGAAATCCGAGATAGAATCCATGTATGAAAACAAAGTATGGACTTTGACTGACTTGCCCGTTGAGCGGCGAGCCATAGAAAACAAATGGATCTTTAAGAAGAAGACGGACGCGGATGGTAATGTGACCATCTACAAAGCTTGACTTGTCGCTAAGGGTTATCGACAAGTTCAAGGGGTTGACTACGATGAGACTTTCTCACCCGTAGCAAAGCTGAAGTCTGTCCGAATCATGTTAGCAATTGCCGCATACTATGATTATGAGATATGGCAGATGGACGTCAAAACGGCATTCCTTAATGGCTTCCTTAAGGAAGAGTTGTATATGATGCAGCCGGAAGGTTTTGTCGATCCTAAGAATGCTAACAAAGTATGCAAGCTCCAGCGCTCAATCTATGGGCTGGTGCAAGCATCTCGGAGTTGGAACATTCGCTTTGATGAGATGATCAAAGCGTTTGGGTTTACACAGACTTATGGAGAAGCCTGTGTTTACAAGAAAGTGAGTGGGAGCTCTGTAGCATTTCTCATATTATATGTGGATGACATACTATTGATGGGAAATGATATAGAATTCTTGAAAAGTATAAAGGCCTATTTGAATAAGTGTTTTTCAATGAAGGACCTTGGAGAAGCTGCTTATATATTAGGCATCAAGATCTATAGAGATAGATCAAGACGCCTCATTGGTCTTTCACAAAGTACATACCTTGACAAAATATTGAAGAAGTTCAATATGGATCAGTCCAAGAAGGGGTTCTTGCCTGTATTGCAAGGTGTGCAATTGAGCACGGCTCAATGCCCGACCACGGCAGAAGATATAGAAGAGATGAGTGTCATCCCCTATGCCTCGGCCATAGGGTCTATTATGTATGCCATGCTGTGTACCAGACCTGATGTAAACCTTGCCGTAAGTTTGGTAGGAAGGTACCAAAGTAATCCCGGCAAGGAACACTGGACAGCGGTCAAGAATATCCTGAAGTACCTGAAGAGGACTAAGGATATGTTTCTCGTTTATGGAGGTGACGAAGAGCTCGTCGTAAAGGGTTACGTCGACGCTAGCTTCGACACAGATCTGGATGACTCGAAGTCACAGGCCGGATACGTGTATATTTTGAATGGAGGAGCAGTAAGCTTGTGCAGTTGCAAGCAAAGCGTCGTGGCGGGATCTACATGTGAAACGGAGTACATGGCAGCCTCGGAGGCAGCACAGGAAGCAGTCTGGATGAAGGAGTTCATTACCGACCTAGGGGTGATTCCCAATGCGTCGGGCCCGATGACTCTCTTCTGTGACAACACTGGAGCTATTGCCCTTGTGAAGGAGCCCAGGTTTCACAGGAAGACCAGGCATATCAAGCGTCGCTTCAACTCCATTCGTGAAAGTGTTCAAAATGGAGACATAGATATTTGTAAAGTACATACGGACCTGAATGTAGCAGATCCGTTGACTAAACCTCTCCCTAGGGCAAAACATGATCAACACCAGGACGCAATGGGTGTTCGATTCATCACAATGTAACTAGATTATTGACTCTAGTGCAAGTGGGAGACTGTTGGAAATATGCCCTAGAGGCAATAATAAATGGTTATTATTATATTTCTTTGTTCATGGTAATTGTCTATTGTTCATGCTATAATTGTATTATCCGGAAATCGTAATACATGTGTGAATACATAGACCACAACGTGTCCCTAGTAAGCCTCTAGTTGACTAGCTCGTTGATCAACCGATAGTCATGGTTTCCTGACTATGGACATTCGATGTCGTTGATAACGGGATCACATCATTAGGAGAATGATGTGATGGACAAGACCCAATCCTAAGCATAGCATAAAAGATCGTGTAGTTTCGTTTGCTAGAGCTTTTCCAATGTCAAGTATCTTTTCCTTAGACAATGAGATCGTGCAACTCCCGGATACCGTAGGAGTGCTTTGGGTGTGCCAAACGTCACAACGTAACTGGGTGACTATAAAGGTGCACTACGGGTATCTCCGAAAGTGTCTGTTGGGTTGGCACGGATCGAGACTGGGATTTGTCACTCCGTGTGACGGAGAGGTATCTCTGGGCCCACTCGGTAATGCATCATCATAATGAGCTCAATGTGACTAACGCGTTAGTCACGGGATCATGCATTGCGGTACGAGTAAAGAGACTTGCCGGTAACGAGATTGAACAAGGTATTGGGATACCGACGATCGAATCTCGGGCAAGTAACATACCGATTGACAAAGGGAATTGCATACGGATTGATTGAATCCTCGACACCGTGGTTCATCCGATGAGATCATCGTGGAACATGTGGGAGCCAACATGGGTATCCAGATCCCGCTGTTGGTTATTGACCAGAGAGGCGTCTCGGTCATGTCTGCATGTCTCCCGAACCCGTAGGGTCTACACACTTAAGGTTCGGTGACGCTAGGGTTGTATAGATATATGTATGCAGAAACCCAAAAGTTGTTCGGAGTCCCGGATGAGATCCCGGACGTCACGAGAGGTTCCGGAATGGTCCAGAGGTGAAGAATTATATATAGGAAGTCCAGTTTCAGCCATCGGGAAAGTTTCGGGGGTTACCGGTATTGTACCGGGACCACCGGAAGGGTCCCGGGGGTCCACCGGGTGGGGCCACCTATCCCGGAGGGCCCCGTGGGCTGAAAGTGGAAGGGAACCAGCCCTTAGTGGGCTGGGGCACCCCCCTTGGGCCTCCCCCCATGCGCCTAGGGTTGGGAACCCTAGGGGGGGAGTTTCCCCTTGCCTTGGGGGGCAAGGCAACGCCTTCCCCCCTTGTGGCCGCCGCCCCCCTTGAGATCCCATCTCTTGGGGCCGGCGCCCGCCCCAGGGGGCCTATATAAAGGGGGGGGGAGGGAGGGCAGCACACAACAGCCTTGGGCGCCTCCCTCCTCCCCTGCAACACCTCTCTCTCTCGCGCAGAAGCTCGGTGAAGTCCTGCCGGAGAACCGCTACATCCACCACCACGCCGTCGTGCTGTTGGATCTCCATCAACCTCTCCTTCCCCCTTGCTGGATCAAGAAGGAGGAGACGTTGCTGCACCGTACGTGTGTTGAACGCGGAGGTGCCGTCCGTTCGGCACTCGGTCATCGGTGATTTGGATCACGGCGAGTACGACTCCGTCATCCACGTTCATTGGAACGCTTCCGCTCGCGATCTACAAGGGTATGTAGATGCACTCCCTTCCCCTCGTTGCTAGTATACTCCATAGATGCATCTTGGTGAACGTAGGAATTTTTTTAAAATTATGCTATGATTCCCAACAATGTTCATATTATATTGGCTCCAGTTTTTCTGATTCTTCTCAGCCGATTCATGTAACAGGGCGACTGTGGAAGGCATGTTGTATTTCTGTCAGCCCAGTCCTGACTATGTCCATGAGTCCGACATTTGATCGCTGTTGAAGGAGCTCCATGCTGAAGAAGAAAACACTTGTAGAGCTTGTAACATTACTTCGAGAGCTTGTAAAGTATTGTAGAGCTTTGCATTTGTAGAGCTTGTAAAGCATTGTATATGTTAGAGCTTGTAGTGAATCTGGCTATTGTTATTTGAATAATTATGTGTGTTTTCTGCTTGCCTATTAAAATACTGGTTATTTTCTTACTATGAAATTCAAATATGATGTCAAATTGAAATATGAAGAATCTGAGCCTAATAGCTGGGACCCATTTATCAGAACCTGACAAGTGGGACCTGTTTGACTAATGGACCCATTTTATAAAAAAGAAAACTAAAACTGCTGGTACAAAAAGGCCATGGCCCAGAAAATAAAAAGGCCGAATTGTAGGGCTTGGCCCGTGTACTTCACCAAAATTAGCAGCGAAAAAAATATATAAATGGGCTGAATTAATGGGCTCGGCCCATATAGACACCTAATCGGATGGGCTGATTCTTATCCACGTCAGCTTACCACGCTGGATCCTACGTGGCTTGGGGAGGCTGCTAGTGACCAAAATTTTGGTCGAAGAACCAACGACCTTTTACATATCACAGAGAAGGTCGTTAACTTCAATTTACGAGCGCCAGCTTTTGACCTTCTGTTTTTGGTCACAAAAAGGTCGCAAATGAAAAACAATGACCTTTCAGTGACCAATAGTCAAGGTCACAAGTTGACATATTTCTTGTAGTGTTATTAGCTAGATGGCTTCTTCTCTCTCTTTGAATCTCAATACAAAGTTCTCCTCGATCTTCTTGGAGATCTATTCGATGTAACTCTTTTTGCGGTGTGTTTGTCGAGATCCGATGAATTGTGGGTTTATGATCAAGTTTATCTATGAGAAGTATTTGAATCTCCTCTGAATTCGTTTATGTATGATTGGTTATCTTTGCAAGTCTTCGAATTATCAGTTTGGTTTGGCCTACTAGATTGATCTTTCTTGCAATGGGAGAAGTGCTTAGCTTTGGGTTCAATCTGCGGTGTCCTTTCCCAGTGACAGCGGGGGCAGCAAGGCACGCATTGTATTGTTGCCATCGAGGATAAAAAGATGGGGTTTATATCATATTGCATGAATTTATCCCTCTACATCATGTCATCTTTCTTAATGCGTTACTCTGTTCTTCATGAACTTAATACTCTAGATACAGGCAGGAGTCGGTCGATGTGTGGAGTAATAGTAGTAGATGTAGAATCATTTCGGTCTACTTGTCACGGACGTGATGCCTATATACATGATCATGCCTAGATAATCTCATAACTATGCGCTTTTCTATCAATTGCTCGACAGTAATTTGTTCACCCACCGTAATACTTATGCTATCTTGAGAGAAGCCACCAGTGAAACCTATGGCCCCCGGGTCTATCTTTTATCATATAAGTTTTCCATCTACTTTTATTTGCATCTTTACTTTTCCATCTATATCATAAAAATACCAAAAATATTTATCTTATCTTATTATCTCTGTCAGATCTCACTTTCGCAAGTTACCGTGAAGGGATTGACAACCCCTTTATCGCGTTGGTTGCGAGGTTCTTGTTTGTTTGTGTAGGTGCGTGGGACTTTTGAGGAGCCTCCTACTGGATTGATACCTTGGTTCTAAAAAACTTTGGGAAATACTTACGCTACTTTGCTGCATCACCCTTTCCTCTTCAAGGGAAAAACCAACGCAAGCTCAAGACGTAGCACTCTCACAACAAGCCTGATGGTTTCAGTAGGGTATGTGCCACCTTGGGGTACGAAACGATATATGTTGCGTCTCCTTACTTTCAAAATGTTTCTTGTGTCAACATAAAACAACACGAGTGGTGTGTCAATTTTTGGGATTTTTCGGGGTTCGCTTGGACAATTTTATACATTAACTGAATTTTCTATGCATTCATGTGCATAATTCAAATTTGGACTATAGGTACATGCTCTAATGCATATAAATTAGTTGAAAATTCCAATATGTGTCCTTGGTTGCATGCTTAGGTCTCATGCAAGAAATGTGAATGAATGTCAAACACCTTGCCACCGTCACTCTGCCGCAAACATTGAGATACCTGGTTTTTAAATTCTAGTAAATCCAAAACTCATCTGAAATTCATGAAACTTGGCATGCTATCATGGAGCGGCATCAACATGTCGTGGTAAATTTTGTGTTCCATTTGGGGCAGGTTTGTGGATATGCTTCTCACAAACCAGAGGTTCTCACAACAAGCCTCATGGTTCCGGTAGGGAACGTCCCACCTTTGGGGACGAAACGATATCCATTGCCTCTTAATGCTTTCAAAAAAATTCTCGTGTCAACATAGAACAACAGGAGTGTTGTGTCAATTTTTAGGATTTTTCAGGGTTCTTTTTGACATTTTTATGCATTAATTGTGTTTTCAATGCATTTGTGAGCACAATCCAAATTTGAACTACATGCACATGCTCTAATGCATATAAATTGGTTGAAAATTCAAATCTGTGTCCTTGGTTTCATGCTTAGGTCCCATGCAAGAAATGGGAATGAATGTCAAACACCCTGCCACCGTCACTCGGCCGCAAAGATTGAGATTCTTGGTTTTTAAATTCTAGTAAATCCAAAACTCGTCTGAAATTTATGAAACTTGGCATGCTATCATGGAGCGGCATCAACATGCCGTAGTAAACTTTTTGTCCCATTTGGGGCAGGTTTGGGTATAAGCTTCTCACAAACCAGAGCTTCTCACAACAAGCCTGATGGTTTCGGTAGGGAACGTCCCACCTTTGGGGATGAAATGATATTAGCTGCCTCTTATTGCTTTCAAAATGTTTCTAGTCTCAACATAGAACAACAGGAGTGTTGTGTCAATATTTGGGATTTTTCAGGGTTCGTTTGGACATTTTTATGCATTAATTGAGTTTTCGATGCATTTATGTGCAAAATTAAAATTTGAACTACATGCACATGCTCTAATGCATATAAATTGGTTGAAAATTCAAATTTGTGTCATTGGTTGCATGCTTAGGTCCCATGCAAGAAATGGGAATGAATGTCAAACACCCTGCCACCGTCACTCGACCACAAACATTGAGATTCCTGGTTTTTAAATTCTAGTAAAATCCAAAACTCGTCTGAAATTCATGAAACTTGGCATGCTATCATGGAGCGACATCAACATGTCGTGGTAATTTTTTTGTCCCATTTGGGGCAGGTTTGGGTATAAGCTTCTCACAAACCAGAGCTTCTCACAACAAGCCTGATGGTTTCGGTAGGGAACGTCCCACCTTCGGGGACGAAATGATATCCGCTACCTCTTATTGCTTTCCAATTTTTTCTAGTGTCAACATAGAACAACAGAAGTGTTGTGTTAAATTTTGCAATTTTTCGGGGTTCGTTTGGACATTTTTATACATTAACTGGGTTTTCTAGGTATTTTATGTGCATAATTCAAATTTGAACTACATGCACATGCTCCAGTGCATATAAATTGGTTGAAAAATCAAATCTTTGTCCTTGGGTGCATTCTTAGGTCCCATGCAAGAAATGAGAATGAATTTCAAACATCAGGGCACTGTTGATTGCCGGCAAAATGTTGAGATACTTTGTTTTTAAATTTTAGCAAATCGAAAACTCGTCTGAAATTCATGAAACTTGGCATGCTATCATGGAATGGCAGCCGACATGACGTGGTATTTTTCGTGTCCATTTTGAGAGAAGAAACACTCGAATAACAGCCAACAAAGGCATTTTCAAACAAATAGCTGCCACCACTAGTAGAAAACAGGGCTTTCGTTCGGGCATGGCAAGCCCATTAGTCCCGGTTCAGTCACGAACCGGGACCCATGGGGGCATTCGTCCCGGTTCATGAGCCCAGGGGGCCGGCCGGGGCCTCGTGGGCATTGGTCCCGGTTCGTATGGAACCATTTGTCCCGGTTCGAGCCACGAACCGGGACTAATGGTCCTCGCTCCTGGCCCACAACCATTGGTCCCGGTTCTTGGCATGAACCAGGACAGAAGGCCCGGATTTAGTACCGGTTCATGCCACGAACCGGGACCAATGAGGTGCCTATATATACCCCTCGCCCGCGAGCAGAGCACTCCTGTGCTCTGTTTTTCTCTGGCCGGCGAGGGGAGGGCTTTGTGGTGCTCTAGCTCACCTCCTATGCACATGAGGTGTTCGATGAAATGCCCGAGCCACACTAGTTAAGCTTTCTCCTCTCGAAGCTCGACCTCAAAGCTCCATTTTCCTCGAGATTTGTCTAGGTTTAGCGGCCCGTCACGTCCCATTCCCGTCTTCACCGCCGTCGACCGCCCGCGCCGATCTCGTCGTCGGCACCACCGTGGTGAGCCTCTTGTTCTTATCTTCTTTTTGAAAGAAAAAAATTCTTACTTTAGATAGATACTTGTCTAATTTTCTTACTATTTTATTCCTTCTTATTACATAGTGCGATGGTTTTGGTATCCGCCCCCGTCGGCCCTCGTCCTGTCTATGATTCGGATGTGGTATATATTATCTTTTTATAACTATTTGATTCATTTATTGTTTATGACAAATATACCGACCAGCGTGACATAGATTTTATTTATCTAGGAGGTGGTTGAACCGGAAATTCTAACTGACCCTATTGTCGAGAGGTTAAATTTAGTTGAAGAAGAAAACAATTACTTGAAGGAAAAAATAAAAAAATTGAGGAGGAGAAGATGATATTGGAGTTGCATGTTGCGGATGTCGTCGATGATCACAAGATCAAGATGGATGCAATGCGCTTGAAGATTAGAAAGATTAGAAAATATGCCATTCATACCGAGGCTTGGTATCATTATGCCGTTGGATCAATTGTTACCTTGGTTGCTATTATGATCGCATTTGTTTTCGCATTGAAATGTTTTACATAGTTTCAATGTATGGTTTAATTAATTAGATGCTCTGGAGAGCTATATATATGTTGTTAGATGAGAACTATGTATGTACTTTGGTTCTAATGTGATGATGAACTTCTATTAATTTGGTCACTTAATTATCTATTCATGATGTTCTGTAATGGTTTTTGACACACTTAATTATATATAATGCACGCAGATGAACCGGCAATGGATGTACGGTGACAGACACACCTCCGAGTACATTAAGAGCGTGCATGATTTTCTCGAAGTGGCTGAGGCAAACAAGCAGAATGGTTTTATGTGTTGTCCATGCCCTATATGTGGGAATATGAAGTCTTACTCTGACCGAAAATCCTTCACGCCCACCTGCTTTACAAGGGTTTCATGCCACACTATAATGTTTGGATGAGGCACGGAGAAATGGGGGTTATGATGGAAGACGGCGAAGAAGAAGAGGACGATGACAACTATGTGCCCCCTGAATACGGTGATGCTGCAACAGGGGAAGGTGCTGAAGATCAAGAGGAACCAGACGATGTGCCCAATGATGCTGCAAGGGGGGAAGCTGCTGAAGATCAAGAGGAACCAGTACCCGATGATGATGATCTCCGCCGGGTCATAGTCGATGCAAGGACGCAATGCGAAAGTCAAAAGGAGAAGCTGAAGTTCGATCGCATGTTAGAGGATCACAAAAAAGGGTTGTACCCCAATTGCGAAGATGGCAACACAAAGCTCGGTACCGTACTGGAATTGCTGCAGTGGAAGGCAGAGAATGCTGTGCCTGACAAAGGATTCGAGAAGCTATTGAAAATATTGAAGAAGAAGCTTCCAAAGGATAATGAATTGCCCGACAGTACATACGCAGCAAAGAAGGTCGTATGCCCTCTAGGATTGGAGGTGCAGAAGATACATGCATGCCCTAATGACTGCATCCTCTACCGCGGTGCGTACAAGGATCTGAACGCATGCCCGGCATGCGGTGCATTGCGGTATAAGATCAGACGAGATGACCCTGGTGATGTTGACGGCGAGCCCCCCAGGAAGAGGGTTCCTGCGAAGGTGATGTGGTATGCTCCTATAATACCACGGTTGAAACGTCTGTTCAGAAACGAAGAACATGCCAAGTTGATGCGATGGCACAGTGAGGACCGTAAGAAAGACGGGAAGTTGAGAGCACCCGCTGATGGGTCGTAGTGGAGAAAAATCGAGAGAAAGTACTGGGCTGAGTTTGCAGCTGACCAAAACAGCGGTGTCCGCTTTGATGCAGCAACCGAGAGGGGAAAGGACACATATTATGGTTACATAATGGACATATGGGAACTTGACTACAGACATGATTTTAAGGTCCCCTTGTTTAAGTGCAAATGGGTCAATCTGTCAGGAGGCGGGGTACAGGTAGACCCACAGTACGGAATGACAACAGTGGATCTAAACAATCTTGGGTACACTGACGAACCGTTCGTCCTAGCCGATGATGTGGCACAGGTTATCTATGTGAAGGACATGTCTACCAGACCGAGGAAAAGAAAAGATAAGGAAGCGAATACATCATACGATGAGCCAAAGCGCCACATAGTTCTTTCAGGAAAAAGGGACATTGTGGGAGTGGAGGGCAAGACAGACATGTCTGAAGATTATGAAAAGTTTCATGAAATTCCTCCCTTCAAAGTCAAGGCTGACCCAAGCATCCTGATAAACGATGAAGATTATCCATGGTTACGGCGCAATAAGCAAATGACACAAGCGAAGAAAAAGTGAAGACTTTCTCCCGCAACTATTATGATGATACCATGCCAACTTTGTAATAGACGAGTATGATACCATTGTCCGTTTTGTACAAGAAGTGCATCTAGTTTTTGCCGTAACCCTCTCAACTTTCTTGCACATGCTATGTGGATGAAATGATGATACCATGCCAACTTTCAACCTTTTCAGAGTTCATTTGAAATGCTTTATAAGCCCTGAGTGCAGAGAGGTTAGGCCCGTAAGCCTGCTTTAGAGAGGAGCTCGACAGCTCAGGCGCACTGCACCTTATAAATAGGTGCGGCTCTCTCTTAGCTAGCGAGGTGGGACTAAACTCACCACCACGCCGCTGTGCAAGGCCATTGGTCCCGGTTGGTGGCACGAACCAGGACCAATTCCACCCTTTGGTCCCTGTTGGTGCCACGAACCGGTACTAATGAGGTTGTGGCCCCACGAGCACCTTTAGTACCTGTTCGTGGCACGAACCGGTACTAGAGTTTCTTACTAGCTAAGCAGTTTTTTAGTTCCACCTCGCTAGCTGAGAGGCACTAGGAGCGGTTTATAAGCCCTGAGTGCAGAGACGATGAAGAAGAGGCGCAATGCTCACGTTGCTTAGCTTCAAGCCTTGAGGAATAAGGTAGACTGCATCGAGCTATGTGCAGTGCAGTCTACACTATTCCGAAAGGCTTGAAGCAAATCAACGCGCATTGCGCCTCTTTTTTATTTTTAATCATTAAAAGCAAAAAGAATTTTCATAAAGAACTTTTTTTGATAGAAACTTTAATAGCAGAAATAATTATCATAAAGTAAAATAAATAAGTAATTAGAAACAAAATAAAATAAAATAAATAAGTTTTTTGTTGTAAGTAGAAACAAAACAAAATAAATATAGCAAAAAAGAAAAGAAAAAAACTAAATACAGCAAAAAGAATTTTCATAAAGAACTAATGGCACTAATAGAAAGTTTATATTTTTTCTAAAACTAATGGCACTAACAGACAGTTTATAATTTTGCTGACCTAAAAGCAAAAAGAATTAAAAATAAAGCAAAAAACAAAAGAAAATAAATAATGCAAAAAACAGGACCAAAAAACTGGATTTTTTTATAAAAAAAACTGCCACCTATTGGGCCACCACGGCCTGAATACGACTAGAAACCCAACCTGGGCCAGGATTCAGGCCCGCAGAAGGCCCAATAGGCCAACAGACGGCACAGTGTGACATTAGGCCCGTAAGCCTGCATTTGAGAGGAGCTCGAGAGGGCAGCCGCAGTGGGGCTTATAAACCACTCCGAGCCCCTCTCAACTAGCGAGGTGGGACTAAACTTTTGGCCGCGGGCAGCGCAAGGCCTTTGGTCCCGGTTGGTGCCACCAACCGGGACCAATGCCCCCCCTTTAGTCCCGGTTGGTGCCACCAACCGGGAGCAAAGGCCGCCGCTTCCCGCCCTTTGGGCTGCTGAAAAGAGGCCTTTGGTCCCGGTTGGTGCCACGAACCGGGACTAAAGGCTTTGCTATATAAGTCCACACTTAGGAAATTTTCGAGATACCACGCCAGTTGCCCCCGACGCCGCCAGGCTGCCTGTGCTCGCCGTCGCCGCCCGCTCGTCGTCGCCGTCGCCCGCGCCCTTGCCTCGACGAGTCGCCGCCCGGTGCTCGTCGCCGTCGCCCTGCCCCCACGCGCCGCCCCGCCTCGTGCTCCCCTGCTCGCGCGCGCCGCCTCGGCGCCCCAAGCCCCCCTGCTCGGCCCGCGCGTGCTCGCCGGCGCCCTCGCCGCCCCCGCCCCGTCCCGCCCCCGCGCGCCGGCGCCCTCTCCGCCCCTGCCGTCGCCATCGTCCTAGCCGCCCCCGCTGTGAGAGCCACCGCCCCGGCTCTGTTTTTTTATTAGTTAATTGTTTTTTGATCATATATATATAATGTATATGTGTATGTATGTGGCTATATGTTTTTGTTCACATGTGGCTATATGTTTTTTTATTTTTATTAGTTTAATTTTTTTGTTCATATGTGATGTATATGTGTATGTGGCTATAATGTATATGTGAACAAAAAAAATTTGTATGTATGTAGATGTTCAAAATGTATGAATATATATGTCAAGAAGAAATAAAAAGAGGAAAGAAAGAAGAAGAGGAGAGGAAGAAGAGGAGAAATAAATAAGAAGAGGAAAAAAAGAAGAAAAAAAAGAGGAGAAGAAGAAAGGAATAGAGGAGAAGAAGAATATATTCTTCTTCTCCTATATTCCTTTCTTCTTCTCCTCTTTTTTTTTCTTCTTTTTTTTCTTCAATCCTCTCCTCTATTCCTTTCTTCTTCTCTCCTCTGTTTATTTCTTCTTCGTTTTCTTATGTTTTATCGGGTCTGTCGTCGTCAATATATACCCCTCCCGATAACTTCAACACGAGGGGGGATAACTTCAACACGAGGGGGGGTCGATATACCCCCTCCCCGATAACATTATTTTCCCGTGTATATATGTCATCGTTGTCGATATAACCCCCTCCTGATAACTTCAACACGTGGGGGGGGGTCGATATACCCCCTCCCCGATAACATTATTTTCCCGTGTATGTATGTTTTCGTTGTCGATATTACCCCCTCCCGATAACTTCAACACGAGGGGGGATAACTTCAACATGAGGGGGGTCGATATACCCCCTCCTCGATAACATTATTTTCCCGTGTATGTATGTCGTCGTTGTCGATATAAAACCCCCTCCCGATAACTTCAACACGTGGGGGGGGGGTCGATATATACCCCCTCCCCGATAACATTATTTTCCCGTGTATGTATGTCGTCGTTGTCGATATATATAACTCCCTCCCAGATAACTTCGACATGATGGACGGTCGATATGTATACCCCCTCT
The DNA here is from genome assembly GCF_002575655.3 of Aegilops tauschii subsp. strangulata. Lineage (NCBI taxonomy): Eukaryota > Viridiplantae > Streptophyta > Magnoliopsida > Poales > Poaceae > Aegilops > Aegilops tauschii. The sequence goes on along the minus strand of NC_053036.3, from coordinate 624,035,723 downwards.
CGACCGTGATAACTTATACCACGGGAGCACACCCCCCGGCCCTCTCGCTCGACCAGAACTCTCGAGGACACCCAAACCCTAGAAAAAAACAATGTCGGTCTCCTACCCCCTCCCGCCGCGCCCCTACCCTTGAAGCGTTGCCTAGGCCACCCCAAACCCGGAATAAGCTAGGTCTATGTTTGCACTAATATATCCACCTGCTGTCATGTTTGTGTAATAATTGCCATGTTGTAATATTTGCGGAAACAATGGAGCACGGACGAGATGAGCAAGCAGAAGAGGTGTTGGGGGACATAATCTTAGCCGGAGGTGATATCTTTTCGTATCTTAACGACAATGATGGTCTGGAAGAACAGGGTGAAGAAGCAGGCTGCGGTGATCGAAGAGTGGAGGAGGAAAGACATGATTATGATGGCTCCGGTGACCCAATGCTGGTGCAAGGAGCCCGTGGTGACGGCTCCGGTGACATATGTACACATATATTAGTTAAGCCTGTGCTGACTAGCTAATTGATGCATTCATTGTTTTGGTATGTACACATATTAATTAACACTCGTCTTTCTTCTTTTTTCTAGCCCTCCGGATCGAGCACAACTGCGGTAAAGAGACGAGGCCCGAAGAGAAAGTTGCGCTCGGATGAAAGGTTTGAGATCACAGCAATCGCGCGCGACGGCCAATCGATTGAACCCCTCCGGACAAAGGATGCTTTTGCTGCTCAGTGCGGGGTTCTAGTTAGGGACAAGATCCCGCTCAGCATCCACCAATGGTATAAGCCTAAGAAGGAAGACCCTGAGGTGTCTTATGTCAATGATATGCAGAAAGATGATCTTTGGACTGAGCTGAAGGCAAATTTCACCCTACCGCCAGAGGAGGATCCGGAGAAGCCAGTTATAGAGCAATTAATCAAGTCTCATGCTCTTAAGAAGATGGCAGACCTATTCAGGAGGTGGAAGAATGAGCTGAAAATGTTTGTCGACAAAGAAGAGACACCAGAATTCATCGGCCGGTATGAGAAGATCAGATATCACTGGCCCGCATTTGTGGCCCACAAGACATCGGAAAAGAGTAAGAAGGTGTCAGTGACAAACAAGAGGAATGCTGCGAAGAAGAAGCTTCACCATCGCACGGGGTCAGGTGGCTACCTCAAAGCCCAGCCTAAGTGGGCCAAGTCTGAGAGGGATCTGCTTGATAAAGGGATCGAACCAGAGACAATGAACTGGCCAGACCGTTGCCGGACTTGGTTCTTCGGGGCTGGCGGAACCTTGGACCCTGTATCAGGGAGGTGTCGTTGGACGGACGAGCAACTTGCAATACCCATCAAGAAGCTTAAGCACTATATCGATGCAGCGCAGCAAGGGACGTTCGTTCCAGACAGAGAGAACGACGAGCTCACAATGGCCCTCGGGAATCCTGAGCACCCTGGACGGACACGAGGCACACCAGGCTCCGTTCCGTGGAAGGCTAGTTTTCCGGACGCGGGCGGTTACAAAACCCAGGAGAGGAGGAAAAAAGTGGAGCAGATCCAAATTCAGCGTCTGCACGAAAGGGTTCAAGTGCTAGAGGAACGAGACGGCAATCGAGATGCCGAAACTGCCCCCGAAGCTACACCGCCATCTCAGCGGAGAAGCAGCGTGGCTTCCACCGAGTTGCCTCAGCTGGAGCATGCGGCTCCTGCTAGCTACCCCGTGGATGCTATCACGGAGTCTCAACATTGCCACCTTATGGCGGAATGGCAGAACTTGAAAGTCAAGGCGGTTGTTGGCTCTGTTTTACCTACTGAACCCGGCGCAACCTACCACTGCCGGCCGATTCCAGAAGGATATGCTAGGGTGATGGTGGATGAAATAACGGAGGGATTTGAGGACCTCCAGCTTGACCACCCTACCGGTGAAGGGGAGACTCGGCTGGGTTTAGCTCTAAAGACTCCATGCCTATGGCGGAAGGAGCTCATCAAGCTTCCGAACTGGACGGCTCCGGCGAGTAAGGGCACTCCGCCTCCTCCTCCGGCGAGTGATCAGGGCACTCAGCCTCCTCCTCCGGCGCGTGGCGGCACTCCGCCTCCTTCTCCGCCAGCGCCGGCGCGCCAGAGCAGCCAGCCTCCTCCTTCTCCGCCTCGTCAGCAAGGGCGGAAGAGACCCGCCGCCGCTGCGGCTGCTCCGGCGCGTCGTGGTCCTTCTCCTCCGCCTCGTAAGCAAGGAAAGAAGACAGCTGCAGCCGCTCCGTCTGCTCTGCCGGCGTCTAGCAGTACAGCTGCCAGAGGTGGGAGGCAATACAGATTCGGTCCTTCTCTGAAGACTCCAGAGAAGTTACCATATGAGAGGACCGAGGAGGAGAACGCGAAGATCGTGCGAGCCGAAGTGAAGAACTTCTTTGAAGGGGTGAAAGCAAAGAAACATCCACCTCCGGGGGAGAAGGTAGATCCGGTGAAAGCAAAGCGCACTCTGGCTGCCCTGACAAAACCACCAAAGTCTCCTCCGAGAGGCAACTATGAGCGCGTTCTTGCAAAGGCATATGCCGAAGCGGAGCGGTCGGGAAGTACTGTCAGTGATAAAAGTGAAGGAAATATGCCCTAGAGGCAATAATAAAGTATTATATATTTCCTTATATCATGATAAATGTTTATTATTCATGCTAGAATTGTATTAACTGGAAACATAATACATGTGTGAATACATAGACAAACAGAGTGTCACTAGTATGCCTCTACTTGACTAGGTCGTTAATCAAAGATGGTTATGTTTCCTAGCCATAGACATGAGTTGTCATTTGATTAACGGGATCACCTCATTAGGAGAATGACGTGATTGACATGACCCATTACGTTAGCTTAGCACCCGATCGTTTAGTATGTTGCTATTGCTTTCTTCATGACTTATACATGTTCCTATGACTATGAGATTATGCAACTCCCGTTTACCGGAGGAACACTTTGTGTGCTACCAAACGTCACAACGTAACTGGGTGATTATAAAGGTGCTCTACAGGTGTCTCCAAAGGTACATGTTGGGTTGGCGTATTTCGAGATTAGGATTTGTCACTCTGATTGTCGGAGAGGTATCTCTGGGCCCACTCGGTAATGCACATCACTATAATCCTTGCAAGCATTGTGACTAATGAGTTAGTTGCGAGATGATGTATTACGGAACGAGTAAAGAGACTTGCCGGTAACGAGATTGAACTAGGTATCGAGATACCGACGATCGAATCTCGGGCAAGTAACATACCGATGACAAAGGGAACAACGTATGTTGTTATGCGGTCTGACCGATAAAGATCTTTGTAGAATATGTGGGAGCCAATATGGGCATCCAGGTCCCGCTATTGGTTATTGACCGGAGAGGTGTCTCGGTCATGTCTACATAGTTCTCGAACCCAAAGGGTCCGCACGCTTAAAGTTACGATGACAGTTATATTATGAGTTTATATGTTTTGATGTACCGAAGGTTGTTCGGAGTCCCGGATGAGATCACAGACGTGATGAGGAGTCTCGAAATGGTCGAGACGTAAAGATTGATATATTGGACGACTATATTCGGACACCGGAAGTGTTCCGGAGAAGTTTCGGATTAAACCGGAGTGCCGGAGGGTTACCGGAACCCCCCGGGGAAGTATTGGGCCTTGGTGGGCCTTGAGGGGAGAGAGAGGGCATCAGCCATGAGGTGGCGCGCCCCCTCCCAAGGGGAATCCTAGTTGGACTAGAAGAGGGGGGCGCAGCCCCCTTTCCCTCTCCCTCTCCCTCTCTTTCCTTCCCCCCTTCTTTCCTAGTAGGACTAGGAAAGGGGAGTCCTACTCCTACTAGGAGGAGGACTCCCCCTCTCTCCTTGGCGCGCCTAGGGCAGCCGGCCTCCCCCTTGCTCCTTTATATACGGGGGCAGGGGGGCACCTAAGAACACACTTGATATACGATATTTTAGCCGTGTGCGGTGCCCCCCTCCACCAGATTACACCTCGATAATACCGTCGCGGAGCTTAGGCGAAGCCTTGCGTCGGTGGAACATCATCATCGTCACCACGCCGTCGTGCTGACGAAACTCTCCCTCAACACTCGGCTGGATCAGAGTTTGAGGGATGTCATCGAGCTGAACGTGTGTAGAACTTCGGAGGTGCCGTACGTTCGGTACTTGATCGGTCGGATCGTGAAGACGTACGACTACATCAACCGCGTTGTGATAACGCTTCCGCTGTCGGTCTACGAGGGTACGTGGACAACACTCTCCCCTCTCGTTGCTATGCATCACCATGATCTTGCGTGTGCGTAGGAATTTTTTTTGAAATTACTACGTTCCCCAACAGTGGCATCCGAGCCTGGTTTTATGCGTTGATGCTATGCACGAGTAGAACACAAGTGAGTTGTGGGCGATATAAGTCATACTGCTTACCAGCATGTCATACTTTGGTTCAGTGGTATTGTGAGATGAAGCGGCCCGGACCGACATTACGCGTACGCTTACGCGAGACTGGTTTCACCGTTCGGAGCACTCGTTGCTTAAAGGTGACTGGCGGGTGTCTGTCTCTCTCACTTTAGTTGAACCGAGTGTGACTACGCCCGGTCCTTGCGAAGGTTAAAACAGCACCAACTTGACAAACTATCGTTGTGGTTTTGATGCGTAGGTAAGAACGGTTCTTGCTAAGCCCGTAGCAGCCACGTAAAACTTGCAACAACAAAGTAGAGGACGTCTAACTTGTTTTTGCAGGGCATGTTGTGATGTGATATGGTCAAGACATGATGTGATATAATGTCTTGTATGAGATGGTCATGTTTTGTAACCGAGTTATCGGCAACTGGCAGGAGCCATATGGTTGTCGCTTTATTGTATGAGATGCAATCGCCATGTAATAGTTTTACTTTATCACTAAGCGGTAGCGATAGTCGTAAAAGCAATAAGTTGGCAAGACGACAACGATACTACGATGGAGATCAAGGTGTCGAGCCGGTGACGATGGTGATCATGACGGTGCTTCGGAGATGGAGATCACGAGCACGGTGCTTTGGAGATGGAGATCACAAGCACAAGATGATGATGGCCATATCATATCACTTATATTGATTGCATGTGATGTTAATCCTTTATGCATCTTATCTTGCTTTGATTGACGGTAGCATTATAAGATGATCTCTCACTAAAATTTCAAGATAAAAGTGTTCTCTCTGAGTATGCACCATTGCGAAATTTCTTCGTGCTGAGACACCACGTGATGATCGGGTGTGATAAGCTCTACATTCAAATACAACGGGTGCAAAACAGTTGCACATGCGGAATACTCAGGTTAAACTTGACGAGCCTAGCATATACAGATATGGCCTCGGAACACAGAGACCGAAAGGTCGAGCGTGAATCATATAGTAGATATGATCAACATAGTGATGTTCACCATTGAAACTACTCCATCTCACGTGATGATCGGACATGGTTTAGTTGATTTGGATCACGTAATCACTTAGATGATTAGAGGGATATCTATCTAAGTGGGAGTTCTTAAGTAATATGATTAATTGAACTTAAATTTATCATGAACTTAGTACCTGATAGTATCTTGCTTGTCTATGTTAATTGTAGATAAATGGCCCGTGCTGTTGTTCCGTTGAATTTTAATGCGTTCCTTGAGAAAGCTAAGTTGAAAGATGATGGTAGCAATTACACGGACTGGGTCCGTAACTTGAGGATTATCCTCATTGCTGCACAGAAGAATTACGTCCTGGAAGCACCGCTAGGTGCCAGGCCTCCTGCAAGAGCTACGCCAGAAGTTATGAACGTCTGGCAAAGCAAAGCTGATGACTACTCAATAGTTCAGTGTGCCATGCTTTACGGCTTAGAACCGGGACTTCAACGACGTTTTGAACGTCATGGAGCATATGAGATGTTCCAGGAGTTGAAGTTAATATTTCAAGCAAATGCCCGGATTGAGAGATATGAAGTCTCCAATAAGTTCTATAGCTGCAAGATGGAAGAGAATAGTTCTGTCAGTGAGCATATACTCAGAATGTCTGGGTATAATAATCACTTGATTCAACTGGGAGTTCAACTTCCGGATGATTGCGTCATTGACAGAATTCTTCAATCACTGCCACCAAGCTACAAGAGCTTCGTGATGAACTATAACATGCAAGGGATGAATAAGACTATTCCCGAGCTCTTCGCAATGCTAAAGGCAGCAGAGGTAGAAATCAAAAAGGAGCATCAAGTGTTGATGGTCAGTAAAACCACTAGTTTCAAGAAAAAGGGCAAAGGGAAGAAGAAAGGGAACTTCAAGAAGAATAGCAAGCAAGTTGTTGTTCATGAGAAGAAACCCAAGTCTGGACCTAAGCCTGAAACTGAGTGCTTCTACTGCAAGCAAACTGGTCACTGGAAGCGGAACTGCCCCAAGTATTTGGCGGATAAGAAGGATGGCAAGGTTAACAAAGGTATATGTGATATACATGTTATTGATGTGTACCTTACTAATACTCGCAGTAGCACCTGGGTATTTGATACTGGTTCTGTTGCTAATATTTGCAACTCGAAACAGGGGCTACGGATTAAGCGAAGATTGGCTAAGGATGAGGTGACGATGCGCGTGGGAAATGGTTCCAAAGTCGATGTGATCGCCGTCGGCACGCTACCTCTACATCTACCTTCGGGATTAGTTTTAGACCTAAATAATTGTTATTTGGTGCCAGCGTTGAGCATGAACATTATATCTGGATCTTGTTTAATGCGAGACGGTTATTCATTTAAATCAGAGAATAATGGTTGTTCTATTTATATGAATAATATCTTTTATGGTCATGCACCCTTGAAGAGTGGTCTATTTTTAATGAATCTTGATAGTAGTGATACACATATTCATAATGTCGAAGCCAAAAGATGCAGAGTTAATAATGATAGTGCAACTTATTTGTGGCACTGCCGTTTGGGTCATATCGGTGTAAAGCGCATGAAGAAACTCCATACTGATGGAATTTTGGAATCACTTGATTTTGAATCACTTGGTACTTGCGAACTGTGCCTTATGGGCAAGATGACCAAAACACCGTTCTTCGGAACTATGGAGAGAGCAACAGATTTGTTGGAAATCATACATACAGATGTATGTGGTCCGATGAATATTGAGGCTCGTGGCAGATATCGTTATTTTCTCACCTTCACAGATGATTTGAGCAGATATGGGTATATCTACTTAATGAAACATAAGTCTGAAACATTTGAAAAGTTCAAAGAATTTCAGAGTGAAGTTGAAAATCATCGTAACAAGAAAATAAAATTCCTACGATCTGATCGTGGTGGAGAATATTTGAGTTACGAGTTTGGACTACATTTGAAACAATGCGGAATAGTTTCGCAACTCACGCCACCCGGAACACCACAGCGTAATGGTGTGTCCGAACGTCGTAATCGTACTTTATTAGATATGGTGCGATCTATGATGTCTCTTACTGATTTACCGCTATCGTTTTGGTGTTATGCTTTAGAGACGGCTGCATTCACTCTAAATAGGACACCATCAAAATCCGTTGAGACGACGCCTTATGAACTATGGTTTGGCAAGAAACCAAAGTTGTCGTATCTTAAAGTTTGGGGTTGCGATGCTTATGTGAAGAAACTTCAACCTGATAAGCTCGAACCTAAATCGGAGAAATGTGTCTTCATAGGATACCCAAAGGAGACTGTTGGGTACACCTTCTATCACAGATCCGAAGGCAAGATATTCGTTGCTAAGAATGGATCCTTTCTAGAGAAGGAGTTTCTCTCGAAAGATGTGAGTGGGAGGAAAGTAGAACTTGATGAGGTAACTGTACCTGCTCCCTTATTGGAAAGTAGATCATCGCAGAAATCAGTTTCTGCGACACCTACACCAAGAAGTGAGGAAGTTAATGATAATGATCATGAAACTTCAGATCAAGTTATTACTGAACCTCGTAGGTCAACTAGATCAAGATCCGCACCAGAGTGGTACGGTAATCCTGTTCTGGAGGTCATGTTACTAGACCATGACGAACCTATGAACTATGAAGAAGCGATGGTGAGCCCAGATTCCACAAAATGGCTTGAAGCCATGAAATCCGAGATGGGATCCATGTATGAGAACAAAGTATGGACTTTGGTTGACTTGCCCGATGGTCGGCAAGCCATTGAAAACAAATGGATCTTCAAGAAGAAGACTGACGCTGATGGTAATGTTACTGTCTATAAAGCTCGACTTGTTGCGAAAGGTTTTCGACAAGTTCAAGGGATTGACTACGATGAGACCTTCTCACCCGTAGCGATGCTTAAGTCTGTCCGAATCATGTTAGAAATTGCCGCATTTTATGATTATGAAATTTGGCAAATGGATGTCAAAACTGCATTCCTGAATGGATTTCTGGAAGAAGAGTTGTATATGATGCAACCGGAAGGTTTTGTCGATCCAAAGGGAGCTAACAAAGTGTGCAAGCTCCAGCGATCCATTTATGGACTGGTGCAAGCCTCTCGGAGTTGGAATAAACGCTTTGATAGTGTGATCAAAGCATTTGGTTTTATACAGACTTTTGGAGAAGCCTGTATTTACAAGAAAGTGAGTGGGAGCTCGGTAGCATTTCTGATATTATATGTGGATGACATATTACTGATTGGAAATGATATAAAATTTCTGGATAGCATAAAGGGATACTTGAATAAAAGTTTTTCAATGAAAGACCTCGGTGAAGCTGCATATATATTAGGCATTAAGATCTATAGAGATAGATCAAGACGCTTAATCGGACTTTCACAAAGCACATACCTTGACAAAGTTTTGAAGAAGTTCAAAATGGGTCAAGCAAAGAAAGGGTTCTTGCCTGTACTACAAGGTGTGAGATTGAGTAAGACTCAATGCCCGACCACTGCAGAAGATAGAGAGAAGATGAAAGATGTTCCCTATGCTTCAGCCATAGGCTCTATCATGTATGCAATGCTGTGTACCAGACCTGATGTGTCCCTTGCTATGAGTCGGTGCAGTTCTAAGCAAAGTGTCGTGGCGGGATCTACGTGTGAAGCGGAATACATAGCTGCTTCGGAAGCAACAAATGAAGGAGTCTGGATGAAGGAATTCATGTCCGATCTAGGTGTCATACCTAGTACATCGGGACCAATGAAAATCTTTTGTGACAATACTGGTGCAATTGCCTTAGCAAAGGAATCCAGATTTCACAAAAGAACCAAGCACATCAGAAGACGCTTCAATTCCATCCGGGATTTAGTCCAGGAGGGAGACATAGAAATTTGCAAGATACATACGGATCTGAATGTTGCAGACCCGTTGACTAAGCCACTTCCACGAGCAAAACATGATCAACACCAAGACTCCATGGGTGTAAGGATCATTACTATGTAATCTAGATTATTGACTCTAGTGCAAGTGGGAGACTGAAGGAAATATGCCCTAGAGGCAATAATAAAGTATTATATATTTCCTTATATCATGATAAATGTTTATTATTCATGCTAGAATTGTATTAACCGGAAACATAATACATGTGTGAATACATAGACAAACAGAGTGTCACTAGTATGCCTCTACTTGACTAGCTCGTTAATCAAAGATGGTTATGTTTCCTAGCCATAGACATGAGTTGTCATTTGATTAACGGGATCACCTCATTAGGAGAATGACGTGATTGACATGACCCATTACGTTAGCTTAGCACCCGATCGTTTAGTATGTTGCTATTGCTTTCTTCATGACTTATACATGTTCCTATGACTATGAGATTATGCAACTCCCGTTTACCGGAGGAACACTTTGTGTGCTACCAAACGTCACAACGTAACTGGGTGATTATAAAGGTGCTCTATAGGTGTCTCCAAAGGTACTTGTTGGGTTGGCGTATTTCGAGATTAGGATTTGTCACTCCGATTGTCGGAGAGGTATCTCTGGGCCCACTCGGTAATGCACATCACTATAAGCCTTGCAAGCATTGTGACTAATGAGTTAGTTGCGAGATGATGTATTACGGAACGAGTAAAGAGACTTGCCGGTAACGAGATTGAACTAGGCATCGAGATACCGACGATCGAATCTCGGGCAAGTAACATACCGATGACAAAGGGAACAACGTATGTTGTTATGCGGTCTGACCGATAAAGATCTTCGTAGAATATGTGGGAGCCAATATGGGCATCCAGGTCCCGCTATTGGTTATTGACCGGAGAGGTGTCTCGGTCATGTCTACATAGTTCTCGAACCCAAAGGGTCCGCACGCTTAAAGTTACGATGACAGTTATATTATGAGTTTATATGTTTTGATGTACCGAAGGTTGTTCGGAGTCCCGGATGAGATCACGGACGTGACGAGGAGTCTCGAAATGGTCGAGACGTAAAGATTGATATATTGGACGACTATATTCGGACACCGGAAGTGTTCCGGAGAAGTTTCGGATTAAACCGGAGTGCCGGAGGGTTACCGGAGCCCCCCGGGGAAGTATTGGGCCTTGGTGGGCCTTGAGGGGAGAGAGAGGGCATCAGCCATGAGGTGGCGCACCCCCTCCCAAGGGGAATCCTAGTTGGACTAGAAGAGGGGGGCGCAGCCCCCTTTCCCTCTCCCTCTCCCTCTCTTTCCTTCCCCCCTTCTTTCCTAGTAGGACTAGGAAAGGGGAGTCCTACTCCTACTAGGAGGAGGACTCCCCCTCTCTCCTTGGTGCGCCTAGGGCAGCCGGCCTCCCCCTTGCTCCTTTATATACGGGGGCAGGGGGGCACCTAAGAACACACTTGATATACGATATTTTAGCCGTGTGCGGTGCCCCCCTCCACCAGATTACACCTCGATAATACCGTCGCGGAGCTTAGGCGAAGCCTTGCGTCGGTGGAACATCATCATCGTCACCACGCCGTCGTGCTGACGAAACTCTCCCTCAACACTCAGCTGGATCGGAGTTCGAGGGACGTCATCGAGCTGAACGTGTGTAGAACTTCGGAGGTGCCGTACGTTCGGTACTTGATCGGTCGGATCGTGAAGACGTACGACTACATCAACCGCGTTGTGATAACGCTTCCGCTGTCGGTCTACGAGGGTACGTGGACAACACTCTCCCCTCTCGTTGCTATGCATCACCATGATCTTGCGTGTGCGTAGGATTTTTTTTTGAAATTACTACGTTTCCCAACAAAAAGGATGAAAGAACGACGAGCTGGGAAAAAAATTGCCCAGCTCGGCGAACAAGCGAACCAATCGTGCCCCCCGCTCAAGTTGTCAAAAGACATCGTCGCTAATGATCCGGTTATGGTGCCCGGTTATAGCAATCTTGGAGATTACCTGCCCGACGATGTACATTATGAAATCATGGAGGTGGACGAACACAAATACCATTACGGGAAGCCTCTCGTCAAAGATGTCAGATCTCTAAGCACGATGATGCGAAGACTACATGATTGGTACATGAAAACCTGCAGAGAGTCTGATGGGATGAGTACTTTGACGCTGAGAGTTAAACCGGAGCATGACCTCGTTGGAATTGAACTGCTGAATGTTCCATATGAGGATTTCTTCCAGTTTTACAATCAAAAGTCCCTCTATAAAACAACGATCACTTGCTACTGTCTGTAAGTAGTACTACTTCTGTCATTAAGTCTCTCTATATAGGTCAGCTCTTTCATTGCATGTATTTATACTTATCCTCACTATATTATGCAGATTGAAGATCGCCGAATTGAAGAAAAGACAAATCGGTGATATTGGGTTCATTAACACAAATCTCATAGATGCATATACGGTTGAAAAAAATCCCAAAGAAGCCAAGGCCAACTTGCTACAATCGTTGGTATTAAATCAAAACAAAGATATAATACTCTTTCCTTACAACTTCAAGTGAGTGTTACTGTCTTGTGCATATTCGGTTTCCCTTATTAGTCCAGGTTATGGTAATGTAATTGATGACTTATGCATGCATGCGCAGCTTCCACTATATTCTCCTAGAGATTAAGCTTGAGCCGGGAGTAGTAACCGTCTTAGACTCGAGACGAAAAGATCCCCAGGACTATGCGAACATGACTCAAATGCTCCAGAAGTAAGTTAAATCGATCATTATCCACCATATCAGCAACTTTGTTCATTTCCTGATATCAAGTAATTGTTTTCTTTGTCTGGCAGGGTTTGGAGAAAATTCACCTCAAAAGCTCCGGTACTCCCGAAGAAGCTGCAATTTAGACACCCGAAAGTAAGTACCATAGTAGCATGTTCCGCGCATCTCCTAGTGATTCAAGCGCTAGTTTCATCAATACCATTTAGCATGCTTGCTTATCAGTTTGATTGACCTCTATTTCTTGTAAAGTGGTTGTGGCAGGAACCCGGGAATAATTACTGTGGATACTATGTTTGCGAGTCCATCCGCCACACGACCTGTGAGCGGGGCTACACTGAAGAACAATATGAAGTGCGTAAGCAATAATATTCACAATTTTATTTTATTACCATCATTTGTGTTGAGTTTCATTTATTCATATATATATATATATATGTATTGACCCCCTTCTTCAAATTAGATCTTTCGGATGCGGGATGAACTCCTAGCAGAACATCGTATGCGAGCAATTCAAGAGGAATTGGCGGCATTCTTCCTTGACCACGTGATCGCTGAAAACGGAGAATACTATGTGGACCCTGTGTTCCTAAAGTATAATTAGGAGATTGTATTGTAAGAGCTAATTATTGTATATATGTAGCCGGTAGTGTCGGATAGATATACGAGAACTTGTTGTTCGACCAATATCTCGGAGAAGGAGAGGTGGTCGATACCACTTCTCTCTGTATGCATATGTTCATGACGATCATCTGTTTCCTTCATTTGATTACTAGCTAGCGTGTCTACTCCTCTCCATACGTATATAGTACGTAGCGTCGACCAAGCACGGAGATAAGAGAGGACACTTCTCTCTATTAATTAGCTAGCTAACACAATATATGAAACACCTAAATTAACCACCCAAAACCCCTAAACCACCCCCTTTCAAAAAAAAACAAAAACCTCAGCTCCTGCCAGGTGCTGACGCGTGGATGCCTATTGGTCCCGGTTGGTGACACCAACCGGGACAAAAGGCCCTCCTGCCTGGGCTCCCCGCACCGGCCACGTGTACGGCCTTCAGTCCCGGTTCGTGTAAGAACCGGGACTAAAGGGCTAGGGCATTAGTAACGACCCTTTAGTCCCGGTTCCAGAACCGGGACTAAAGGCCCTTATGAACCGGGGTAAAAGCCCCTTTTCCTACTAGTGCACTCTAACATCGCAAACGTTTGTATAATTCAAATCGTATGCGTTATGTTAACCATTCACGTGATGCTACCTCTTGAGCACTGCGTTGGTTTTCCTTGAAGAGGAAAGGGTGATGCAGCAAAGTAGCGTAAGTATTTCCCTCAGTTTTTGAGAACCAAGGTATCAATCCTGTAGGAGGCTCCTCAAAAGTCCCACGCACCTACACAAACAAACAAGAACCTCGCAACCAACGCAATAAAGGGGTTGTCAATCCCTTCACGGTAACTTGCAAAAGTGAGATCTGATAGAGATAGTAAGATAAGATAAATATTTTTGGTATTTTTATAATATAGATTGGAAAGTAAAAGATGCAAATAAAAGTAAATGGAAAACTTATATGATAAAAGATAGACCCGGGGGCCATAGGTTTCACTAGTGGCTTCTCTCAAGATAGCATAAGTATTACGGTGGGTGAACAAATTACTGTCGAGCAATTGATAGAAAAGCGCATAGTTATGAGATTATCTAGGCATGATCATGTATATAGGCATCACGTCCGTGACAAGTAGATCGAAATGATTCTGCATCTACTACTATTACTCCACACATCGACCGACTCCTGCCTGCATCTAGAGTATTAAGTTCATGAAGAAAGAGTAACGCATTAAGAAAGATGACATGATGTAGAGGGATAAACTCATGCAATATGATATAAACCCCATCTTTTTATCCTCGATGGCAACAATACAATACGTGCCTTGCTGCCCCTGCTGTCACTGGGAAAGGACACCGCAATATTGAACCCAAATCTAGGTACTTCTCCCATTACAAGAAAGATCAATCTAGTAGGCCAAACCAAACTGATAATTCGAAGAGACTTGCAAAGATAAATTAATCACACATAAAAGAATTCAGAGGAGATTCAAATATTTCTCATAGATAAACTTGATCATAAACCCACAATTCATCGGATCTCGACAAACACACCGCAAAAAGAGTTACATCAAATAGATCTCCAAGAATATCGAGGAGAACTATGTATTGAGATTCAAAGAGAGAGAAGAAGCCATCTAGCTAATAACTATGGACCTGAAGGTCTGTGGTAAACTACTCACAACTCATCGGAGAGGCATTGGAGATGAAGTAGAGGCCCTCCATGGTCGATCCCCCCTCCGGCGGAGCGCCGGCGAAGGCTCCAAGATGGGATCTCGCGGATACAGAAGGTTGCGGCGGTGGAATTAGGTTTTTGTGGTGCTCTCCGATGTTTTCAGGGTACGGGAGTATATATAGGAGGAAGAAGTAGGTCGGTTGACGCTCGAGGGGCCCACGAGGGTGGGGGGCGCCCCAGGGGGCATGCCGGGCACCCTCGTGGCCGCCCCGTTTGTTGCTTGACGTCCACTCCAAGTCTCCTGGTTGGCATTTGTTCCAAAAAGATCGCTCCCGAAGGTTTCATTCCGTTTGGACTCCGTTTGATATTCCTTTTCTTCGAAACACTGAAATAGGCAAAGAAAAAACAACAATTCGGGCTGGGCCTCCGGTTAGTAGGTTAGTCCCAAAAATGATATAAAAGTGTAAAGTAAAGCCCATAAACATCCAAAACGGGTAATATAATAGCATGGAACAATGAAAAATTATAGATACGTTGGAGACGTATCAAGCATCCCCAAGCTTAATTCCTGCTCATCCTCGAGTAGGTAAATGATAAAAACAGAATTTTTGATGTGGAATGCTACCTAGCATAATTCTCAATGTAATTTTCTTTATTGTGCCATGAATGTTCCGATCCAAATGATTCAAAATAAAAGTTCATATTGACATAAGAAATAGTAATACTTCAAGCATACTAACAAAGCAATCATGTCTTATCAAAATAACATGGCTAAAGAAAGTTCATCCCTACAAAATCATATAGTTTGGTCATGCTCAATTTTCGTCACACAAGAATGCTCTCATCTTGCACACCCCCGATGACAAGCCAAGCAATTGTTTCATACTTTAGCAATCTCAAACTTTTTTCAACTTTCACGCAATACATGAGCGTGAGCCATGGATATAGCACTATGGGTGGAATAGAATATGATGATGGAGGTTGCGTGGAGAAGACAAAAAAAAGGAGAAAGTCTCATATTGACGAGGATAATCAATGGGCTATGGAGATGCCCATCAATTGATGTCAACATGAGGAGTAGGGATTGCCATGCAACGGATGCACTAGAGCTATAAATGTATGAAAGCTCAACGAAAGAAACTAGTGGGTGTGCATCCAACTTGCTTGCTCACGAAGACCTAGGGCATTTTGAGGAAGCCCATCGTTGGAATATACAAGCCAAGTTCTATAATGAAAAATTCCCACTAGTATATGAAAGTGACAACAAAATGAGACTCTCTATATGAAGAACATGGTACTACTTTGAAGCACAAGTGTGGAAAAAGATAGTAACATTGTCCCCTTTTTATTTTATTTTCTTTTTTCTCTTTTTTTTGGGCCTTTCCTTTTTTTATTTGGCCTTTCTCTTTTTTTTTTCTTTTTTCTTTGGCCTTTATTTTTTTTCTTTTTGACCTTTCTTCTTTTTTTATAAGGGACAATGCTCTAATAATGATGATCATCACACTTCTATTTATTTACAACTCATGAGTTACAACTCAAAACTAGAACAAGATATGACTCTATATGAATGCCTCCTGCGGTGTAATGGGATGGGTAATGAAACAAGAGTGACATGTATGAAAAATTATGAAGGTGGCTTTGCCACAAATACGATGTCAACTTCATGATCATGCAAGGCAATATGACAATGATGATGCGTGTCATGATGAACGGAACGGTGGAAAGTTGCATGGCAATATATCTCGGAATGGCTATGGAAATGCCATAATAGGTAGGTATGGTGGCTGTTTTGAGGAAGATATAAGGAGGTTTATGTGTGATAGAGCGTATCGTATCACGGGGTTTGAATGCACCGGCGAAGTTTGCACCAACTCTCAAGGTGAGAAAGGGCAATGCACGGTACCGAAGAGGCTAGCAATGATGGAAAGGTAAAAGTGCGTATAATCCATGGACTCAACATTAGTCATAAAGAACTCATATACTTATTGCAAAAATCTACAAGTCATCAAAAACCAAGCACTACACGCATGCTCCTAGGGGGATAGATTGGTAGGAAAAGACCATCGCTCGTCCCCGACCTCCACTCATAAGGATGACAATCTAAGAACACCTCATGTTTCAAATTTGTTACACAATGGTTACCATACGTGCATGCTACGGGACTTGCCAACTTCAACACAAGTATTCTTTAAATTCACAATTACCCAACTAGCATGTCTTTAATATCACCACCTCCATATCTCAAAATAATTATCAAGTATCAAATTGATCATAGCATCCAATTCACTTCCTATGATAGTTTTTATTATACCCAACTTGGATGCCCATCATTCTAGGACCAATTTTATAACCATAGAAAATACCATGATTTTCTAAAAGACTCTCAAAATAATATAAGTGAAGCATAAGAGATCAACAATTTCTACAAAATAAAGCCACCGCCGTGCTCTAAAAGATGTAAGTGAAGTACTAGAGCAAAACTATCTAGCTCAAAAGATATAAGTGAAGCACATAGAGTATTCTAATAAATTCCAAATCATGTGGGTTTCTCCCAAAAGGTGTGTACAACAAGGATGATTGTGGTAATCTAAAAAGCAAAGACTCATATCATACAAGACGCTCCAAGCAAAACACATATCATGTGGCGAATAAAAATATAGCTCCAAGTAAAGTTACCGATAGACGAAGATGAAAGAGGGGATGCCTTCCGGGGCATCCCCAAGCTTAGGATTTTGGTTATCCTTGAATATCTTGGGGTTCCATGGGCATACCCAAGCTTAGGCTCTTGCCACTCCTTGTTCCATAGTCCATCAAATCTTTACCCAAAACTTGAAAACTTCACAACACAAAACTCAACAGAAATCTCGTAAGCTCCGTTAGCGAAAAAAAACAAAACACCACTTCGAGGTACTGTAATTAACTCATTATTTATTTATATTGGTGTTAAACCTACTTTATTCCAACTTCTCTATGGTTTATAAACTATTTTACTAGCCATAGATTCATCAAAATAAGCAAACAACACACGAAAAACAGAATCTGTCAAAAACAGAACAGTCTGTAGTAATCTGTAACTAACGCAAACTTCTGGAACTCAAAAAATTCTACAAAAATAGGTTATCCTATAGGTTCTACTTGGCACAAACACTAATTAAAACATGAGAACACATCTAAACAGAAGGTAGATGGAATATTTATTAAATAACAGCAAGGAAAAATATTGGGTTGTCTCCCAACAAGCGCTTTTCTTTAAAGCCTTTTTAGCTAGGCATTGAGATTTCAATGATGCTCACATGAAAGACAAGAATTGAAGCACAAAGAGAGCATCATAAAACATGTGACAAACACACTTAAGTCTAACATACTTCCGATGCATAGGCATATTATAAGCAAACAAATTTGCAAATCTTTACCCAAAACTTGTAAACTTCACAACACAAAACTCAACAGGAAATCCCATAAGCTTCGTTAGTGCAAGAAAGAAAAACCACCACATAAGGTACTGTAATGAACTCATTCTTTATTTATATTGGTGTTAAACCTACTGTATTCCAACTTCTATATGGTTCATACCCCCCCCCCCCCCGATACTAGCCATAGATACATCAAAATAAGCAAACAACACACGAAAAACAGAATCTGTCAAAAACAGAACAGTCTGTAGCAATCTGTAACTTTCGAATACTTCTGGAACTCTAACAATCCTACCAAAATAGGAAGTCCTGGGCAATTTGTCTATTCATCTACAGCAAAAAGAATCAACGCACAATCACGTTTCTGTGATTTACTAAAATTATTTTCGTGCGCGTAAAAGTTTCTGTTTTTCAGCAGAATCAAATTAACTATCACCGTAGGTTATCCTATAGGTTCTACTTGGCACAAACACTAATTAAAACATGAAAACACATCTAAACAGAAGCTAGATGAAATATTTATTACTAAACAGAAGCAAAAAGCAGGAAACAAAAATAAAATTGGGTTGCCTCCCAACTAGCGCTATCGTTTAACGCCCCTAGCTAGGCATAAAAGTGAGAATAGATCTAAGTAGTGCCATAATAATAGGATAGATCACGAAAACTCATTTCATATTCCCTATGTTCAGCAGCAAGTTTTCTTTGAGGCAAGCAAAAGTAATCAAAAGGGCTAAATTTAATGGGACAGAAGTCCCCAAGATCAATCTCGGGAGGTATAGGTTCCTCCTTTGGCCCTTCATATTGCACAACTAATTCATCATTATAAGCATTCTTTTGGCAGAACTTCGTGAGCCTATACTCAAGAGAATATCCTAGCTCATTGTTTCGAAGAGCAAAATCATTATTAAGTTCGGAAATTCTATCAACTAGAACATTGGTAGGAACCTTTTTTCTAAGGTTTTTGTTAAAAGCAACATAGTTTAAAGGTTGAAAACGCATTATTTCCTCTTGATCAAAGAGGATTGTCTCTATGGTAGGACGGCCAGCGTCCACCCTATAGTGAGCAAAGATTTCTTTGGCCTCTTTTATTATGAATCTGAACGCATGTGCCAAAAAGATAGTAGCGGCGCGCTTAACAGAAGAATGCTCAATATTAGAAAATTCTAGGAAAATTCATTGTATGCAAGGGTGCATGTGCATAAACTGCCTTTCAAGTTCAACAATAAGCATGGCGATAGCATCCGCAAGGCTACTAGTTCTATGAAGAATAGAACCACCCATAGAGGGTAAAGCACCGGCACAAGTAAAGAAATCTTGAATAAGCCCTTTTCCAATAATATTACCACTACCAATTCGATTTTTTTGTATGTAAGATAGGGGGTTCTTCAGCAGGAACATCAGAATTTTCCATGTTATCATTATTGTCCATATCGACGATAATTTCCCCAATTTCAGACATAATGGCAGAAAATGCGAGGAGCAAGAGAAATAGGAAGGCGAACAGGAAAGAGAGGGCGAATAAAACGGCAAGGGTGAAGTGGGGCAGAGGAAAACGAGAGGCAAATGGCAAATAATGTAATGCGAGGGAGATGAGTTTGAGATGGGTACTTGGTATGTCTTGACTTGAGCAAAGACCTCCCTGGCAACGGCACCAGAAATCCTTCTTTGCTACCTCTTGAGCACTGTGTTGGTTTTCCTTGAAGAGGAAAGGGTGATGCATCAAAGTAGCGTAAGTATTTCCCTCAGTTTTTGAGAACCAAGGTATCAATCCAGTAGGAGGCTCCTCAAAAGTCCCACGCACCTACATAAACAAACAAGAACCTCGCAACCAACGCAATAAAGGGGTTGTCAATCCCTTCATGGTAACTTGCAAAAGTGAGATCTGATAGAGATAATAAGATAAGATAAATATTTTTGGTATTTTTATAATATAGATTGGAAAGTAAAAGATGCAAATAAAAGTAAATGGTAAACTTATATGATAAAAGATAGACCCGGGGACCATAGGTTTCACTAGTGGCTTCTCTCAAGATAGCATAAGTATTACGGTGGGTGAAAAAATTATTGTCGAGCAATTGATAGAAAAGCGCAAAGTTATGAGATTATCTAGGCATGATCATGTATATAGGCATCACGTCCGTGACAAGTAGATCAAAACGATTCTGCATCTACTACTATTACTCCACACATCGACCGACTCTTGCCTGCATCTAGAGTATTAAGTTCATGAAGAACAGAGCAACGCATTAAGAAAGATGACATGATGTAGAGGGATAAACTCATGCAATATGATATAAACCCCATCTTTTTATACTCGATGGCAACAATACAATACGTGCCTTGCTGCCCCTGCTGTCACTGGGAAAGGACACCACAAGATTGAACCCAAAGCTAAGCACTTCTCCCATTGCAAGAAAGATCAATCTAGTAGGCCAAACCAAACTGATAATTCGAAGAGACTTGCAAAGATAACTTAATCACACATAAAAGAATTCAGAGGAGATTCAAATATTTCTCATATATAAACTTGATCATAAACCCACAATTCATCAGATCTCGACAAACACACCACAAAAAGAGTTACATCGAATAGATCTCCAAGAAGATCGAGGAGAACTTTGTATTGAGATTCAAAGAGAGAGAAGAATCCATCTAGCTAATAACTATGGACCCGAAGGTCTGTGGTAAATGTAACACCCGGAGAATCATACTACAGTAATCCCCTTTCGATGGTGCCATGTCACCACTATTACTGTTATTAAACTCGCGTTGATTCGAAACCGGTTCGAAATTCAAATTCAAAGTTAAAGTCAATATTCAAAACTTCTCCAACATGAAAACAAAAATGTAGATCAGGTGGATAGTATTCTGCTGGTAATATTGGTGGTGAACCAACATTTTTGCAAAGTGTCTATTTGGCCTAAAATAATTAAAACAGTGGCTAAATCTTTTTTAATGCCTTCTAAATTTTTAAAAATACCAAACTATTTTATTTTGGTGCCAAGTTAATAATAGCAATTTCCTAAGTTAAAATGGTATTTAGGTGCAAGAGTAGTTTATATAAAACTATTTTGCTTTCTGTAGATAAAAGAAAACAGAAAAGTTTAAAGAAAAATTGTTTAAAAAGATATGGGAGAGAGAGAGCACCCCCCCGGGCCTGGCCATCCAAACCGGCCCAGCTAGGTTGGCCCACTCCCCCTCCCTGGTCGCTTCCTGTTCCACCGACCGGGCAGGACCGTGCGCGCCCGTCGCCGTCCAGCCACCTCGCCGGCGACGCCCGACGAGGGGATAAGAGCTGTGCTGGACCTCCCCGCTCGCCAAAATATCTACCACTCCCCCCACTTGCTCTCTTCCCCCTCCCTGGTCCTCTCCGCCTCGCCGCCCCTCACCAGATCCCTCCTCCCGAACGCGTCCATGGCCTCACCGCCGAGCTGACCGCGACCACCGTCGTCCCCAAGTCCCGCCACCGTGCCAGGGAGGACTGCCGCCAGCTGCTACGACCTCCGGTGCCACTAGACCAAGCCGGGAGTCGCCGCAGCGTCCGCTCCACCGATCGTCTTCTTCCTCGACGGGTCGCCGGCGATCCCCTTCTTCCCCGACGATGTTCTGCTACTCCTAAGCGTTCACGGGGCCACTGTGTGCCCGCTAGGTGAGCCTCCATGTCCCTCCCTTCCCTCTTTCACGCTCTAGTGCGCTCCGTTGCCGTCCCCACGGAGGTGAGCTCCGCCGCCCGCCATGGCCGCCGCCTGATACATCTCCAACGTATCTATAATTTATGAAGCATTCATGCTATTATATTATCTGTTTTGGATGTTTACGGGCTTTATTATACACTTTTATATTATTTTTGGGACTAACATATTAACCGGAGGCCCAGCCCATATTGTTGTTTTCTTACCTATTTCAGTGTTTTGAAGAAAAGGAATATCAAACGGAGTCCAAACGGAATGAAACCTTCGGGAGCGTGATTTTTGGAACGAATTTGATCCAGGAGACGTGGAGCTAAAGTCAGGGAAGCTTCGAGGAGGCCACGAGGCAGGGGGCGCGCCCACGCCCCTGGGCACGCCCTCCACCCTTGTGGGCCCCACGAGGCTCCCCTGACCGACTTCTTTCGCCTATATAAGTCCATATACGCTAAAACCTTCGGGGAACACAATAGATCGGGAGTTCTGCCGCCGCAAGCCTCTGTAGCCACCAAAAACCTCTCAAGAGCCCATTCCGGCACCCTGCCGGAGGGGGATCCCTCACCGGTGGCCATCTTCATCATCCCGGCGCTCTCCATGATGAGGAGGGAGTAGTTCACTCTCGGGGCTGAGGGTATGTACCAGTAGCTATGTGTTTGATCTCTCTCTCTCTCTCTCTCTCGTGTTCTTGATTTAGCACGATCTTGATGTATCGCGAGCTTTGCTACTATAGTGGATCTTATGATGTTTCTCGCCCTCTACTCTCTTGTAACGGATTGAGTTTTCCCTTTGAAGTTATCTTATCGGATTGAGTCTTCAAGGATTTAAGAACACTTGATGTATGTCTTGCCGTGCTTATCTGTGGTGACAATGGGATATTCACGTGATCTACTTGATGTATGTTTTGGTGATCAACTTGCGGGTTCAATTTACTTATGCAGAGGGGTTGGCACACGTTTTCGTCTTGACTCCCCGGTAGAAACTTTGGGGCACTCTTTGAAGTACTTTGTGTTGGTTGGATAGATGAATCTGAGATTGTGTGATGCATATCGTATAATCATGCCCACGGATACTTGAGGTGACAATGGAGTATCTAGGTGACATTAGGGTTTTGGTTGATTTGTGTCTTAAGGTGTTATTCTAGTACGAACTCTATGATAGATTGAACGGAAAGAATAGCTTCATGTTATTTTACTACGGACTCTTGAATAGATAGAACAGAAAGGATAACTTTGAGGTGGTTTCGTACCCTACCATAATCTCTTCGTTTGTTGTCCGCTATTAGTGGCTTTGGAGTGACTCTTTCTTGCATGTTGAGGGATAGTTAATGATCCAGTTATGTTATTATTGTTGAGAGAACTTGCGCTAGTGAAAGTATGAACCATAGGCCTTGTTTCCTAGCATTGCAATTCCGTTTACGCTCACTTTTATCATTAGTTACCTTGCTGTTTTTATATTTTCAGATTACAAAAACCTATATCTACCATCCATATTGCACTTGTATCACCATCTCTTTGCTGAACTAGTGCACCTATACAATTTACCATTGTATTGGGTGTGTTGGGGACATAAGAGACTCTTTGTTATTTGGTTGCAGGGTTGTTTGAGAGAGACCATCTTCATCCTACGCCTCCCACGGATTGATAAACCATAGGTCATCCACTTGAGGCAAATTTGCTACTGTCCTACAAACCTCTGCACTTGGAGGCCCAACAACGTCTACAAGGAGAAGGTTGCATAGTAGACATCAAGCTCTTTTCTGGTGCCGTTGTCGGGGAGGTGAGTGCTTGAAGGTATATCTTTAGATCTTGCAATCGAATATTTTTGTTTCTTGTTATATCACTAGTTTAGTTTATAAAAGAAAACTAAAAAATGGAATTTAGTTTGCCTCATACGCTTCATCAGATCCTTTGTGGACTAGCATCCGACAGCGTCCTTCATATGTAATCACCTTGTGAATTCTTCCCTGATACATAATGCCTTTGGTAAATTGTATCTTATGCTTTTGTCAATCATGCTCTGCTTCAAGCATGTGTTAATTGGTCCTGAAGTTTGTGGTAATTGTTCCTAAGATGCCCCGATGGGTTGAACTTATGCCTTCCATAATCCGTGTGAACCCGAGAGTTCTCACGAGTCTTACTCTTCTGGTACTTCGCCAGATAAATCCTCTGCATTACAATTTCTTCGAAAATGAGGAGTGAATGAAAGGTTATGCATTGAAGAAGTGGGAGTCGACCTTGAACCTTTGTGTTCATGCCCATGGACCCGATGTAGAACTTATCATGGAACCTGCTCGTAAAAATAATTATTTCTTTGGTAAAAGCTCATCTGGTATCTATGAACTAATCCTTTGCAACCGTTGTTCCGACCATGATTGTTCTCCTTTGGTTCCATTTCTCAGACAAGTTAAATCACTTGTCTTCTGCAAATCAATACATCTCCGCAACCTCTATTTTGATCTTTCTTCGAGTATTATCCTCTGGTATCTCGAGGATATCAAAGAACTGTGTTGCTTCCTATGAGTATTCATCTAGTATTACTTCTCACCGGTTTCAGATTTCCCCCGGGTTCTTAGTTATCAGTCACTCGAGAATACCGATAAGAGGATCGATCCCGCACTCCGATTCAACAACTCTAAGTAATTTTCATTGCTTACGAGTTTAATAATCCTTCAAGTCATTCCTAGCCTGATCGACTAAATCATTATCGTGCTAATTCTAACTGTGCTACCTGGTCCTTATGCCTGGAGCAACTTCCGTCGATGAGCTAAGCTTACGTCGATCTTCCTCATCTAATCATTTCACCTCGAACAACAAGCTTGACTTCGAGCTTGTGTCGAATCCGTGGTTCTCATAGCCCTTCACTTCATCCTTCCTTTTCTGCTCAATGGCATCTTCATAGAGTCTCTCAACAACATCTATCGTGATCACCGTCTACACTTTGGCTTCTTCAGAGATGTCAATTGAATTCATGGCTAGAAATACCTGTTGGGAATCGTAGCATAATTTTCAAATTTTCCTACGTTCACCAAGATCCATCTATGGAGTATACTAGCAACGAGGGGAAAGGAGTGCATCTACATACCCTTGTAGATCGCGAGCGGAAGCGTTCCAATGAACGTGGATGACGGAGTCGTACTTGTCGTGATTCAAATCACCGATGACCGAGTGCCGAACCGACGGCACCTCCGTGTTCAACACACGTACGGTGCAGCGACGTCTCCTCCTTCTTGATCCAGCAAGGGGAAGGAGAGGTTGATGGAGATCCAGCATCACGACGGCGTGGTGGTGGATGTAGCGGGTCTCGGCAGGGCTTCGCCGAGCTTCTGCGAGAGGGAGAGGTGTAGCAGGGGAGGAGGGAGGCGCCCAAGGCTGTTATCCTACTGCCCTCCCTCCCCCCTTCATATAGGCCCCCTGGGAAGGGCGGGCACCGGCCAAGTCCAATCTGGAGGGGGGCGGCCAGGGGGGATACTTGCCCCCCAAGGGAAGTGGGGCGCCCCCACACCCTAGGGTTTCCAACCCTAGGCGCAGGGGGGAGGCCCATGGGGGGCTCCCCAGCCCACTAAGGGCTGGTTGCCCTCCAACTTCAGCCCATGGGGCCCTCCGGGATAGGTGGCCCCACCCGGTGGACCCCCGGGACCCTTCCGGTGGTCCCGGTACAATACCGGTGACCCCCGAAACTTTCCCGGTGGCCGAAACTTGACTTCCTATATATAATTCTTCACCTCCGGGCCATTCCGGAACTCCTCGTGATGTCCGAGATCTCATCCGGGACTCCGAACAACTTTCGGGTTTCCGCCTACACATATCTCTACAACCCTAGCGTCACCGAACCTTAAGTGTGTAGACCCTACGGGTTCGGGAGACATGCAGACATGACCGAGACGCCTCTCCGGTCAATAACCCACAGCGGGATCTGGATACCCATGTTGGATCCCACATGTTCCACGATGATCTCATCGGATGAACCACGATGTCGAGGATTCAATCAATCCCGCATACAATTCCCTTTGTCAATCGGTATGTTACTTGCCCGAGATTCGATCGTCGGTATCCCAATACCTTGTTCAATCTCGTTACCGGCAAGTCTCTTTACTCGTACCGCAATGCATGATCCCGTGACTAACTCCTTAGTCACATTGAGCTCATTATGATGATGCATTACCGAGTGGGCCCAGAGATACCTCTCCGTCACACGGAGTGACAAATCCCAGTCTCGATCCGCGCCAACCCAACAGACACTTTCGGAGATACCCGTAGTGCACCTTTATAGTCACCCAGTTACGTTGTGACCTTTGGCACACCCAAAGCACTCCTACGGTATCCGGGAGTTGCACGATCTCATGGTCTAAGGAAAAGATACTTGACATTGGAAAAGCTCTAGCAAACGAAACTACACGATCTTTTATGCTATGCTTAGGATTGGGTCTTGTCCATCACATCACTCTCCTAATGATGTGATCCCGTTATCAACGACATCGAATGTCCATAGTCAGGAAACCATGACTATCGGTTGATCAACGAGCTAGTCAACTAGAGGCTTACTAGGGACACGTTGTGGTCTATGTATTCACACATGTATTACGATTTCCGGATAATACAATTATAGCATGAACAATAGACAATTACCATGAACAAAGAAATATAATAATAACCATTTATTATTGCCTCTAGGGCATATTTCCAACAGTCTCCCACTTGCACTAGAGTCAATAATCTAGTTACATTGTGATGAATCGAACACCCATTGCGTCCTGGTGTTGATCATGTTTTGCCCTAGGGAGAGGTTTAGTCAACGGATCTGCTACATTCAGGTCCGTATGTACTTTACAAATATCTATGTCTCCATTTTGAACACTTTCACGAATGGAGTTGAAGCGACGCTTGATATGCCTAGTCTTCCTGTGAAACCTGGGCTCCTTCGCAAGGGCAATAGCTCCAGTGTTGTCACAGAAGAGAGTCATCGGGCCCGACGCATTGGGAATCACCCCTAGGTCGGTAATGAACTCCTTCATCCAGACTGCTTCCTGTGCTGCCTCCGAGGCTGCCATGTACTCCGCTTGACATGTAGATCCCGCCACGACGCTTTGCTTGCAACTGCACAAGCTTACTGCTCCTCCATTCAAAATATACATGTATCCGGTCTGTGACTTCGAGTCATCCAGATCTGTGTCGAAGCTAGCGTCGACGTAACCCTTTACGACGAGCTCTTCGTCACCTCCGTAAACGAGAAACATATCCTTAGTCCTTTTCAGGTACTTCAGGATATTCTTGACCGTTGTCCAGTGTTCCATGCCGGGATTACTTTGGTATCTTCCTACCAAACTTACGGCAAGGTTTACATCAGGTCTGGTACACAGCATGGCATACATAATAGACCCTATGGCCGAGGCATAGGGGATGACACTCATCTTTTCTATATCTTCTGCCGTGGTCGGGCATTGAGCCGTGCTCAATTGCACACCTTGCAATACAGGCAAGAACCCCTTCTTGGACTGATCCATATTGAACTTCTTCAATATCTTGTCAAGGTATGTACTCTGTGAAAGACCAATGAGGCGTCTTGATCTATCTCTATAGATCTTGATGCCTAATATATAAGCAGCTTCTCCAAGGTCCTTCATTGAAAAACATTTATTCAAATAGGCCTTTATACTTTCCAAGAATTCTATATCATTTCCCGTCAATAGTATGTCATCCACATATAATATGAGAAATGCTACAGAGCTCCCACTCACTTTCTTGTAAACACAGGCTTCTCCATAAGTCTGTGTAAACCCAAACGCTTTGATCATCTCATCAAAGCGAATGTTCCAACTCCGAGATGCTTGCACCAGCCCATAGATTGAGCGCTGGAGCTTGCATACTTTGTTAGCATTCTTAGGATCGACAAAACCTTCCGGCTGCATCATATACAACTCTTCCTTAAGGAAGCCATTAAGGAATGCCGTTTTGACGTCCATCTGCCATATCTCATAATCATAGTATGCGGCAATTGCTAACATGATTCGGACGGACTTTTGCTTCGCTACGGGTGAGAAAGTCTCATCGTAGTCAACCCCTTGAACTTGTCGATAACCCTTAGCGACAAGTCGAGCCTTATAGATGGTCACATTACCATCCGCGTCCGTCTTCTTCTTAAAGATCCTTTGTTTTCTATGGCTCGCCGATCATCGGGCAAGTCAGTCAAAGTCCATACTTCGTTTTCATACATGGATCCTATCTCGGATTTCATGGCTTCTAGCCATTTGTCAGAATCCGGGCCCGCCATCGCTTCTTCATAGTTCGAAGGTTCACCGTTGTCTAACAACATGATTTCCAGGACAGGGTTGCCGTACCACTCTGGTGCGGAACGTGTCCTTGTGGAACTACGAAGTTCAGTAGTAACTTGATCCGAAGCTTCATGATCATCATCATTAACTTCCTCCCCAGTCGGTGTAGGCACCACAGGAACATTTTCCCGCGCTGCGCTACTTTCCGGTTCGGAAGGGGTGACTATCACCTCATCAAGTTCCACTTTCCTCCCACTCAATTCTTTCGAGAGAAACTCCTTCTCTAGAAAGGACCCGTTCTTGGCAAAGAATATCTTGCCTTCGGATCTGAGGTAGAAGGTATACCCAATAGTTTCCTTAGGGTATCCTATGAAGACGCATTTTTCCGACTTGGGTTCGAGCTTTTCAGGTTGAAGTTTCTTGACATAAGCATCGCATCCCCAAACTTTTAGAAACGACAGCTTAGGTTTCTTCTCAAACCATAATTCATACGGTGTCGTCTCAATGGATTTCGACGGAGCCCTATTTAAAGCGAATGCGGCAGTCTCTAAAGCATAGCCCCAAAATGAGAGCGGTAAATCGGTAAGAGACATCATAGATCGCACCATATCCAATAGAGTGCGATTACGACGTTCGGACACACCATTTCTCTGAGGTGTTCCAGGCGGCGTGAGTTGTGAAACTATTCCACATTTCCATAAGTGTGTACCAAACTCGTGACTTAAATATTCTCCACCACGATCTGATCATAAGAATTTTATTTTCCTGTCACGTTGATTCTCAACCTCACTCTGAAATTCCTTGAACTTTTCAAAGGTTTCAGACTTGTGTTTCATTAGGTAGACATACCCATATCTACTTAAGTCATCAGTGAGAGTGAGAACATAACGATATCCTCCGCGAGCCTCAACACTCATTGGACCACACACATCGGTATGTATGATTTCCAATAAGTTGGTTGCTCGCTCCATTGTTCCGGAGAACGGAGTCTTGGTCATCTTACCCATGAGGCATGGTTCGCACGTGTCAAATGATTCGTAATCAAGAGACTCCAAAAGTCCATCTGCATGGAGCTTCTTCATGCGCTTGACACCAATGTGACCAAGGCGGCAGTGCCACAAGTATGTGGGACTATCGTTATCAACTTTACATCTTTTGGTATTCACACTATGAATATGTGTAACATCACGTTCGAGATTCATCAAGAATAAACCATTAACCAGCGGGGCATGACCATAAAACATATCTCTCATATAAATAGAACAACCATTATTCTCGGATTTAAATGAGTAGCCATCTCGAATTAAAAGAGATCCAGATACAATGTTCATGCTCAAAGCTGGCACTAAATAGCAATTATTGAGGTTTAAAACTAATCCCGTAGGTAGATGCAGAGGTAGCGTGCCGACGGCGATCACATCGACCTTGGAACCATTCCCGACGCGCATCGTCACCTCGTCCTTCGCCAGTCTCCATTTATTCCGTAGTTCCTGTTTTGAGTTACAAATATGAGCAACCGCACCGGTATCAAATACCCAGGAGCTACTACGAGTACTGGTAAGGTACACATCAATTACATGTATATCACATATACCTTTGGTGTTGCCGGCCTTCTTGTCCGCTAAGTATTTGGGGCAGTTCCGCTTCCAATGACCACTTCCCTTGCAATAAAAACACTCAGTCTCGGGCTTGGGTCCATTCCTTGGCTTCTTCGCGGCAACTGGCATACCGGGCGCGGCAACTCCCTTGCCGTCCTTCTTGAAGTTCTTCTTACCCTTGCCCTTCTTGAACTTAGTGGTTTTATTCACCATCAACACTTGATGTTCTTTTCTGATCTCCACCTCCGCTGATTTCAGCATTGAATATACCTCGGGAATGGTCTTTTCCATCCCCTGCATATTGAAGTTCATCACAAAGCTCTTGTAGCTTGGTGGAAGCGACTGAAGGATTCTGTCAATGACCGCATCATCCGGGAGATTAACTCCTAGCTGAGACAAGCGGTTGTGCAACCCAGACATTCTGAGTATGTGCTCACTAACAGAACTATTCTCCTCCATTTTACAGCTGAAGAACTTGTCGGAGACTTAATATCTCTCGACCCGGGCATGAGCTTGGAAAACCATTTTCAGCTCCTCGAACATCTCATATGCTCCATGTTTCTCAAAACGCTTTTGGAGACCCGGTTCTAAGCTGTAAAGCATGCCGCACTGAACGAGGGAGTAATCATCAGCACACTGCTGCCAAGCGTTCATAACGTCTTGGTTCTCTGGGATTGGTGCTTCACCTAGCGGTGCTTCTAGGACATAATCTTTCTTGGCTGCTATGAGGATGATCCTCAGGTTCCGGACCCAGTCCGTATAGTTGCTGCCATCATCTTTCAGCTTGGTTTTCTCTAGGAACGCGTTGAAATTGAGGACAACGTGGGCCATTTGATCTACAAGACATAGTGTAAAGATTTTAGACTAAGTTCATGATAATCAAGTTCATCTAATCAAATTACTCAATGAACTCCCACTCAGATAGACATCCCTCTAGTCATCTAAGTGAAACATGATCCGAGTTAACTAGGCCGTGTCCGATCATCACGTGAGACGGACTAGTCAAGATCGGTGAACATCTCCATGTTGATCGTATCTTCTATACGACTCATGCTCGACCTTTCGGTCCTCCGTGTTCCGAGGCCATGTCTGTACATGCTAGGCTCGTCAAGTCAACCTAAGTGTATTGCGTGTGTTCTGAGGCCATGTCTGTACATGCTAGGCTCGTCAACACCCGTTGTATGCGAACGTTAGAATCTATCACACCCGATCATCACGTGGTGCTTCGAAACAACGAACCTTCGCAACGGTGCACAGTTAGGGTGAACACTTTCTTGAAATTATTATAAGGGATCATCTTACTTACTACCGTCGTTCTAAGCAAATAAGATGCAAAAACATGATAAACATCACATGCAATCAAATAGTGACATGATATGGCCAATATCATTTTGCTCCTTTGATCTCCATCTGCGGGGCACCATGATCATCTTCGTCACCGGCATGACACCATGATCTCCATCATCATGATCTCCATCATTGTGTCTTCATGAAGTTGTCACGCCAACGATTACTTCTACTTCTATGGCTAACGCATTTAGCAACAAAGTAGAGTAATTTACATGGCGTTATTCAATGACACGCAGGTCATACAAAATAATAAAGACAACTCCTATGGCTCCTGCCGGTTGTCATACTCATCGACATGCAAGTCGTGATTCCTATTACAAGAATATGATCAATCTCATACATCACATATATCATTCATCACATCTTCTGGCCATATCACATCACATAGCACTTGCTGCAAAAACAAGTTAGACGTCCTCTAATTGTTGTTGCAAGTTTTTACGTGGCTTGTATAGGTTTCTAGCAAGAACGTTTCTTACCTACGTAAAACCACAACGTGATTTGCCAATTTCTATTTACCCTTCATAAGGACCCTTTTCATCGAGTCCGTTCCGACTAAAGTAGGAGAGACAGACACCCGCTAGCCACCTTATGCAACTAGTGCATGTCAGTCGGTGGAACCTGTCTCACGTAAGCGTACGTGTAAGGTCGGTCCGGGCCGCTTCATCCCACAATACCGCCGAAACAAGACAAGACTAGTAGCGGCAAGAAGAATTGGCAACATCAACGCCCACAACTGCTTTGTGTTCTACTCGTGCATAGTAACTACGCATAGGCCTGGCTCATGATGCCACTGTTGGGAATTGTAGCATAATTTTAAATTTTCCTACGTTCACCAAGATCCATCTATGGAGTATACTAGCAACGAGGGGAAAGGAGTGCATCTACATACCCTTGTAGATCGCGAGCGGAAGCGTTCCAATGAACGTGGATGACGGAGTCGTACTTGCCGTGATTCAAATCACCGATGACCGAGTGCCGAACGGACGGCACCTCCGCGTTCAACACACGTACGGTGCAGCGACGTCTCCTCCTTCTTGATCCAGCAAAGGGAAGGAGAGGTTGATGGAGATCCAGCAGCATGACGGCGTGGTGGTGGATGTAGCGGGTCTCGGCAGGGCTTCGCCGAGCTTCTGCGAGAGGGAGAGGTGTAGCAGGGGAGGAGGGAGGCGCCCAAGGTTGTTATCCTACTGCCCTCCCTCCCCCCTTTATATAGGCCCCCTGGGAAGGGGGGCGCCGGCCAAGTCCCATCTGGAGGGGGGGCGGCGGCCAGGGGGGATACTTGCCCCCCAAGGCAAGTGGGGCGCCCCCACACCCTAGGGTTTCCAACCCTAGGCGCAGGGGGAGTCCCATGGGGGGCGCCCCAGCCCACTAAGGGCTGGTTACCCTCCCACTTCAGCCCATGGGGCCCTCCGGGATAGGTGACCCCACCCGGTGGACCCCCGGGACCCTTCCGGTGGTCCCGGTACAATACCGGTGACCCCCGAAACTTTCCCGGTGGCCGAAACTTGACTTCCTATATATAATTCTTCACCTCCGGACCATTCCGGAACTCCTCGTGATGTCCGAGATCTCATCCGGGACTCCGAACAACTTTCGGGTTTCCGCCTACACATATCTCTACAACCCTAGCGTCACCGAACCTTAAGTGTGTAGACCCTACGGGTTCGGGAGACATGCAGACATGACCGAGACGCCTCTCCGGTCAATAACCAACAGCGGGATCTGGATACCCATGTTGGCTCCCACATGTTCCACGATGATCTCATCGGATGAACCACGATGTCGAGGATTCAATCAATCCCGCATACAATTCCCTTTGTCAATCGGTATGTTACTTGCCCGAGATTCGATCGTAGGTATCCCAATACCTTGTTCAATCTCGTTACCGGCAAGTCTCTTTACTCGTACCGCAATGCATGATCCCGTGACTAACTCCTTAGTCACATTGAGCTCATTATGATGATGCATTACCGAGTGGGCCCAGAGATACCTCTCCGTCACACGGAGTGACAAATCCCAGTCTCGATCCGCGCCAACCCAACAGACAGTTTCGGAGATACCCGTAGTGCACCTTTATAGTCACCCAGTTACGTTGTGACGTTTGGCACACCCAAAGCACTCCTACGGTATCCGGGAGTTGCATGATCTCATGGTCTAAGGAAAAGATACTTGACATTGGAAAAGCTCTAGCAAACGAAACTACACGATCTTTTATGCTATGCTTAGGATTGGGTCTTGTCCATCACATCATTCTCCTAATGATGTGATCCCGTTATCAACGACATCGAATGTCCATAGTTAGGAAACCATGACTATCGGTTGATCAACGAGCTAGTCAACTAGAGGCTTACTAGGGACACGTTGTGGTCTATGTATTCACACATGTATTACGATTTCCGGATAATACAATTATAGCATGAACAATAGACAATTACCATGAACAAAGAAATATAATAATAACCATTTATTATTGCCTCTAGGGCATATTTCCAACAATACCATCCTTGCCCCTCGATGATTTGTGATATCATTGATGACATCTTGACTTTCCGCCAACACAGACCTGGTTGTGCTTGGTTATTCCTAACGTTCTGAGATATCTTGGAATTGTTCTCGGTATCTCTTGAGATCTTCGAACCCAATCTTTACTTGACACCATATCATTGCCGCATCGAAGCGTGACTGTGGTATTCCGAATATCAACAAGAACATAAATCTATAAAATGTTTGGCACTAATTCTTTGTATGATGAGCATGATTGCAATGTTGTTAGTATGAATTCCATGAATATCCATGATGCTAATGATAAGCAAAGCCACAAGCTTGGGGATGCTAGGTTTGATGAAGATGATATTTTTTGTCCCCCAAGTTTTGATGAGAAATTATATTATGATGAAAGCATGCCTCCTATTTATGATGATTATTGGGATGCCACATATGCTACAAAGAATAAAGATAACCATGAAACTTATCATCTTGATTTTAATTTTCCATTGGATTATGCTTCACATGATAGTTATTTTGTTGAGTTTGCTCCCACTACTATTGATGAGAATAAATTTGTTTATGTGGAGAGTAGTAAAATTTCTATGCAAGTAGATCATGAAAAGAATGCTTTAGGTGCTGGATATATGGTTGAATTCATTCATGACGCTACTAAAAATTATTATGAGAGAGGATCATATGCTTCTACATATTGCAATAATATCAAGTTTCCTATCTATGTGTTGAAAAATTTGAAGTTATGCTTGTTTTGCCGTCCTATGCTAGTTGATTATTGTTCTCATAAGTTGTTTTCTCACAAAATCCCTATGCATAGAAAGTGGGTTAGACTTAAATGTGCTAGTCATATTCTTCATGATGCTCTCTTTATGTTTCAATTCTTATCTTTTATGCGAGCATCATTGTCATCATCATGCCTAGCTAAAGAGTATTAAAGAAAAGCGCTTGTTGGGAGACAACCCAATATTTACCCTTACTGTTTTTGTGTGTCCACATGATTATGCTACTGTAGTAATCATGTTTTATAGCTTTTGTTTCAATAAAGTGCCAAGTAAGACCTTTAGGATAGCCTATGGTCATAGTTGTGTTGATCCTGTTGAAAATCAGAAACTTTTGCACCCAGTAAATTAGTTTTGATAATTCACAGAAAAGTTCTTTTGATCTGATTATTTTTGCTCTGGATTGGTACACAAATTTCTTAGGACTTCCTAATTTGGTAGGATTTTTGGAGTTCCAGAAGTATACGTTTGATACGGATTACTACAGACTGTTCTGTTTTTGACAGATTCTGTTTTCTATGTATTGTTTGCTTATTTTGATGAATCTATGAGTAGCATCGGAGGGTATGAACCATAGATAAGTTGGAATACAGTAGATATTACACCAATATGAATTTATAATGAGTTCACAACAGTACCTAAGTGGTGGTTTTATTTTCTTATACTAATGGAGCTTACGAGTTTTCTGTTGAGTTTTGTGTTGTGAAGTTTTCAAGTTTTGGGTAAAGATTCGATGGACTATGGAATAAGGAGTGGCAAGAGCCTAAGCTTGGGGATGTCCAAGGCACCCCAAGGCAATATTCAAGGACAACCAAGAGCCTAAGCTTGGGGATGCCCCGGATGGCATCCCCTCTTTTGTCTTCGTCTATCGGTAACTTTACTTGGAGCTATATTTTTATTCACCACATGATATGTGTTTTGCTTGGAGCGTCATGTTGTTTTATTTTGTTTTGCTTGATGTTTGAATAAAAGACCAAGATCTGAAATTCTTAAATGAGAGAGAGTCTTCACACAGTTACATAATTATTTAACTACTCATTGATCTTCACTTATATCTTTTTGGAGTAGTTTGTCATTTACTCGTGTGCTTCACTTATATCCTATGAGTAAATGGTTGAATGAGTTGAATGTCATAAATCTGAAATTATATATGTTTCATATGCTACCCGTTAGGAGTAACGACTTCACATCTAAGAAGTAGAGGTAGTAAATTTATTGAAGGTTAGCAAGCATTGTATTGGTCACTTGAACAATTCATGAAAGAATATTGAAGGAAGAGATATTTCACATATAAATATACTATCTTAGACATCTTCTATGATTGTGAGCCCCATTAATTATTTTCAAACCTGAGCAAATTAGTTGAAGTTGGACAAGGAAGACAACGTAATGAGTTATGCTTGGGTATATTTGTATAGAAGTTATATTGTTATAGATCCTCCAACATGTGGTGCTTGCTTTTTAGAATCCTTTGCTAGCCAACATATCTATACTAAGCGGGAATACTGCTTGTGCATCCAAATTCCTTGAACCAAGTTTCTTCCATGAGTGTCCACCATACCTACCTATATGCTGTATTTACCTACCGTTCCAAGTAAATTTGCATGTACCAAACTCTAAACCTTCAAATAATAATCTGTTTTGTATGCCCGAATCGCTCATGTAGCGATTAGGGGCTGTCAGTATCTTCCATGCTAGGTGGGTTATTCTCACGATGAGTGGACCCCGCTCATCATTCACGAGAAAAATGGCTGGTAACTGGGATGCCCAGTCCCATGATCAAAAGATCAAAATCAAATAAAAAATAATTGCAAAAAAAACTCCCCTAGGATTGATGTTAGTTGGAGGCACCCGTTGTTTCGGGCAAGCCATGGATTGATGATTGTTGGTGGAGGGGGAGTAAAAAACTTTACCATTCTGTTTGGGAACCGCCTATAATGTATGTAGTATGGAAGATATTGGGAACTCTTGGTTGTTATGTTGACAATGAAAGCATACCTCTCAAAATTATTTATCTCTATTTCAAAATCGAGCTCTGGCACCTCTACAAATCCCTGCTTCCCTCTGCGAAGGGCCTATCTTTTACTTTTATGCAAGTGTCAGTAGTATTCCTTCTCATTCCTACCTACTCTTTAGTTTGCAAGCATCGTGTGTTGGGGAAAGATCTAAGCATATATGGCCATTCAAATATATTTGATCATGAATTATTATTGTTGACAATTATCTATATGATAAGTGAGTTGGGAGGCGAAACACTAAGCCCCTATCTTTCTCTGTGTTCGATGGATGCTATTTGTTCTAAGAATATGCTTTGAGTGGTAGCAATCATGGAAGACTAGATGATAGTTGAGTATGTGGAGTTTGCTAAATCAAAACTCTGACATAGACCCTTCCTGAAAATAAGATGAATTGTAATTGTTTGATGACTGAGAATGAAGTTTGCTAGTTTTCAAGAAAGTTTATGGCCTATGCTTTAACATGTGAATAGCTTGTTACTTGATCTTGAGAAATTTTATGAGATGAACTACTGTTATGACATATAATCATGCTAGAAAAGGGGATTGAAAATTATCATTGATCAAACTTGTGCACCTGCTAGCATTCACACTTCATAAATTCTTTCTTTTATCATTTACCTACTCGAGGACGAGCAGGAATTAAGCTTGGGGATGCTGATACGTCTCCAACGTATCTATAATTTATGAAGCATTCATGCTATTATATTATCTGTTTTGGATGTTTACGGGCTTTATTATACACTTTTATATTATTTTTGGGACTAACCTATTAACCGGAGGCCCAGCCCATATTGCTGTTTTCTTACCTATTTCAGTGTTTCGAAGAAAAGGAATATCAAACGGAGTCCAAACGGAATGAAACCTTCGGGAGCGTGATTTTTGGAACGAACGTGATCTAGGAGACGTGGAGTTGAAGTCAGGGAAGCTTCGAGGAGGCCACGAGGCAGGGGGTGCGCCCACCCCCTGGGCGTGCCCTCCACCCTCATGGGCCCCTCGAGGCTCCCCTGACCGACTTCTTTCACCTATATAAGTCCATATACCCTAAAACCTTCGGGGAACACAATAGATCGGGAGTTCCGCCGCCGCAAGCCTCTGTAGCCACCAAAAACCTCTCGGGAGCCCGTTCCGGCACCCTGCCGGAGGGGGGATCCCTCACTGGTGGCCATCTTCATCATCCCGATGCTCTCCATGACGAGGAGGGAGTAGTTCACTCTCGGGGCTGAGGGTATGTACCAGTAGCTATGTGTTTGATCTCTCTCTCCCGTGTTCTTGATTTGGCACGATCTTGATGTATCACGAGCTTTGCTACTGTAGTTGGATCTTATGATGTTTCTCCCCCTCTACTCTCTTGTAATGAATTGAGTTTCCCTTTGAAGTTATCTTATCGGATTGAGTCTTTAAGGATTTGAGAACACTTGATGTATGTCTTGCCATGCTTATCTGTGGTGACAATGGGATATTCACGTAATCTACTTGATGTATGTTTTGGTGATCAACATGCGGGTTCAATGAACTTATGCATAGGGGTTGGCACACGTTTTCGTCTTGACTCTCCGGTAGAAACTTTGGGGCACTCTTTGAAGTACTTTGTGTTGGTTGGATAGATGAATGTGAGATTGTGTGATGCATATCGTATAATCATGCCCACGGATACTTGAGGTGACAATGGAGTATCTAGGTGACATTAGGGTTTTGGTTGATTTGTGTCTTAAGGTGTTATTCTAGTATGAACTCTATGATAGATTGAACGTAAAGAATAGCTTCATGTTATTTTACTACGGACTCTTGAATAGATAGAACAGAAAGGATAACTTTGAGGTGGTTTCGGACCCTACCATAATCTCTTCGTTTGTTCTCCGCTATTAGTGGCTTTGGAGTGACTCTTTGTTGCATGTTGAGGGATAGTTATATGATCCAGTTATGTTATTATTGTTGAGAGAACTTGCACTAGTGAAAGTATGAACCCTAGGCCTTGTTTCCTAGCATTGCAATACCGTTTACGCTCACTTTTATCATTAGTTACCTTGCTGTTTTTATATTTTCAGATTACAAAAACCTATATCTACCATCCATATTGCACTTGTATCACCATCTCTTCGCCGAACTGGTGCACCTATACAATTTACCATTGTATTGGGTGTGTTGGGGACACAAGAGACTCTTTGTTATTTGGTTGCAGGGTTGTTTGAGAGAGACCATCTTCATCCTACGCCTCCCGCGGATTGATAAACCTTAGGTTATCCACTTGAGGGAAATTTGCTACTGTCCTACAAACCTCTGCACTTGGAGGCCCAACAACGTCTACAAGGAGAAGGTTGCGTAGTAGACATCAAGCTCTTTTCTGGCGCCGTTGCCGGGGAGGTGAGTACTTGAAGTTATATCTTTAGATCTTGTAATCGAATCTTTTTGTTTATTGTTTTATCACTAGTTTAGTTTATAAAAAAACTAAAAAAATGGAATTGAGTTTGCCTCATACGCTTCATCAGATCCTTTGTTGGACTAGCATCCGACAGCGTCCTTCATATTTAATCACCTTGTGAATTCTTCCCTGATACATAATGCCTTTGGTAAATTGTATCTTATGCTTTT
The DNA here is from genome assembly GCF_002575655.3 of Aegilops tauschii subsp. strangulata. Taxonomy (NCBI): domain Eukaryota; kingdom Viridiplantae; phylum Streptophyta; class Magnoliopsida; order Poales; family Poaceae; genus Aegilops; species Aegilops tauschii. Next base: position 623,997,231 of record NC_053036.3, on the reverse strand, counting down.
GTCAATCATGCTCTGCTTCAAGCATGTGTTAATTGGTCCTGAAGTTTGTGGTAATTGTTCCTAAGATGCCCCGATGGGTTGAACTTATGCCTTCCATAATCCGTGTGAACCCGAGAGTTCTCACGAGTCTTACTCTTCTGGTACTTCGCCAGATAAATCCTCTGCATTACAATTTCTTCGAAAATGAGGAGTGAATGAAAGGTTATGCATTGAAGAAGTGGGAGTCGACCTTGAACCTTTGTGTTCATGCCCATGGACCCGATGTAGAACTTATCATGGAACCTGCTCGTAAAAATAATTATTTCTTTGGTACAAGCTCATCTGGTATCTATGAACTAATCCTTTGCAACCGTTGTTCCGACCATGATTGTTCTCCTTTGGTTCCATTTCTCAGACAAGTTAAATCACTTGTCTTCTGCAAATCAATACATCTCCGCAACCTCTATTTTGATCTTTCTTCGAGTATTATCCTCTGGTATCTCGAGGATATCAAAGAACTGTGTTGCTTCCTATGAGTATTCATCTAGTATTACTTCTCACGGATTTCAGATTTCCCCTGGGTTCTTAGTTATCAGTCACTCGAGAATACCGATAAGAGGATCGATCCCGCACTCCGATTCAACAACTCTAAGTAATTTTCGTTGCTTACGAGTTTAATAATCCTTCAAGTCATTCCTAGCCTGATCGACTTAATCATTATCGTGCTAATTCTAACTGTGCTACCTGGTCCTTATGCCCAGAGCAACTTCCGTCGACGAGCTAAGCTTACGTCGATCTTCCTCATCTAATCATTTCACCTCGAACAACAAGCTTGACTTCGAGCTTGTGTCGAATCCGTGGTTCTCATAGCCTTTCACTTCATCCTTCCTTTTCTGCTCAATGGCATCTTCATATAGTCTCTCGACAACATCTATCGTGATCACCGTCTACACTTTGGCTTCTTTAGAGATGTCAATTGAATTCATGGCTAGAAATACCATCCCTGCCCCTCGATGATTTGTGATATCATCGATGACATCTTGACTTTCTGCCAACACAGACCTGGTTGTGCTTGGTTATTCCTAACATTTTGAGATATCTTGGAATTGTTCTCGGTATCTCTTGAGATCTTCGTACCCAATCTTTACTTGACACCATATCATTGCCGCATCGAAGCATGACTGTGGTATTCCGAATATCAACAAGAACATCGAAAGCATAATACAAAATGTTTCTCGTTCAATTTCCCTCACACCGTTGTATGGGTAATATCATGATTCTTCCCTCTCCCCATTATCTAAATGCTTTTGAAATTGCTGTCCTATCATGTATATCCTGCTCCGCTTTTCCTTGGGAAGGATATACTCCCAACTCTTATGTGTAAACACATCTTCCTTTCCTTTGGGTTGTTTGATTCGATAATCATATTTTTCCTTTCCATTGGTTTGTTTAACCCTTCTTGTGATCTATATGATATAAGAAGTAATAATTCCCTGCTTATGTAAACACCTCGGTGTACAACTCTATCAGTAAGACCCTGTTACTATTGTTGATGACATTTCGGTAACCATCGATGGGCGGGAACTTTGCCTATTGGTCCGCCTTGTTCAACGAGCAGGAAAATAGTTCTCTTCGTCCCTCGCCCTTGGTACCAACTTTGTTGGCAACATAACTGACAGTCTATCATCTGACATGTCTTGCTATCGGCCCCTTTTTACTTTAACCTGCATGGTGGGCCCATAACCCACAGTTCCACAGGATCGGAACCCGACTCTCTTGTATATCCTTTATTCCGAAGTATCATTTGCTCTTGGCTTTGTGTGTTGTCACGAGCCACCCTCGGAGAGATGATCTATTCCCAATGCTCTGAAACCCCTTCTCACACTCTGTTCAGGTATCGATCGTTTGTCCATTCGCTTGAAACTTCCTATTGTACCTTCATATTTTGCTCTCGATGTTTTCGTAAGTTTCAACTCGAGAGATACTTCTGCCACATTCCCTGAACTCTTCACCAGATAATTAACCCTATAAGGGTCAGTTCTCCCGAAGTTACTCTTTACTTCCCCACTTAAATCTCGGGACGAGATTTCTTGTAGTGGAGGAGATTTGTAACACCCGGAGAATCATACTACAGTAATCCCCTTTCGATAATGCCATGTCACCACTATTACTGTCATTAAACTCGCGTTGATTCGAAACCGGTTCGAAATTCAAATTCAAAGTTAAAGTCAAAATTCAAAACTTCTCCAACATGAAAACAAAAATGTTGATCAGGTGGAAAGTATTCTGCTGGTAATATTGGTGGTGAACCAACATTTTTGCAAAGTGTCTATTTGGCCTAAAATAATTAAAACAGTGGCTAAATCTTTTTTAATGCCTTCTAAATTTATAAAAATACCAAACTACTTTATTTTGGTGCCAAGTTAATAATAGCAATGGCCTAGGTTAAAATGGAATTTAGGTGCAAGATTAGTTTATATAAAACTATTTTGCTTTCTGTAGATAAAAGAAAACAGAAAAGTTTAAAGAAAAACTGTTTAAAAAAAAGATATGGGAGAGAGAGAGAGCACCCCCCGGGGCCTGGCCATCCGAACCGGCCCACCCCCCCTCCCCGGTCGCTTCTTGTTCCACCGACCGGGCAGGACCGTGCGCGCCCGTCGCCGTCCACCCACCTTGCCGGCGACGCCCGATGAGGGGATAAGAGCTGTGCTCGACCTCCCCGCTTGCCAAAATATCTACCACTCCCCCCACTTGCTCTCTTCCCCCCTTCCTGGTCGTCTCCGCCTCGCCCCCTCGCCAGATCCCTCCTCCCGAACGCGTCCATGGCCTCACCGCCGAGCTGACCGCGACCACCGTCGTCCCCAAGTCGCGCCACCGTGCCAGGGAGGACTGCCGCCAGCCGCTATGACCTCCGGTGCCACTAGACCGAGCCGGGAGTCGCCGCAGCGTCCGCTCCACCGGTCGTCTTCTTCCTTGACGGGTCGCCAGCGATCCCCTTCTACTCCGATGATGTTCTGCTGCTCCTAAGCGTTCATGAGGCCATCGTGTGCCCACTAGGTGAGCCTCCGCGTCGCTCCCTTCCCTCTCTTTCACGCTCTAGCGCGCTCCGTCGCCGTCCCCATGGAGGTGAGCTCCGCCGCCCGCGCGTCGTACGCGCTCCCGAGCCCCAGCGCAAGTCACTGGCGTGCTTGAGGACGCGCGCAGCACCCAGTCGCAGCCCCAACCGCACCCCTAGGCCGCTCCTGTCATGTTTCGAACGAGGCCCGAACACCCCCGCCTCCACGGCTTGTCGTCGGCGCCACTCCGGCCATCCCCGCCCCGGTTGCTTGCTCCATCGGATGCGCAGCATCTCCAGCTAGCTGTAGCCGCAAACCGCGCGCGTTTTGGTGCCCCGTAGCGCCAAACCCGAAAGCGGCCGAATTCCGGCGACCGCCCCGCCTCTCGCCGTCGTTGTTCCAGCCTATTACGGCCCGCGCCGCCACCGTAGATGGATGCGGTGTCGAGCGCTCGTTCGAACGCGCAAGTCCCGCGCCAAAAGACCCCCTGTACGCGATTTTCGGTGAAGTCCGGCGAGCCCCACCACTGTTTTGGTCGCCGGCGGTGAAACCCCGACGCCGCCGACGTGGCACACCTGGGGCCCGCCTCTGGGTCACTGCCCGTGGCCCCCCTGGCCCCAGTTGACCGTGGTCAACTGTGCTGACTGGGCACACAATGTCACTGACACGCGGACCCCACCGCATATTTTGTTAAATAAACATTTTTATAAATAAAAATAATTAGTTAAGCTAAATAGTCACTGACATGTGGGGCCCAGCTGCTAATTAACCATGTTTAATTAAAATAACCCACTGTTAGCCCTCTATGTATGACATGTGGGACCCACTGGTTAGGTTTGACCTGGTCAGTCGCCCTGCTGACTGCTGATGTTACTGTGACGTCAGGCTGACGCAATAAACCTCTCTGTTAATTTATTTAATTCCAGAAAATGTTTAAAACTTTGAAAATTCATAGAAATTAAACCGTAACTTGGATGAAAATGTTTTCTACATGAAAGTTGCTTAGAAAAATCCGACGAATCTAAATACACGTTCTGTTCATCTGTCACATGCCCCTAGCATGCTGAACATGGAACCGTCCCCTCTCTTTTCATCTGTCCGGAGAACGTCACACGTCGGAAAAAGCCCTCCGGATGTTTTCCCTCTCCGTCTGCAACGTCTAGCACCGCGTTAGTTCACCCTAACACTGCGTATTACCATGTTATGCTTTATGATCCTTTGTTTGCTTTATATTTATTGTTTCTTCCCCCTCTTCTCTTCGGTAGACCCCGAGACTGATGTTGCCCCTGTGTTCGACTACGTCGACGACGACCCTTGTTCCCTTTCAGCGGAGCTTCCAGGCAAGCCCCCCTTGATCATCTCGATATTGCCCATTCCATTCTCTCATGCTTGCATTGGATTTTGCTACTGTTATTGTTTGCTCCTATTCTGATGCATAGCCTGCTTTTGTAACCTGCTTATTGTTACCTTACCTGCTTATCCTAAATTGCTTAGTATAGGTTGGTTAGTGATCCATCAGTGACCCCCACCTTGTCCTTGTTGCCCCTGCTTCATCATCGAAGACCCGATCAACGGGATCGAAGACCAGGCCCCGGCACCGCACATCACTTTCCCCTTAGTTGCTCGACACTATTGGGTTACTATCGAGTGCCGAGGGTGAGACCTCATCAGCACTTCTGATGTTAACCCTGTAGTGTAGCTATTCGGTCGTGGTCATCGAGGGTGATTCCACCTTAACCACTTCCGATACGACTCTGTCGTGCAACCCCTCAAGTGTGAACCTCGAGGGTGGATCCTCTTACGTTCACCTTGATGAATACATCGAGTGGAATCTGTCTAGGGTGATTCCTCAGGTTTTCCCCTTGGTGTTAGACACACGGTTACTATGGTTACTGTGACTTTACAATGAACCATGTTACTAAAGACGGGTCGGCCCTGAGGGGTACCTGCGCGAGCATATTTGCGAGTGGTGCGGAGTCGGGTTGACCTGGAGGGTGCCCGCGAGATAATTACGAGGCGTGGCCGGGCATTCTTAGCCCTTGCTGCAAGTCCTCGAGACGGGGCGGCGGGGTCACATCTTTCGTGAGTCTCTGCTTGTTACCGTGCGTTCCTAATCCACTACGATTTGGATATTTGATCCGAGGGGCCTCTGGCCTGATAGCACTAACCATTACGTGGGCATAGTATGGGCGTTCTGCGTCGTATACATCAGCCGAAGCTTAATAGACGTCAGCGACTGAGCGGCGCGCGCCGGGTTGGACTGCGTAAGCACCTGCCTTTTTGAAGGAGGTAGCTAGGTCTGCTCACCGGCCGCCCTCGCAACGTGCAGGAGTTCCCGGGGAGATGGCCCATGACCCCTGGGGGCATAGGTTTAGTCCGGCGTGCTGGCCTCTCTATTAAGCCTAGGTCGGGTTGCGGCGTATTGTTTGGCCGAGGCCGGGCATGACCCAGGAAAGTGTGTCCGGCCGGAGTTAATCCAGCGTGGTGGGTAAGTTGGTGCACCCCTGCAGGGAAGAAAACATCTATCGATAGTCTGTCCTACGGTAACGGACACTTGGAGTTGTATCCCGATCGATACAACTAGAACTGGATACTTGAGATGAGAAATGGATATGAGAAATGGATAGTATGGCTCTGGGATTGCTTTCTCGTAGAGAGTCGAGAAAGGATCTCTGGCCGAGGTTGATAACACTACTACTACTTTACCTTATGCTACTCTTATCTCTTCTGATGCTGCAAGATGCTTGGAGCTGCTTGAAGATGCTAGTCTTCGATAGGCTACGCTTTCCCCTTCTCTTCTGGCATTCTGCAGTTCAGTCCACAGATACAGCCCATTTCATTGATACCGATGCATATGTAGTGTAGATCCTTGCTTGCAAGTACTTTGGATGAGTACTCACGGTTGCTTTGCTCCCCTTTTTCCACCTCTTTCCATTCTTCCCGGATGCTGCAACCAGATGGTGGAGCCCAGGATCCATACGCCACCTTTGACGACGACTGCTACTACACTGAGGGTGCCTACTACTACGTGGAGACCGCCGACGACCAGGAGTAGTTAGGAGGCTCCCAGGCAGGAGGCCTTGCCTTTTCGATCGATGTTGCTTTTGTGCTAGCCTTCTTAAGGCAAACTTGTCTAACTTATGTCTGTACTTAGATATTGTTGCTTACGCTGACTCTTGTGTTTTCGAGCTGATGTATTCGAGCCCTCGAGGCCCCTGGCTTGCAATATGAAGCTTGTATTATTTTAATTTGTGTCTAGAGTTGTGTTGTGATATCTTCTCGTGAGTCCTTGATCTTGGTCGTACACATTTGCATGTATGATTAGTGTACAATTGAATCAGGGGCGTCACAGTAAACTACTCACAACTCATCGGAGAGGCCTTGGAGATGAAGTAGAGGCCCTACATGGTCGATTCCCCCTCCGGCGGAGCGCCGGCGAAGGCTCCAAGATGGGATCTCGCGGATACAGAAGGTTGCTGCGGTGGAATTAGGTTTTCGTGGTGCTCTCTGATGTTTTCAGTGTACGGGAGTATATATAGGAGGAAGAAGTAGGTCGGTTGACGCTCAAGGGGCCCACGGGGGTGGGGGCGCGCCCACCTCCAGGGGCGCGCCAGGCACCCTCGTGGCCGCCTTGTTTGTTGCTTGACATCCACTCCAAGTCTCCTGGTTGGCATTTGTTCCAAAAAGATCGCTCCCGAAGGTTTCATTCCGTTTGGACTCAGTTTGATATTCCTTTTCTTCAAAACACTGAAATAGGCAAAAAAACAGCAATTCGGGCTGGGCCTCCGGTTAGTAGGTTAGTCCCAAAAATGATATAAAAGTGTAAAGCAAAGCCCATAAACATCCAAAACGGGTAATATAATAGCACGGAACAATCAAAAAATATAGATACGTTGGAGACGTATCACGTGACACCACGTGTCTTGGTTTTAATGGCTATAGGAGGTGCTGTCGGACAGCTGCTTGACTGAACGGGAGGCGTGCGAGCGTAGTCCGGTGCGCAGGCTGACCGAGAGGCGTGCAAGCTGTCCTCCAATGCATAGGCTCACCGGGAAGTGTGCAAGCTGTACGTTGCGCAGGCTCATTGGGAATCGATCCCTTTGACTTCCATGGATGCCCGCCTTCCTCTCCATTAATGGTGCCTGAGACGCTGCTTAATATGGGCGGCCTTACTGTTCGCCTCCCAGTCCCCTCCCTCCCGCAGACCTCCACCAACGCCATGGCGCAGAAGGATCATCTGCCACTAGTCTTCAAGTTTGGTGAAGTCGACTCCGAGCCGGAGGAGATAGATAATAAGGACGAACGGGGCCTCATGGACATGGCCCAGAACGAGCTGGCCGCGGCTGTTGCTGCCCCCGCTCCCGTCCCAGCTCCCATCCCCGCGATCGCGCCAGCGACCATCCCCGTAGCATTGACGGGCTGGTCGCCGAGCACTATCGCAGAGTTGGAAGCCGCGGGCGTCACCGAGGTCTCCGCGGACCCGCGTGAGCTCATGTACATACCAGCGCCCGTGCCCGTGCCCGTGCGCGCCCCTCCACCACCGTGGCGCCGGTCCACGTGCGTTTGGCTGCACCTGCTGTCGGTGTCAAAACCGGCGGATCTCGGGTAGGGGGTCCCGAACTGGGCGTCTGAGGCTAATGGTAACAGGAGGCGGGGGACACAATATTTACCCAGGTTCGGGCCCTCTCGATGGAGGTAATACCCTACTTCCTGCTTGATTGATCTTGATGAATATGAGTATTACAAGAGTGGATCTACCACGAGATCGTAATGGCTAAACCCTAGAAGTCTAGCCTATGAGATTATGATTGTTGTGGCTAAACCCTAGAAGTCTAAACCCTCCGGTTTAGATAGACGCCGGGGGGACTAGGGTTGTACAAAGTCGGTTATAGAGAAAGGAATCTACATATCCGAATCGCCAAGCTTGCCTTCCATGCAAAGGAGAGTCCCATCCGGACACGGGACGAAGTGTTCTATCTTGTATCTTCATAGTCCAACAGTCCGGCTAAAGTATATAGTCCGGCTGTCCGAGGACCCCTTAGTCCAGGACTCCCTCAGTAGCCCCTGAACTAGGCTTCAATGACGATGAGTCCGGCGCGCAGATTGTCTTCGGCATTGCAAGGCGGGTTCCTTCTCCGAATACTTCAAAGTAGACCTCGAACACAAGAATCGTGTCCGGCTCTGCAAAACAAGTTCTACGAACCACCGTAGAGAGTATAACATTTACGAGTCCAATTTGCTGACAATTTTGGTAGTACGACATTACGTCATTACCCGGCCATTATTTTGTATCGTTTTCTAGCCTGCTACCCCATGTTTCGGGGGGGCGGTTTTTATTGGCACGTCTTATTAAAGTAGAGATCGTGTCCCCTTATTACGGGATTTTTATCAACACGGTCGTGGGTAACCCAACCGTTCTGTTGGCATAATTCCTCGGGAATAGGCATGTTTTAAGGCCACGGAGGGGACACTTGATATTTGTCGCCTTTATAAAGGGGTTAAGGCCTGTCCTTTTTTCTTCCATGCTAGTTCTTTCCTTCACCCCCTACCTCAAGTTCCAACACCCAAGGGTCAATCCAGTTGCTTCGAGCTTCCAGCCATGTCCGGACCCGGCTTTCAAGGCCGGTGGATGGCCTCTTCTGTCACAGAGGAAGATATCTCGAAGCTCAGGGAGGCAAGATACTTGACTGCGGAAATCTAACACAGGCTTCCTGCTCAAGGGCAGGTTATTCCTACCCCCAGATCCAATGAGAGGGTAGTGTTTATCTCTCACTTCCTTTGAGGGCTTGGGTTTGCTCGCCATCCCTTCGTTCGAGGGGTCATGTTTTATTACGGGCTAGATTTCCATGATCTAGCCCCGGACTCCTTCCTCCACATCTCGGCGTTCATCACCACATGCGAGGCCTTCCTCCGTATTTCCCCATACTTCAGCTTATGGCTTAAGACCCTTAACGTGAAACCGAAGGTAATCAACGGGAAACAAGCGGAGTGCCGAGGCGCTTCAATAAGCAAGCTTATCAACTCCACTTGGCCAAAGGGCTCCTTCGCAGAATCTTCTGACTTATGGCAATGGGAGTGGTTTTACATCACCGAACCCTGCGGTAAAAAGCGGGCAGCCACACCTGCGTTTCGGTCCGGCCCTCCACCACAGCTCGCATCGTGGATTAACAAGGGGCTGGACTGGGGATCTACAGATGAAGTGCGGACGCTGCAAAGCCGCATCCGGAGCCTCATTGAGAAGGACACCGGTCTCATCGATGTAACCCAAGTAATGTTAGTCCGCCGGATCCTACCCTACCAGCGACGCCCTCTCCGCATGTGGGAGTTTAATTCGGAAGGTCCACGGACCCTTAAGCACCTTTCTGGCACGATGCTCAGAGAGATGTGGAAATTCTTCTTCGGCGCACGAAAACAGTGGCTGGATACTACAGAAGACATCGGTCTTGACTGCAACCATCCGGATACTCCGGTAAGTACTCGACCCCCGAACATGATTTAGTCAAATTATTCATGACAATGTACTGATAAAACTCTATCCGGCCAGGGCTGGCTAAAGAAGGCGGAGAGAATCAGGTGTTCGGTTCCACTTCCTGAGGACACTGTCGATCCGCTATTAACAAGGATGCTGGCTCCGGCGCCGTATCAAGTGCCGGCGGGGGAAGATAAAGAGGAGGACGAAGAGGCCCAAGGCAGCTTCCACTCTGGAGGCTCACCAGGAAATTCATCCAGGGAGATTAGAACTCCCGCTTCCAAAGGTGGAAGGGAAGGGCGAACTGACATCCCTTCTCCCCATGGGAAGAAAAGGGCCGCCTCCGAAGACTCAGAAAGGGAAGCTTCTAAGCGGGGGAAGGTATCCCAGTCAGGGGGTGATGTTGACACGCAGTCACCCCGTAAAGATAGGCCCTCAGCCGCATCGTAAGTGAATCCGGGTGTTTTAAACATGTCCCATTCTTTCCTGGCTATAAGGGTAATATTTTAAAATCATGCGTGCAGCCCGGCACGCAGTCCTCCTCAACAGTCCTCCTCTTCGGGGGATCTACTTCCGGAGATGATGGAGAAGGAGACGCCTTCGCGGATCTCCCTGCCTGATAAGGCAGACGACGCCGAGGTGTCGTCCCAGAGGATCCTTCCCGATCTGCGAGTGGCACAAGGGACAGTGAGGGCCGGGGCCGAAGGTAATACTTCGGCCGCCCAGGGTCTGGGGTGTGCGGCCCCTACAGGGAACAACAAAAGTCCCAGACTATCGAATGTCCAAGGGACGTCGGATACATTGATGGACATTTTGCAACATGCCTCCGTCTCAGAGGAACATCATACCTTGATGGGTACGGTGTTGGAAAGAGTTCGGTCCGCGAAAAGCAGATTGACTGAAGCCTTTTCTAGCCTACTAAGAGGCTTCGAGGTACGTAGTGTAACTTCAATTATATTGTAAGTGCAATTTGCACCTGTGTATAGATAGTAGCCCCTAAGACTCTGGTTGACATCCAAAGGGATGCGACCAGAGGATCAAAAATATATGCCCAGGAAATGATATGACTAATTGAAACACAGGTTGTTACATCCGTGGGGACTGCCCAAGCTATCGAGGTAGCACATTTGAAGCATAAAGTTGATGTGGCGGATGATGACATCACGCTTATTAACAGGCAGCTCGACGAGGTGCAAGGTATGTCTCTAGGGCACTCAGTACATGCTAGTATTGTGAAATGAGCGTGATACTGAAAATTTGTATATGCATAACTGCAGATAGTGCTGCCGCAGTTGAGACCCTTCGGGCGGAACTTGCCCAGGCCAAGGAGCAATCCAGGATGAGTAATGCGGCTGCCGAAAAGGTAGCCGCCGAATTAAAAGTCGAGTAGACTGCTCGGCATCAGTGCGAGGAGAGGATATCTACCATGGCACTTGAGTTGAAGAATGCCACTAGACGATGCCAAGTTCTTGAGAAAGATAACAAAGCCAAAGCGGCCGATCTTGACAAGGCTTTACAAGAGGCGAAGGAAGCTCGGTCTGAGTCTAGAGCAGCTCGGGAGGAGATCCGACAAGCTGGGGAGATCGCGGCTGGTAAGCCCTTTTTATTGCAAACTAAGTTTGGCGATCCGAAGTATGCGCCGCTAAATCAACTGTGGAGTTCTCCGGACGTCTTTATGGACATGCCAAAGAGTGCTGCTGATGCAAATCAATTTTTCCATGCGCAAGAAGGATATGCGACGGAAAAGCTATTTTGGTCGCAATTTGACACGCCAAAGCGTCCACTGTTGAACGAACAGATGGCCCAGTGGGCCGAGCTCCACAAGATGTCTGGTACTGCCATGAACGATGTCATAGCCCGGCTGTGGCCAAATGAGCTCATTCTGAATAGTTATTTCGGTTTGGTGCAACAACTTGTGAATGCGGTGCCACGTATCGACGCTGTGAAGCGGTCAACGTGCATTGAAGGTGCACGGATGGCCCTTGCCCGTGTCAAGATGTACTGGGCGAAGATGAAGGCCACTGATATTGCAGCGCAGAGTCCACCCGAGGGCAAGGACCTTAACATGCTAGAACGGTACTTTGAAGATGTCCTAGAGGGTGCCCGCTTAATAGAGGGCCAGTGCTCGAAGAATATAATGTTCGAGTGAGGTGTATCAAAATTGTAAGAACAATATTATGATATATTTAAGGCTATGTTTTTATAATTTTTGCCCAAAAAGTTTTAGTGCCTCCTGTGCGGCCGTCTTTTTTTATATATACAATCTGAAAGTTTGCAGTCGTCGGCTTCAGCCCCCTCGCGTATAACGCGGGGGTGTTCGGAAAAGCACTTGATCACACTTGACCCAACGTCTTGGTCAGTTAAGGAGGTGTTAGTGCGGTGAACTAGGCAATCAGACTATAGAGCTTTAACACTTTCACTTAGCCATAGGAGTTTGACGGTGGGGCTACTATATAGCCCCTGGTATGTCCGCGGTTATCCGAATACGGTGCGTATACATACGTGACCTGAGTAACGGTCCTTCATTTAATACAGAGGGAATTGCGAAGATTCCGATGAGTCATCGAGTGGTTGACCGGCTCTCGCTGCATCATGACAGTCAGTTTTCGGCTTTCTCTACTAAGGTGCTCATCCGAGCTAGCCGGGACACAATCGCAGTAGTTCTCCCTTTACTACCCTAGCCGATATAGCGGAACGTAAGGTAGTAAGCACAGGAGCCGGGCAACCCAACTATTAACCAAAGACATGATTCGGAGCTGGTGCATTTAAGGCCAAACTCGCGACGCCGAACACTCCCTATAGGTGTTCGGACTTTACAATATACACTGCTACGTCTTGAGCTTGCGTTGGTTTTCCTTGAAGAGGAAAGGGTGATGCAGCAATAGTAGCGTAAGTATTTCCCTCAGTTTTTGAGAACCAAGGTATCAATCCAATAGGAGGCTCCTCAAAAGTCCCACGCACCTACACAAATAAACAAAAAATTCGCAACCAACGCAATAAAGGGGTTGTCAATCCCTTCACGGCCACTTGCGAAAGTGAGATCTGATAGAGATAGTATGATAAGATAAATATATTTTTCGTATTTTATAATATAGATTGGAAAAGTAAAGATGCAAATAAAAGTAGATTGAAAGCTTATATGATAAAAGATAGACCCGGGGGGCATAGGTTTCACTAGTGGCTTCTCTCAAGATAGCATAAGTATTACGGTGGGTGAACAAATTACTGTCGAGCAATTGATAGAAAAGCGAATAATTATGAGATTATCTTGGCATGATCATGTATATAGGCATCACGTCCGTGACAAGTAGACCGACTCCTGCCTGCATCTACTACTATTACTCCACACATCAACCGCTATCCAGCATGCATCTAGAGTATTAAGTTCATAAAGAACAGTATAACGCATTAAGAAAGATGACATGGTGTAGAGGGATAAGCTCAAGCAATATGATATAAACCCCATCTTTTTATTCTCGATGGCAACAATACAATACGTGCCTTGCTGCCCCTGCTATCACTGGGAAAGGACACCGCAAGATTGAACCCAAAGCTAAGCACTTCTCCCATTGCAAGAAAGATCAATCTAGTAGGCCAAACCAAACTGATAATTCGAAGAGACTTGCAAAGATAACTTAATCATACATAAAAGAATTCAGAGGAGATTCAAATATTTCTCATAGATAAACTTGATCATAAACCCACAATTCATCGGATCTCGACAAACACACCGCAAAAAGAGTTACATCAAATAGATCTCCAAGAAGATCGAGGAGAACATGGTATTGAGATCCAAAAAGAGAGAAGAAGCCATCTAGCTAATAACTATGGACCCGAAGGTCTGTGGTAAACTACTCACAACTCATCGGAGGGGCTATGGTGTTGATGTAGAAGCCCTCCGTGGTCGATTCCCCCTCCGGCGGAGCGCCGGCTAAGGCTCCAAGATGGGATCTCGCGGATACAGAAGGTTACGGTGGTGGAAATAGTTTTTCGTTGGCTCCCCTGATGTTTCCGGGGTACGTGGGTATATATAGGAGGAAGAAGTAGGTCGGTGGATACCCGAGGGGCCCACGAGATAGGGGCGCGCCCTCCACCCTTGTGGCCGCCTCGACTGCTTCTTGACTTGCACTCCAAGTCCTCTGGATCACGTTCGTTCCAAAAATCACGCTCCCAAAGGTTTCATTCTGTTTGGACTCCATTTGATATTCCTTTTCTTCGAAACACTGAAATAGGCAAAAAACAGCAATACGGGCTGGGCCTCCGGTTAGTAGGTTAGTCCCAAAAATGATATAAATGTGTAAAGTAAAGCCCATAAACATCCAAAACAGGTAATATAATAGCATGGAACAATCAAAAATTATAGATACGTTGGAGACGTATCAGCCGCCAGCTGCCGTCCTCCCGCGCCCCGCCCGTCGATCGCGCGACTACATGATGTTTGATTTACAAGTGAAGAACATTTTATGCTGCCTTGATTGAAGACTTCAACAAAGGCGTCCCGGAGGACGACAATGACAAGGACGGCGCGGCACGCCGCCTCCGTCGCCGCCGGAAATAGTTTTTTTTCTTGGGTTTAATACTGTATCTCGATCGCGAACGTTTTAGTTAGAACACCCGTATGCAAACTGACAGCTTCCCCAGGAAGCCCAAGGAAATTGTGCCAAGCAGGATTTGTGCAGCTCTTGATCGCAAACGTTTTAGATAGAACACCCGTATGCAAAGCGAGAGCAGGATTTGTGCATCTCTGGAATGCAAACGGTTGTTTTGGATGACCCATGTGTGCAACCACTTACAAACAATTTGGCAAGATTTGCATCTGTCATATTGGGTATGTTGCCATTTGTCAAACTTGAAAGATTGACATTTGTTGATCTAGTAACATTGCCATTTGTCAACCTTGTAACATTGTGATTTGTCAAAATATGCAGCTAAAAATCACTAGCACTATCAAATTTTTGCAACTAAAAATCAGTAATTAAGCATAGATTTCAATCATAGATTAAGCAGTCGTGCTTAATTTATACAAATAGTGCAACTGCTATATGCATATATATGGTTGCTCGCTGTCAGGCGCCGCGGCGCGCTCTGCTCGCGTCCGTCAGCATGCTTGGGTTGTGGACAGCTTTTCCTTGCGTGTTCAACTGCTATATGCATATATATGGTTGCTCGCCGTTGAGGTGACCGCGGAGCGCTCTGCTCGTGTCCCTCTGCGCGTGCTCTGCCAGCGGTTGGGCCTGCACACGATCACGTCGGGGTCCCCATATGCATGCGGTTGCGCCGCGCGCGTTGCCACATGATACAGTTACGTGTGGCACGATGGAGTTATGCGCTGCGAATTAGAACTGCCATCAGGGTGTGCCGATCGATATTCCAGGCCGTTGGGCTTCCCCTTTAATTCCTGCGGCCATTATAACCTTAGTCTCGTCAACCTTTCGATCGCGCCCCACAACACAACAAGCACACCCACGACGACACATAGAGAGGGGATGTCTAGCGGCGCTCCAATGGAGTTCGGCGAGCATAAAGTGGAGACCCACGCGAGGGAGACAGATCTCTCGATGGTGTACACAATCGACCCGGCCGTGGTGGACGACTACAACAACACCGTTGAGCAGTTGCTTGCTAGAGACAAGTACAAGGTGGTCGGCATCGACCTCCAGTACACCGCCGGTGTTCCCGGCAAAGATCAGAAGGTTGCCATCGCCCAGTTGTGCGTGCGCCATCATGTCCTCATCTACCACTACTGCATGGCCATAGAGCCTTGCAGTAGTTTCGTAGGTTTGTCAACAGCACCGACTACAAATTCGCTACAGTGGAAACCACCAACGATGTAAAAGCGCTCAGGGTTACGGACTTGGCCTGCAAGAACCTTGTCGAAATCCGTGAGCACTACAGGGTCTGGGGCAGCATGAAGAACTCCCTGGTTGAACTCGCCTCAGTCATCATCGACCCCTACTACGAAAAGCTGAAGCGGGATGCCCAGAGAACAAGTTCCGTATCCTGGCACAGGGCCTGGATGCGGCGACTGGATGAACTTCACCTCAGGTTCATGGCCAAGAGCGTGTACACATGCTACGAGATGCACAGGCGGATCGTTGACATGAGGAAGTGCCTCGTTACCCAAATCGACGAGCCCGGATCGAGCCACAAGCAGAGCAAGCGTCACAAGCAGTAGATGATGATCAGATGATCGTTTATGCTAGTTAATCATGCATGTAATATATAGTTTACTTTGGTGTGTGAAAACGGCATGTGTGTAGTAGCCACCTGTGTAATTATGCATGTAATAGTTTACTTTGGTGTGTGCAAATGCCATGGTTATAGTAGCCACCTATGTAAGTGGATGTTTAATTTGGTTATGCAACCATGTCCTTATAAGTGTGTGTGTGTGTGTGTGTGTGTGTGTGTGTGTGTGTGTTGTTGTTGTTGTTGTTGTTCTGTATGCAATCCCATCGCACAACACACACGTCTTATTAGCGGCAATCGTCTGTGTTATTATCGGTCTTCGCACATATTTCTGATTACAGACCTATTTACCGCGTATCACACACATCTTGTTATATTGAACCGTTTAAATTCTCTTGTCTCAACACAAACAGTTCATCCGCGTGAACCGCATGCCGTATATCGCACACACCTTGATCTGGCTGATCGTTTCTTTTGTGTTGCCTAATCACAAACAATTCATCCTAGTGAATCGTATGTTGTTTATCGCACACACCTTCATCTGGCTGCCCGTTTCTTTTGTTGCTCCTCATTGCAAACGGTTAATTGCACTGAACCGTACGCCCTACATCACACACGGAACTAAAATCTGAATCGTGTTTCATGCATCTGTCATCGCAGACGTTTTGCACCTTTTTTGATGGTTTTTTACACCATCGTTTGCGATTAATGCATCGCACACAGTTTCGTCAAAGGGTCTCTGATCGTAGTGTCGCGTTAGCAGCATCCTGCAGTAGTGTCATACAGTACTTCCTGGTGAGGTTATCGGCGACAAGTTAGCCCATTTTACAGGGCCGTGTGGACGTCCATCACTTTGACCAACAACAAGCAGGAGAGGTTGTACGACCAAGTTGGATTCTTCTTGGTCCGTGTTACAGTACGTCTTGGTGAGATGCCTTCCCCCCCGACGTGCGTGTGTGGGGGGGACTACTTCGCACTACCTGCAACCTCCATGGGGTCGGGGAAGTCCGGTTAATTTGTGAGGCACACGTGCCACATCAAAGTTGTGAATGGTAGTTAAATATCACACCACACCCTATTCATACATATAGTAGGGCCACCCGCAGGTGGTTCGTATGTGGTCTCACCCATCTCGCGCCACAAGCACACATTTGTGGGTCGACATACGGTCCACCTTTGTCGGGAAGCGAAAGGGGAAGTTTGACCATATATATGATGGACTCCTATAGGTTTTGTGTTATGGTAGGGTGAGATTTCAGACCTAGCAATTTGGGGGCATGCATTCGTAGTTAGGATTACCTTACCGCCGACACGAAGTGGGGTTCATAGGGGGTGGCTGACTAGCAATACTATGCTTTTGTGCGACAGGTGCCACATCAAAGTTGTGCATTGGGTATTCGAACATCAAACCACCCTTTTCATACATATATTTGGTCCACATGCAAGTGTGTTCGCGTTCTGACCCTTTCCCGTGTTATTCTTTTTGCCAAATTTATAAACAGCACATGAGTTGGATGCAGAAACCATCTGCGATTGGGGATGCAACTAACACGGTTCGTTCAGACTACCGGTGAGCCACGCCCGTGCCCCTGCAGTCATTCACATCAACACAGTAGATTGGGCTCCATGAGGCTTGCCTCCCGCTCTCGGAATCTACTGCTTCATAATCACGAAAATATCTACGGCCTAGAAGGTTTTTATGTTTGATAGCACACAATTAGTATGTGTGGACCATGTGCACATGTCAGTTACTCCCGCTCTGCTTCAATCCCTTGATTCAAATTTTCAGTAGCGCCGACATTTTACTCCCGGCTCTGCATCCCTCGCAATCTCAAAAAAATATGCTCACCTTTGATTCAAATTTTTAGTAGCCCCGCCTTGTTACTCTCGCATCTGCATCCCTCGCAATCTCAAAAATATCTGCTCTCCCTTGATCCAAATTTTCAGTAGCCCCGGCATTTTACTCCTGCCTCTGCATCCCTCGCAATCTAAAAAATATCTGCTCGCCCTTGATCCAAATTTTCAGTAGCCTGGTATTTTACTCCCGCCTAGTAAAATTTTCACTTCCACGCTATTTCCTCACACACCACCTTGCCCCCCTCCACACACAGCACACACACCCCAAAACCTCCGCTCACATAGACATACACCACCCCTCCCTCGCTCGAAACCATCGCCGCCGCCGCCTCCATCCTCAACATCTGCCTGTGTGCCGGGGAGCTCCAGGAGCCAATGGCCAAAAGAGGTTTATTGCAGCCTCTTCGCCCGACGCTGGCGGGGTGGCCGCCGAGGTGTCCCCATCGTCCTCTGCGGGCTCTTTATTGATCCCTCGTCGCCGGTCGCCCGACCCGCCCACCGCCACGCCCCTACGCCGGTTCAAGGACTTCCCCGTCCTCCCTCGGGCCCGGCCATCGATGAGGTCCTACCTCAGGGTCCGGCAGCGACGGTGGGGTACGTGGGTCGCCGAGATTACGGATTGGGAGACCCACACCCGCCGGTGGCTCGGTAGTTTCCACGCGGCCGAGCTCGTGGCCATGGAGTATGACCGCTGGCAGGTCTGCTACCACGACGTGGCAGCTAGGCTCAGTTTCCCCTTCAGCACATGTCCGGTCGACCTCGTCCCACCAGAGCCAGGGGTGGTGAGCTTGACTATAGCGCGGGAGGACCGCGAGGCGTGGGGGTGCCTCGGGGCCGAGGCCGCCGACGAGGCCTACATGCAAGAGCACACGGAGCTCGTGGAGGCGGAGCGGATGATCTTTGCCGGCGCGGAGGGCGGCGAAGTTATCATGCTCTCCTCCGATGACGAGGTCGAAGGCGGCGAGGATGGCGGCACGGAGGGCGTCGAGGTTGGCGGCGTGGACGAGGAGATCGACGTCGACGAGTGGAGGAGTGTCTTCCCCAACGACCCCGAGGACGGCACCGGCCCAGACACGGCTCGCGGCACACCGTACCTGACAAGGAAGGATTGGCTCGACCTCCACTTCGACCGAAAGTAGTTTAGTTTAGTTAAAATTTATGTTTTATGTTCGGTTATGCAAAACTATCAATGTTTATGTTTGAATGCATGCTACTTTCAGTTGAACATGCTTTGAACTTAATCAAATTGAAGTTTACAACGTTAAGTTTAGGGGGATCAACTAGAAATGACCAAAAATTGTTGGAGTATATATATACTCCACTAAGGGTTTTAGTCCGTTAACTTTTAGGGGATCGGCTAGAGATGGCCTTATGCCTTATTTATTTCAGTTCTTCACAATGTGATGCTCTATATGTGCAATTATTTGCCGTGCAGTTCAATTTCATCAATAGCAGTTTCAACAATACCACTATGAATTACGATATTTGGTTGCTATTAAGGATGTTGCAGTTAACACGCCTTTTCTTTTTTAACAATAACTAGGAAATTTTGTCTTATATATATTGCACGTAATACTGACAAAGTAACAAACATACAACATCCAAAAGATACATTGGTACCTGACGAAGTGACGACCATCGTGATAATCAAAATGACAAACACATTGTTTCTCATACAGGTTACTGATCTATTAAGATCATCATACAACAAAGAGAGAAAGAAAATTTGTGTACCAGATCATCTTGAGATGCAAAGAATATATGCTAGCACCTGTTTGAGACGCCAGCCTATCCATTTCCCAGTATCGCTACTTCGTTCATTTCTATTCGATGCCGATATTCACAAAATAATTTCTTCCCGTGGTTAAGTGTTAAAAGAAAGAAATTTCATTCCATCTCATCAGTTGCAACTTATTAATGACTCCTAGTATGAGAAACCAAATATCAAACTCGGCAGGAAAGTTGGTTAATATCATCAGTGGAATAGAGGTAACTCTACTCCAGGCCCCAAAAGACCAAATGTGCATTTGTTTTTTCTTTTGCAGTCAATAGAGAAAATTATCACATGATATGTTAACCAAAGTGATATTAGTTTGAGGGCGACTATTGAATCAAACATACAAAAAGGAGTAGAGGACATTTAGTTCTCACCGCTCCGTCTCTATCTACAACTCTGAATTACTATGGACAGTGAATAGTGTAATGAGACATGAACCGGTGCCCTAATTAGGTCTCGATTATTATAAAGACCATGGGTCAACCAAAAAGAACAGTCACATAACATTAATTGATGGTAATGCAAGCATGACTGCAGCCATATAACATAAATCAATTATCCTTGAGATATATGCACACGCAAGCTATCCAATATCATCTCGAGATGCAAGAATATATGCTAACATCTGTCAGAGATACTTGCCTATCTTGAGATGCAATAACATATGGTAACATCTGTTAGAGACCCCTATCTATCCATTTTCTAGAAATGCTACTTTGCACGTTTTGATTCAATGCTGCTATTTACAAAGCAGTTCTTTGTATAGTTAAGTACTAAACAAACAAGAAAACAGGGGCTTATTCCTTATCATCAGTTGCCGCTTATTAACAGCTCCCTGTATGAGAAACAAAAAAGTCAAACTGGCAAGGGAAGGCAGTAAATCCCATCAGTGACACATAGGTAATTACTCCAGGGTCCAGAAGCTCAAATGCGGTTAGGTTTTCCTTTCTTCAATAAATACAGGAAATATCACAGGATGCATTTATATACTGCTGAATGCCGAAGCTTAAGCATATGGTTTTGCCTTTTCCAAGCTAGTTGAAATCTACCAAATGCACTAACTTTTACCTTTATGCAGAAGCCAGGAAGATCGCTGATAATTGTAAAGCGGAAAAAAAAATCATATTTAGTACATACTCATTTCATTTCTACTACATTGCTAGCAGGGCAAAAGAACAAATTTATGTGTTAAAGCAAACTTAGAACATGTTCGCAAGAAAAGGAATGAATCAGGTGGGATCGGAGGTACTACAAATATCAAAGCCTTAACAGCTCATGTGCAATTGTTCTCTACCATATGAAAGGGTAAGTATTATTAGGTTGCGGTCATTACCAGTTTGGTTGATACCATCCACGTATAGTTTTTCTTATAGAAATGCACAGAAGAAGCACTTTAAATAATGGTGCACAGTATTATTTTCAAAGCTCTTCATGGAAGTTCAATCATTGCAGCAGTTAATGATTGAACAACTTCATGGCTTATTACACATCCAGGAAGATAACTTCATATGGCTCAATATAAGCGAATAACTAAGCAAGATAAACAGGTATCTTGTATTTTGCTGCAAATGTTCAAGCATGTAAATCTGTAAATGGATAGGCATTGGAGTAGTATCCTGAAACAGAATAAAAAGAACTTCTTATTTAAAACTCTAGGATTTGATATATCACCCCTGTGAAGAATAGACATCACCACCGTAACAAACAGACATAGCGGATCTTATCAAACAGCTTTTGGAAATGTCTTATCAAACAACTTTTGGAAATGTACACCGATGTTCTTTTTTTTTGACGTGAATGGCAGGAGCTCTGCCTTTGCATTATAGTAGAAAAGAGTTGTTACATATTACACATTACATCCCTGACCAACTGGCCATATCATCTCTGCAAATAAGATCATCAGGCTAGTGTCACTCTAGCGTCTCTCTGAGTGTTGTCCCCTACTCATGGCTAACTTGACCATGTCTACCTCATCAGTAATCGACGCGGCCAACTCCAGCGGACCCATTTCTTTGTGTTCGAAAACCCTTCTGTTCCTCTCCTTCCATAAGTTCCACACTATGTAAGCTGCCAGCGTCATTTCCTCTTTGTTTCGGTCCTTCGAGCCTCTGCCACGTCCGGTGTGCTCCCACCATTCAGATATGGACGTCGCCGTGGCAGCCGCACTGCATAGATCATATGTTGATCTCCGGAACAAGTCCCAGATCACCTTGGCAAAGGAGCAGTGCAAGGAAAGACGATTCGTTGTTTCCAACTCCTGATCACATAGGCTGCAAAGCGCGTTGTGCGGCCACCCCCGCGCCTGCAATCTGTCAGCCGTCCAATTCCGGTTTTGCAACAGCAGCCATAGGTAGAATCTTACTTTCCCCTCCACCATTCCTCTCCATACTCGTGATAGCTCTGGTTTATGAATCCGGGTGAAGAATTGTGCCTCGTAGGCAGAGGTACACGAATATACTCCGTTTGCCGTCAGGTTCCATACAACTTTGTCCTTCCTCGGCTCCAGTGTGACCACCTGTACCTTGTCCCATATCTGAAAGAATTTTGTCAACTGCTCCTCACTGTTCATGCTATGCAGCCCTGTCATCCATTTGCTGTTATGCAACCCCTGTTTGACCGTCAGTTTTTTAAACCTTGCCAACTTGAACAGCTCAGGGGTAGAGACAGAGAATGCCTCGCCATTAAGCCATCTGTCCGTCCAAAAGAATGCCATGTTTCCATCCCCCAGCTGAATTTTGGTGCAGCTGGCGAAGAGTTGCTTATCCGTGGAATCGCAAGGCGTGTCCGAGCCCTTCCACGGCCTATCCTCCTCTCCCCATCTAAACCACTCCCAGCGAAGCCTCAATGCCCGGCCAAAGCACTCGATGTTCTTCACCCCAAGGCCACCATATCGCTTTGGTGTGCAAACTTGTCTCCAGTTCACTACTAGAAAAAGGGCTATAGATGGGATTGACACTAATGGCGCACCAGACAAGCGGTGCGCCATTAGTATATACTAATGGCGCACCACCTTCTGATACGCCATTAGAGTTGAAACTACTAATGGCGCACCAGGCGCAGGGTGCGCCATTACTATCAAAAAAAAATTTAACTAGTGCGCCTGTCCAAACATACTAATGGCGCATCCAGACACAGTGTGCCATTACTAGTTGTAACTAGTAATGGCGCACCTGGCCCAGGGTGCGCCATTAGTATCAAAAAAAAAATTTAACTAGTGCGCCTGTCCAAACATACTAATGGCGCATCCAGACACAGTGCGCCATTACTAGTTGTAACTAGTAATGGCGCACCTGTCCCAGGGTGCGCCATTAGTATCAAAAAAAAATTTACTAGTGCGCCTGTCCAAACATACTAATGGCGCATCCAGACACAGTGCGCCATTACTAGTTGTAACTAGTAATGGCGCACCTGGCCCAGGGTGCGCCATTAGTATCAAAAGTTTTTTTTAACTAGTGCGCCTGTCCAAACATACTAATGGCGCACCACCAGAAGGTGCGCCATTAGTAACCTGGATTACTAATGGCGCATCTAGAGTTGGTGCGCCATTAGTAAGTGGGCAGCAACAAGATATTTTGGACAGCCTCTCCTACCCACACTCACTTTCTCCCCACTTCATTCTCTCCACCTCCTCCTTGTCTCGGGTGCCTCCTCTTTTTCACCTCATTTCCACCATAGATTCATTCAATTTAAGTGGTTAAATTACCTTGTTTTGATAGGTAAGTAAGGGGGGAAGCTATATTTATGTTGTTCTCCCTACAACAATGTGCACATGCACTTTTTATGGCCTAGCTAGATCTATGTATGTTCGTGGTGTTGCATATGTTTGTGGTGTTGCATATGTGTTTGTGTTTGGAGGTGTACCGGTATTTGAAATGCGATAGTTGCCAATATTTTGCCAGAATGTTGATTCATTTCCGTTTCGGCGAGAATTTTGGCATTAAGCATTCTTTTTGGTCCTATTTTTAGGGAAAGTCATGCCAAATTTTTTCTTGGTTCTAAAATATCGTTTTGCTCTACCCCGCAGGCGACCATGGTCCGCATGATGACCGAAGGCATCGTGAATAGGTTTTTGAGGTCCGCGAAGGCCGAGATGCTTCAAAAGAACGAGACGGAGATAAGATGTCCGTGTCGAAGATGCAAGCTAAAGAGCCTTATTGCGGACCCGGAATCCTGGCAGGTGCGGGACCACCTGCTCTTGCGTGGTTTCATGGATGGCTATCGGTGGCAAGGTGATGAAGATGACTACGAAGTCGTCCATGGGGGCCGGGCAAGAAATGAGGAAGGGCAGCAAGACAACCACCGCGGCTCGGGCGGGCGAGAAGACGAAGAATCCCCAGGAGATGATCACGACGGTGATGCTGTACACAGTCATCATGTAGAAGATGCAGGACATGATGATGAGGAAGATGCCGGAGCAGACGACGGGCATGATCATGAAGATGATGGTGCCGGCGGAGCAGACGACGCTGGACCATCGATGGGCTGGGTGCAGGACCCTCATATTCAAGAGCTGCTTCTCAAGCAGACGGATAACGCAAGAGCTGCCGCCTGAGAGAAAGCCAAGATGGATCAACTTGAGTTAGACGCGGTTACTCCATTGTATGAAGGAAGCAGGCCCGAGGATACCCGCCTGAAAGTAACGCTCATGGCTCTGGAGATGAAGGTAAAACACAAAATGACCGACGCATGCTTCGACGAGAACATGTCATTCTGGCATGAACGTCTTCCCAAGGGGAACAAGTGCCTGACCAGTTTGGAGGAGGCGAACAAAATCGTGTGTCCTCTGGATTTACCGCACGTGAAATACCATGTGTGCATGAACAATTGCATCATTTATCGGGACGAGCACGCGGAGTCTACCATATGTCCGGTGTGCGGCGTCACTCGATACAAGAAGAGGAAGAAAGCTCCTCGAAAAGTGGTGTGGTACTTTCCGATCACTCCTCGTCTGCAGCGGTATTTTGCGGACCCTAAGGTAGCAAAGCTCCTGCGTTGGCATGCGGATAGGGAGGAGAAGAAGCGAGAAGATGACGCAAATGATCCGGAGATAGATAAAAAAGACAAGATGCTGAGTCACCCTAAGGATGCGAGCTAGTGGCAAGCGTTGAACTTCGAAGACCTAGAATTTGGGAACGATCCAAGGAACATCGTGCTGGGCGCGAGCACCGATGGAGTCAATCCGTTTGGCAGCCAGAGAAGCACACATAGCACCTGGCATGTGTTTGTGTGGATGTACAACCTTCCCCCCTGGTTGTGCATGAAGAGGAAGTACATTCACATGAGTATGCTAATTGAAGGACCGAAACAACAAGGGAACGACATCAATCTGGCTGCTGAAAGAGGAGCTTGACACGCTGTGGAAAACGCCAGCCAATACGTGGGACGCCGCAGAGAAAGAATATTTCCCTATGAGAGCCGCGCTGCTCACGACGGTGCACGACTATCTCGGTTACGGATATCTCGCGGGGCAGGTGGTCCACAGATTTTCTGGATGCGTCAGGTGCATGGATGACACAACGTATCTCCAGCTAGATAGAGATCCCGGGTCTTCGAAAACCGTGTTCATGGGACATCGAAGGTGGCTTCGCGACGATGACCCGTGGAGAAAACGCAAGGATCTATTCGATGGTGAAACCGAACCCCGAGGACGCCCGCGTACGAGGAGCGGCGAGGAAATAGACGAGCTGTTGAAAAATTGGAAAGACTGCCCACTGCCGGGAAAGAAGCAAAAGGCGCCAGAGCCGGGAAAGAAGCGAAAGGCGCTAGAGCCGCTGCTGAAGGTATGGAAAACGAGGTCTGTTTTCTGGGACTTGCCGTACTGGAAGATCCACCGTGTGCCTCACAGCCTTGATGTCATGCATATCACGAAGAACGTGTGCGAGAGTCTGCTTGGTACCCTGCTCAACATGCCAGAGAGGACCAAAGATGGGCCGAAAGCAAGGGCAGACTTGAAATCAATGGGCATCAGGCAGGAGCTTCACGCTATATATGATGATGATGATGATGATGATGAGGCGAAGCAGGACACGGAAAGTTGTCGCAAAGGCAAAAAGGCCAAGAAGACCGGAAATGACTACCCTCCCGCGTGCTTCACTCTAAGTCAGGAGGAGATCGAGCAGTTTTTCACCTGCCTCGTAGGAGTAAAACTTCCTTACGGTTACGCGGGGAAGATAAGCAGATACCTAGACCTAGCGAAGCTGAAGTTCAGCGGGATGAAGTCTCACGACTGTCACGTGCTGATGACGCAGATACTTCTAGTTGCAATCCGTGGGATCATGGACGCGCACGTCCGTGAAACGCTATTTGGCCTATGCAACTTTTTCGACGTCATCTCTCGGAAGTCTGTTGGCGTGAGGCAACTCAGAAGGCTACAGGAAGAGATCGTGGTGATACTATGCGAGCTTGAGATGTACTTCCCGCCCGCATTCTTCGACGTTATGGTGCATCTGCTGGTCCATATCATGGACGATATCATCCAACTCGGGTCGACGTTCCTGCACAGCATGATGCCGTTCGAAAGGATGAATGGTGTCATCAAAGGATACGTTCGCAACATGTCACGTCCAGAGGGAAGCATAGCCAGGGGCTTTCTGACCGAAGAGTGCATCTCCTACTACACGAATTATCTAGGCATCGAGAACCCCGTTGGTCTGCCCGTCAACAGGCACCTCAGCAGGCTCGCTGGATGGGGTCACCGTGAGGGTCGCCGCGAAATGCATGTCGACTTCGAGGGTCGACTCGCCGACTTTGAAAGAGCAAACCTAGTCGTGCTACAACACATAGACGTGGTCGATCCTTGGGTGGTAGAGCACAAAACCTTTATTAAGAAGACGTACAATGACCGAGGCCAACAGAGGACGGACGGAGATATACTCAAAGAGCACAACTCATGTTTCACGCGTTGGTTCAAGCAGAAGCTTATGTCGTACCCTTTACATGAGGATTCTTCCGCGGAAGAACAACTCATATTTGCCTTGTCACAGGGCGCCGAGCACAACCTGATGACCTATGAGGCGTACGATATCAACGGCTACACATTCTACACCGAGGCCAAGGACATGAAGAGCGATGGTTATCAGAACTCCGGGGTAACGATGGAATCCTACACCGGTAACGACAAGGACAGATACTACGGAAGGATCGAGGAGATCTGGGAGCTGAGCTACGCTGGAGAGAAGGTCCCGATGTTCCGTGTTAGATGGGCCAAGAGCGTCCTAAAAGAAGACCGGTATTTCACCACCATGGTTATACCCGAAGCCAAATCCAAGACCGCAGGCGCAAACGTCACCGCGAAAAATGAGCCATGGGTACTGGCTTCCCAAGTGGACCAATGCTTCTTCATTACCGACCCGTCAAAGCCCAATCGTGTTGTCGTGAGGAGAGGCAAAAGGAAGATCATCGGAATGGATGGAGTAGCCAATGAGCAAGACTTCGACAAGTACGGCGACCCGAGAATCGAACATGACGACGATGATGAAGTAGCAGCATACACCACAAGAAGAAGCAGGACCACCCTACCTAAAGGACGTCCGTTCCACAGAAGAACTCCATTTGCGAAAAAGAAGGGCAAGAAGATTGTGAACAGATAGCTAGCTAAGAGATCGATTGTATTTAAATCGTAGCCTTCATTTCTCGATTGTATTTCATGGGCACTTTTTGAACTATCATGAATATTTTTAAATTTCATGGACACTCGATCTCGATCCCCCTCCATCTCGATCGCTATCCCACCTCGCCAGATCCGGTCCCCCTCGCCGCCGAGCACCCCCCGGTCCACCGGCCCCCCGCACCCCGCGCACCCTCCCCCGCTCCACCGGCATTACTGTTTGATGATATTTTTAAAAAAATTATTACTGTCTTATAAAAAAATATTACTGTTATGATTTAAACAAGTTTGAACATATTTAAACACAAATAAATATGAAACAGCATTTTAAATGCATAAAAAAATTGTGGAGCCTAGGAATCAAACCCAGGACCTCCTGGTGTGAGAACTGGCTGCTGACCAGTCGAGCTAGTAGAGGGAACTTGGTGTGGATCAGATCAGGTGGAAGATAACCTGTTGGCTCGAGCAGAAATCAAAAAAAAATACTAATGGCGCACCAGGGTGAGGTGCGCCATTAGTATGGATGTACTTATGGCGCACCGAGGGGTGGTGCGCCATTAGTATTGTGCCCTCGCCCGGCCCTCGATCCCCTTCCCCTCTCCTATCCCCGGCCCAAACCTATCCCCTCTCTCTCCCTCGCCCTCGCCCTCGATCCCCTTCCCCTCTCCTCTCCCGACGCCGCTGCCCCGCCGCCTCGACGCCGCCCCGTCGTCCTCGTCTCCGCCCCGACGCCGCGACGCCGCCCTCTCCTCTCCCGACACCGCCGCCCCGCCGCCCCGTCGTCCTCGTCTCCGCCCCGACGCCCCGACGCCGCGACGCCGCCCTCTCCTCTCCCGACGCCGCCGCCCCGCCGCCCCATCGTCCTCGTCTCCTCGGCGCCGCGCCCGTGGCCAGCCCCGTCGACAAGTTCGCGCTCCTCCCCGCCTTCCTCCAGGTACCCCGCCACCCGGCCTACTCTACAGCATTCTATACTGTGTGAAAATGCTACAAACCCCATTCTGTTTGTCAAGTACCAACTTATATCATCACAGCCATTCATGAACATGACACGAAAGAATCAGTAATCTTGACATCTGAACTTGCCCTATACGTCCCTTAAATTGAAACCAGTAAAGAGTAACCAAAAGTACAAACTGATAAGTAGATAAAGAGTAGGGTAGAAAAGAATGAAATTATCAAGTCAAATAGCAATTGAAACAAGCAAACTAACCCAGCACCAAATAAGATAGTTTCAAATACTATCCAAGGGACTTAGGAACAGTAGAATCAGCATAGCAATTCAAGAAAAAGGAAGAACAGAAGACAAGAATAAGTGCAGCTGCAGTACTATTTGATGAATCCTTGCATCCCTCTTTGGATTTTTATTTACACTTTCTGTTGGATTTAATTTTGTTCAGCAGTCTTAAGATGCTCTGCTTACCATCTAAGATATAAGATAAATATTTGATCTCACCGTCCAAGGTCACGGATGAATATTTTAGTCAAGATTTGAAGTCAAAATGAAAATAAGAACCATAGCTTTGATGTGTAGTCTAGCCAAATAGAAACCTAGATAGCATTAGTTAAAATTATATCTTTATTTATTTACCATTGTGCTTTAATGGCAATATATGATATACCTTCTCATTTCAACAGCCTGCAAAAATTAACGGCTAATATTAACTCAGTAGTGTCTTAAAATTTCTCAATTTTGTTTGCCAAAAAATAACCTCTGGGTGTAATGAGCAGATAATGAAGAACATATTTGTGTTTCCAAGTAAATACAGTACCTCCTGCTGTAACTGCTGAGTTCTGAGACAGCACTCTTTTCTTTTAATTTTCAGAAAATTTACAGTCTTGCTCACTACTCTGATTCTTCTTTATCAGTGGATGCAAAGTCAAAAACAAGAGCTTTTAGGACTTCATGTTTTGAAACCAGTTAAATCATATAGTTTCTGTTATTTTTTCTCATGCTCCTGTTCTCTGAACATATTAGCTGGAAGCATCACATAGTTTGTTAGCTTTTTACAGACAAGTGTGCTTTGATTTTTGTTTAAGATTGCAGCTATCTTCATGTTGTTTGTTCCATAAATATTCTTATATACCATCAAAATAACTTATGTTAATTATGTTCAGTACTGATGAATTTTTCATTGACTATTTTGAACACTGTCATTCTCAAGTTAAGTTTGTACTCTGTAACCTCATAACCTCATAAAGAGCAATATATTTGTTTGGCTGTCTTCTGTTAACAATATTTACCCCTGTTCTTTCATGTGCAATTTGTAATCATCTATCTAACCATGTTTTCCATTAGAAGTTAGAACGTGTCTGTTTGTCTATTCTAAAACTAAGGTGTAGCATCCAAGAGCTTGTCTTCATTTAGTATGCTTCAGTTTATCTATTGTGGATTACTCTCTCCATTCCAAATTAATTGAAGTTCTAGCTTTGTCCTTATTCAAATTTGACCAAGTCCATAAGAAAAATATATCAAGACCTACAACGCCAAATTAGTTTCATTACACTGAAAACTAAGTTTCTAATTTATTTTGTTATACAAGTGTATTTAGTTAGTTACTTACTCCTGGTAGCTAATAAGTGGTTACTCTTTGGACTTTGGTGGTGTATGTATAAAAAACAGTAGCAAATAAAAAAAGCAGTAGCAAATTAAAAAAACAGTAGCAAAAAATTAGGTATAAAAACAGTAGCAAATATAGCTAGGGCAATTTTGTTTAGGTATAAAAAACAGTAGCTACAATTTGTAAAAAGCATGAGCAACTGAAAAATCATCCTGAAATATAGCTAGGACAAACTTCAGTCTTTTTTTTGTTTGTAACAGAAACTACAGTAGTAAATATTTCCTGAAGTAAATATTTTCAGTCATTACAAATATGATGATGCACCCTCAGGTTTGTCAGGTTCAGCTAAGAAAAACAAACACATGTAAAAGCGACAAGGATGGCTCTCAGCCAAACCAAAGCAAGCATTCTCTTTGATTGTTAATATATTTGGGTACCCTTCTTGACGATGGAGTGCCAGCATTGCTGTTACCGTGTGACTTGTTTGCTTATCACCTCTGTTTCCATGGAGGATTACTTTTTTGTGCCCTTCTTCGTTGATTTCAAGTTACTTGTCAAACTCTCTCTTTGTTAGTTTACTTAGTTGTAGAATATATTACTTTTGTACTCCCACTTATACTGCAGTTGGCCGACTTACTTCATGTTTTTGTGTGCAGATTCGTGCTGTGGTTTGACAGCTTTGGGCCAGTTTTCCAGTTACCAGAGTAAGTAAGCTCTGTTTTCATGTCTTGTGCTGCTTTAATTATTGTTCTCTTGGTATGGTTATGCTGTTAATATATCTCATGCCTAGGAGATGATAGGCTTGGTAAGTTTGTGAAACATGTTCTTTTCTCTTATGTGATTGTTGTTGTCAAATTTGCATGCCTGGTTATTTCCCCTATGTAAAGATTCACTTACGTACGAATTTACTGAGTCCCTCACTGGAGTATCTTGTTTCTTTCCATACTCAGAAGAATGTAGTTTGCCCCTTCCGAAAAGTCTTACCAGCCAGTGCTTAGTTTGCTTAAGATAATCATTAACAATAATTAACCAGCTAAGATTCTAACTAAGAATAAAGTTGGTAGGCCTTCCTTGTTTGTCTATCGATTTACTTATGACTAAATTTTTTTGGTCTATCGATTACTATGTGGACTGTGGTTTCTCAAACCATAGGTCCAAAATGTTGCTTGTAGTGTTTTGTCCAAAATGTTGAATGATACTGCTTGGAGATGCATATATTGTTTCACCTCTTCACATGCCAATGTATTTTCCATGTTGTGATGGAGGCCTTTTTTGCCTTGTCCACCCGAGAGGCCCTTGAGTTTGCCGGAATGTCGATTAACTTCCGTTCCGGCAAATTCGGGTACTCCATATGTCCTATTTTCAGCAAAGGTCATGCTGAAATTTTCCGTGAATTTTAGCATGACTTTGCTAAAAATAGGACATATGGGGTACTTGTGACTAATGCATGGGCCGGGGTATCTTAGTAGTTAATTAAGTAGGATCAAGTGCCCCGGCGTACTTGTGACTAATGCATGGCTTTTAGGGTGCCTCGGTGTCGATAAAAACCGAAATGATGAAAGCTTAGGCTTTTAGGGTGCCTCGGCGTCGAAAAACCCTCAATGATAAAAGCTTAGCTTTTAGGATGCCTCGGTGTCGACAAACCCTAAATGATGAGACCATGATCTTGTTCCTTGACAATAACCAACTTTTTGACCAAACTTTGTTCCTATTTAGAGAGAAACATGGCCAACAATGATGAGGCCGGGGGTTCGGGCGTCGACAAGCCATTCTGGAAGCTGTCCCAGGAGATGGAGGAACAACCTCACTTGTATGAGGACGCCGCCTTCCCCACCGATCCAGAGACCACTGATGGTACCGCCGAGGATGACCCCACTGATGGTGCCCCGAGGATGCCACCACTGATGATGGCGGCGCACGCACAGATGGCAGCCAACCGAAGAGGCAACGGAAGGACCGGCGCCCGACCGTGCTCCGCACCCTCAAGGAGGAAGTTACTGAAGTGGACTCCGACGGGAATCCAACGGCGCCCGAACGAATAGTCAAGGGGTACTCGCTTCAGCTCGGGTGCATTCTCCGGAGCACCGTCTCGATCAACACCGAGAACCTGAGGCATCCTGACCGAGGAAATTTGCGCAACCTCCTCTTCACGAAGCTGCACGAACGATACAAGTTCCCCGCTGAATTTGAAAACACAAGCCTCAAAGGGAATAAAGTGAACAATGCTGCCCTCACGAAGATGAGCAAGGCCCTGTCTACTTGGAAAAGCAATGTGAAGAGAATGATCGACAAAGGTGAGAGTTATGAGAAGATCAAGGAGAAAAATCCTTCGATCACCGAAGATGACTACAACGACTTCAAGATCATTTGCTCGAGCACCGCAAACTCCGAATCAAGTAAGTGGGGGAAAGAAATGCGGGAGCTGAACTTAGGGGAACACACACTCGGTCCCGGCGGTTACAGAGTGGCGGAGCCTATATGGAACAAGGAGGAGGCGGACCGTGCCGAGCAAGGCCTACCGCCCCTCTTCGATAAATACGGTGACAAGCAGACCAGGAACTTTGTCAGGGCCTGGTACAAGAAGGACCCGAAAACAAAGGAGCTTACCACGGATCCGAAGACCAGGGCGCTTGAGCTTGTTCTGGTAAGGAATACACCCCCTCGTAATTAGCTCCATATGGTTGCATTCTAATTAATGAAGCCAAATTTCTAAATGGTTCACATTCCTTCCGCAGGCGACTGAAAGCAGTAGCGCGGGGTCGACTAAGAGCAACCCTTGGGACACCATTCTAAATAGGGCGTTGAATGTAATGAAGAACAAGGATAAGCTCAGTAAGCCGACGTCAGCTGGTCGTGTGGCCGGCAAAGGCTTGTCGACAAAATGGTCGTCATACTATGACACTGCTAGGCGAAAGGAGAAAAAGACCAGCTCGGAAAGCCAGGCGCGCGAGGTTCAAGAACTCAGGGCACAGGTGGCGCGGATTCCGGAGATTGTCCAAGAGCAAGTGCAACAACAACTCGGAGCGACGATCACCGCCGTTGTGCCTACCTTGATCCAGGGGATTAGTGCGTGGATTGCGGGCGGCCAACAGGGGCCGCCCCCGATTCCTAGCTTCACGGCCAGCAACTCGCAGAACGCGATGGCGGGGCCATTGGTGTCTCCGGCGGAGCCGGCATTGGTGTCTCCGACGCCGGCACGGGAGCTTAATGCACCCGGGTGTACGCCGGCCGGCACCTCTGCAGCAAGCGGCCCCTCCGTCAACTGCACGCCCGCCGTTGGCGGTGCCTCGACATTAGCCGAGCTCGACGCCATCATCACGGTAACTAATTAAGCCTCTCTCGGCCGAGGACTTCATCTCCTTGCCTTTGACTGGGCATCCCTAACGCCCTACATGTTTTCGCAGGGCGCCGCCGACGTTCTGTGCACTCTCCTGCACTTCGTGAACAACGAGTTGGTCGATGTCGCCAAGGGCAAAATCGTTCAACCGGGCAACCCCTTGTTCCACGGTACCCAGATGCCACCCAACTTGTTTAGGGTTCAACTGGTTCGGGTGCTGCCAGGCTGCGACGAGGTGTTACCTCCGATTCGACCCATCGGGGCCGACGATGATGACGTGATGAACCTCAGCGCCTGCCTGAGCTGGCCCCTGCTTTGGCCGAAGAGCCAGATTCGTTTGGGGGCGGGGGACACCACCCCAAAGACAACACCGCCAGTCGTGCCGGCGCCAAGTCGGCCCCATGGCAAGACCGCCGCAACGGTGCCGGACATCCCTATGCCACTGGATCCAAACATGCATATGGCACAGGATCAGAACGACGACGACGACGATACATTTGCCAACGTCGATCAGTACTTTGCCGATCATGGGGACGGTGGCGACTTCATGGGGCCTCCTTCTCAAGAACCCAACCCAACAAAAGACGTGTGCGATCTAGCTGGTACCGCAGAGAAGCCAAGTTGCAACAGGCGTCGTCTGCAGTTCAGCTCTCAGGAGACGCCTCCAGCTGCCGACTTCACCGAGCCTCATATAGGCGAGGTGCGAAATATGATCAGCCCCAACACACTCAAGAAGGCGGTCTGTGAGCAGAACTCGGTCCCCTTACAGGAGATCAAGAAGAAGGCACGCAAAAGAAAGACTAACAAGGGTGCGGGCCAGCCGGCACCGAGTACGATCCGTGCTCAGGACGGGCCACCTTCAACTGCGGATATCTCGAGGAGGGTGCATGTGGTGGGTAGGCCGATGCTACCGAGAAATATGCTCGATGCTGCAACCGGTGCTATGCGGAGTCTGCATGACAGTGTTCTTTCTTTGGAGAAGCGGCGTCTCCGAGAGAAGGATGTGGCATACCCGGTTTTCGCGACCAAGGTGCCAGAGGGCAAGGGCTTTCTGGATAACTCCATCGGGGGTACGATCGTCCTGCGGTTTGATGACATCCACGCTATGTTGAACCTTCATCCGCTGCACTACACCTTCGTTCGGCTATTTTCGCTGAGTATGGAGATGCGGATCATTCGCGACAAGACCCCGGACATCGTGATAGTCGACCCCTTCTACATGCGTGCCAAGATCTTGGGCAGCGCTGGGGACCGGCAAGTCGCGAGTTCTTACCTCGAAGGCGTCATTCTGGCAAACCAAGATAAGGACAACTTCCTCATGCCTTACTTTCCCGAGTAAGTCCTCCCCTCAACCGCCCCGTAACATATGAATTCTGAGATTTCGATCGTTTTTCTTTTAACATTCCATGTTTTCTGCAGTGACACACATTGCACGCTCATCCTCCTAAGCCCCAAATATTCCATGGCCACGTATTTCGACCCGGACCGTCAGTCGAACGTAGACTACACAAATGTCAAGAAGGTTCTTGATGATGTTCTCCCCGGCTACGTCAAATCTGGAGGCACCTTCACCAGGCCTATTCGTAAGTACGTTAAGCACGTGT
Organism: Aegilops tauschii subsp. strangulata; assembly: GCF_002575655.3. Classification (NCBI taxonomy): domain Eukaryota; kingdom Viridiplantae; phylum Streptophyta; class Magnoliopsida; order Poales; family Poaceae; genus Aegilops; species Aegilops tauschii. The sequence goes on along the minus strand of NC_053036.3, from coordinate 623,962,802 downwards.
TCTCCCACAACACGACATTCTGCTGCGTCAAGCAGCCGCCTGGCGGTCAGAAGGGTGCCTACTACGCCATCCATCACATGCGGGCGATCGTACGGGGCCATCATCAACTACTGCTACCGAGTAGACTCAAAGATTGGGCCGCGAGCGTGTCGGCAATCCAGGACGCGGACATCAGACAAGAATTCTTTCGCATCCAGTCGGAGTTTGCGGAAATCATCCATCAAGATGTCCTTCGTACCTCGGGGCAGTTCTACCTCAGAAATCAACCGTCCAACAGTGACATCGACACAATCCTACAAATGCAGGCTGACAACGCCCGTTGTTTCATGACTCCCACGATAGACGACGGCTTCATCCACGCTCCGGTCCCTTGAGTCGAGTCGAAAGCAATGATGCTGTGTCTAGTTCTGAAACATCGATTGGCTCATGTTGTAATTAAACTTTAATGAACTTGTAGTATGTCTCTTTGGTTTCGAGAGTCCTTCAACTTAGATGTAATCGATGCTATTAATGTCTTGCTTTTCTCTTCCGATCGTTCGGTTGCATACTTATATATTGCTTATGTATTGTCTGTGAATTGGTACTAACGTTTCGTTTGGCTACTGCATAGCGATGCCGTGGTATGTCGTGTACAAGGGTAAGGTTCCCGGAGTCTACGACGACTGGGAGGAGTGTCGGAGACAGGTTCACCGATTCAGCGGTAACAGTTACAAAGGGTACGCCACTAGGGCCGAGGCCGAATCTAGATACGCCCACTATCTAGCGGGAGAGGGGAGGGAGCGTTGGAGGAACCGGATGAAGACGAGTTTCATCGTGATGATGCTCATCGTGATGACCGCAGCTCTCTTCTATGTGATGGTAGTTTAGATGATCGATATCGACTTGTAATGTGAAGACAAACTCGTGGTCTCGAGACTTGTAATATAATGATTCATACTTATACATTTTGTTCGGTCTTTTCAATTCGGAGACTAATATGATGAATTGTATTCGGAGACTAAAATGATGAATTGTATTCAGAGACTAATCTTGTATTGTATTCGATGAATCTGTTGTTGATGTGTGCTGTCTATATTTTGTCCAATTATACATTTTGTAACCTGTGCAAAAAACAGAAAATAAAAAAAACTAATATTCATACTAATGGCGCATCACATCATAGTGCGCCATTAGTATGCCAGAGGATACTAATGGCGCATCACTAAACAGTGCGCCATTAGTATGCCGAAGTTACTAATGGCGCATCCAGTTGTTGTGCGTCATTAGTATGCCAAAGCACCTGGGTATAGATGGCCCCCTGGGAGGCATACTAATGGCGCACTGTTGTATATACTAATGGCGCATCTGGGGTGCGCCATTAGTATACCAGATACTAATGGCGTGCTACTAATGGCGCACCACTAATGCGCCATTAATAGCCAAATTAGGTGCGCCATTAGTAGGCCTTTTCCTAGTAGTGGTTAACCAAGCTCTTTCCCCCAATGTTCGCATCGTCCGCATCCCAAAGGAAATTCTTCCTAAGTTTGTCCACTTTCTTGATCGGCCACTTGTCCGGCTGGAAAGCCGTTAGGTAATATGTAGCCGTGGCTGTGACCACCGAGTTAATGTGCACCAGCCTTCCCATACGGTTCATCATCCTCCCCCTTCTGTTAGATAGTCTCCAGCAATCTTATCAATCAAAGGCTGCAGCTCAACCCTCCTTGGCTTCCGGGTCCCGAGTGGGAGTCCTAGGTATTGACATGGGAAGGCTCCTGGCTCCCCTCCAAAAATGGCGAACAATGGTTGCATATCTATGTTTGCACAAGCTATTGGGTAGGCCACTGATTTGGTCACGTTTGTTCTTAATCCAGAGGCATCCCCAAACAGGGTGAGAATGGCATGTACAGCGTTAAAGTCATCTGCCACCGGGTTGATGAACAAAGCTGCGTCATCGGCGTAGAAACTAGATCGGAAGTGCGCTACTCTCGGTCGTAGCCGCGACAGAATGTTTCTCTCTGTTGCCAACTGAAGCAATCTCTGCAGCGGCTCCATTGCCAAAATGAACAATGGTGACAAAGAATCCCCTTGCCTTAAACCACACCGATGATGAAACGGCACTCCAGGCACTCTGTTGAGCAGCACACGTGAAGAGGACGATGAGAGCATCAGTGATATCATATCACGCCACCTCTGTCCAAAGCCCATTGCTTCCATCACCTCCAGAAGAAAAACCCAGCACACCGAATCAAAGGCTTTCGCTATATCCAATTTCAGGAACACCATGGGAGATTTGGCAGTGTGTGCGGCCTTGATCACATTCCGAACGTAGAGGAAATTATTCTGGATGGATCGACCTCGGATGAAGGCGCTCTGGTTGTGCGTCACTAGTTTGTGGATCACTGGTGCTAATCTGGACGCAAGCATCTTGCTCACCAATTTTGGGATGCTATGTATCAAACAAATGGGTCTGAAGTCAGCCACCTCCTGTGCCCCATTTCTCTTCGGGAGCAGCACCACATTAGCCATATTCAAAATATTCCAATTCTGCCCTCTCAGACTTTGCACACAATTAACCGCAGCTAGTATATCCCCCTTGATAGTGGACCAGCAGTGTTTGAAAAAAGCTCCCGTAAATCCATCCGGGCCGGGTGCCTTTTCCCCATGCGAATCATTGATCGCTGCGTGCAGTTCTTGTTCAGTGAAAGCAACCTCCAACTGCTCCAGACTGTCTCTTGGCAACCCCAGTTCCTCCCAATTCAGCCCCGCCGATCGCCCATGAGGGAATCCCATGAGCTCCCGGAATCTGTCCAACAGCAGCTTCGCCTTGCTTGCATGATCAGATACCAGCCCGTCGCGCCCCTTTAAAGTTGGAATGTAATTCTTGCGCCTTCTTCCACTAGCTCTGAGATGGAAAAAGCGCGTGCTGGCATCCCCCTCCTTGATCTCTGTCAATCGCGATTTCTGCCTCCACCGCGCTCTGTCGACCGCCGCAAAACCCAACAATTTTGCTTTAGCATAGCCCGGAAATTCCTCTCCCCCTCTGAAAGCTCTCTTTCCTCCTGCGCCAAGTCCAGCATGAAAATGACCTCGTTTGCCACCCCCGAGAGGAAGACCATGTCCCTCTTTTTGTGCTTGTTCCACTCTTTCAGCGCTCTAGTAGTCCTAGATAGCTTCGTGTGCAGCACCCTGATCGGATCACCAGGTTTGACTTCTTTAGACCAAGCTTGGGTTACAATACCGTCAAACTCCGGGCATTTCAGCCAGTGATTCTCAAAACGAAAGGCCTTGTAGTGTGCTGCCTCCATTTTCTTGAGGATCAAGGGGCAATGATCAGAAACATTTGTAGAGGCAGGGGACAACTGATAATGTGGGAAAGCGGCTTCCCAATCATTGGTAACCAACACCCTGTCTATTTTGGTAAGGGTGATGTTCTGTCGTTCATTGGACCATGTAAACCTTCTTCCCAACAACGGAAAATCGATCAACTCGAGATCCTCAATCATGGCTCCGAACCTGCCCATCAGCCTCAAGTTAATGTTGTTATTGCTCTTCTCACTTGCTTTGTAAATCATGTTGAAATCCCCCAGGAGCATCCATCTTGGCAGCATGTGTTGCTTAATCCTTCATAACTCTTCCATGAACAGCACCTTGTCTCCCTCAGCCTGCGGTCCGTAAACTCCTGTAATCGACCACGTGGCTCCATCAGCTCTGCTCGTAATGGTGCCCGAAATAGAGTAGTCCCCCGCCGCCAAATTATTTTCAGAAATCTCCAATCCTTCCAAGCACGCTAACAAAATGCCACCTCTGGAGCCTTGAGCCGGCATCGCCAGGAAATTATCAGCAAATCGTGGCCCCAAGGTCTCCATCACCAAAGGCCTGGTCATGGCCTCAATCTTGGTCTCTTGTAGACACACGATGTTGCACTTGGTCTCAGCCACAAACATCTGTACCGCCCGCCGTTTCGCAGGGTTGTTCAAACCTCTAACATTCCAGCTTAAGATTGAGCAATCCATAAACAAACATAGAACCCTTCACACAACAACGCACGCAGTGACAATGATGCCCCAAACAGTCGTCCAATCTCACAACAGACTCAACACAACACTATCCCAGCCAGCCGCCTCAAACATCCTCGCAACAGCAAGGCCAACCCAGCAGAAACAGAAGAACACTATCATAGAAACTACTAAAACACACATCTGAATCTGGAGGACAGCAACCTTATCTATCAGACACAAGCAGCCCGACCCAGCCTGTCGGAGCACATGTGCTGTCCATTGACCCCAATCAGCTCCTCCACCGCCGAGATGAAGCTGTCCGGCAGCGGCTTCTTGTAGATATCCATGTACCTCTGCATGTCCTCAGCTGATGCGGCGACGGACGGCCCCGCACCGTCCCAAACCTCGCTTTTCTTCAGCAGCACCATCCTGACCTTATCCATCGTGGATAGGCCCGCCGTAGGCTTCGCGGCAAGGCGGCCACTACTCCTTTTAGCCAGCGCACCGGCCGGCTCGGCCACCAGGTCGCCGCTGGCCGCCGGGGCTGGAAGCAGAGCTGCGGGTGTGGGGGAGGAGCAGGAGATGAGGAAGGCCTGGAGTGGATCTGGCGCATCCTGGCCCTCCTCGCTCCTAGCAGCCCCCGCTTCCCCGCACTGGGCCTCGAGAGTTGACACGCCCCAGGCCTGGCCCATGCCTCCTGGGCTGCTCCTTGGCGAGTGCGGCCCAAAACTGAGCTCCTTCCCCTGAGATGCACATTGCTCGTCCCCCGTCAGGTCCACCGACGCGTCTGGCCCCACCACGCCACCATCCTCCAATCCCGCCTCCATGCACTTTTCATCTGGCCCCTCAGACGGTCTAGCATGGAAAAGGCCATGCACGTCGTCCTCCCTCTCGCTGGATGCCGTCCTCCCATTCCCCTCCTGGTCGCTCCTTTCCTCTCCCTGCCGCCCCGAGCCCTTCAGTGTCACCAGCACCAGGTCTTGCAGATTTTCACGAAGAGGGACGTGATGCCCCTCCTCCGAACTCGGCTGCAGCGCGGCTCCTTTGCAAGTTTGGGTCGCGGTCCCTAGCGCCTCAGCACGCTCCTCCTCCCGCCGGTCAGAGAGGACCAGCGCTCCGTCCACGCTCGTGAATGGGTCCATGCTCATCCCCCTTCCTGCAACGCCGCTGCATCAATGAGCGGTGGTCCCTCCTGCGGCTCTTCCGGCCGACCACCATGTCTCCGGCCACCGCCGTTTGCACCACCATCGCGGCGACCTCCCCCACCATGCTGCTGCCTTCCACCATCCTGTCGTGTCCCCGCGCCGGCAAGGCGAAGACCGGCACCTGATCCATATGTCCTCCGGCCCCCTGCACCTCCACCGCCGCCCGCATCAGGAAAGCGCAACCGGGCATGCATCGGAGCCCTTTGTGGCGGCGGTGGAAAGTCTCCGTCTTCGTAGCTGAGGTACCATCTGTACCCCCACCGGCTTGGCCAAGATGGCACTCTCCCATCTTCCGACGGCATCCCGCTGATCCCACTGTCATCGCTGCTCATGCTGTCCGCGCTGGTCTCTGGCGGCCGGGTGAAATCGATCACATGGTCAAGGTGAATCAACACAGGGTGACCTAGCATCGCCACCTGACCCCAGCGCCGCGGCGCCTCCTCGAAAATGTTGAGCTCCGGGAAGTGCATTCCAGGAGATCCGCTCTCCCTCGGCTCTTCCAGCTGCAAAACACCTCTGGTTTTGATCTTCTCGACGTCATCCATCCAGACCCACAGCCGGAAGTAGCCTGTCTCCTCCTCCCTCTTCACCTCGCTGTCCACCCCATCGATGAGCATGGAGGGGTCGAACAAGGGTGCCACTGAATCCACGTCCCAGGCATGCTCCGGCACTCCTTCCAGACACACCCGCACCTTGTACACCGATGTTCGAGAAAAGCGTAGTTAAACCTTCTAAACTAAAGATTGTGAGCTTTTTTCAATAAAGAAACAACGATCCCGCTATAAGTTGTCAAGAACTCAGAACAATTGGACCAAGGAACCTCAACAAAAAATAAAACCATATACAATAGCAATCACGACCTTCACTCCTAACTCTGCAATGTTGAGCAAGATTTTACCTCTATGGTTTGCACCTCATTCTATGCGTCCACAAGATCTCTCTTTATGCCGGCGACTTTAATGTCTGCAGATCCAGCGGTTGACATTGCACTCTCCAGGTGCTTCCGCGACTCTGCTCCACGAATGTGGCGTGGCGCGGCCGATGTAGGAGAGGAGACGGGATGGAGGTGGGGAGCTGCTGCTTCCTCGATCCAGCGCTCGATGGGAGAGGACAAAGGAGGACGGGGCTCTGCCTGCCGCACCCATCCTCGCCTCCCTCTCTATTCACAGGAGCTCGACCTCGCCGCCCTCTTCCTCCATGGGAACGCCGTGATCCGTGGCTTCGCAAGATAGCTTGTCGGCCAATATTGATGTACATTGAAACGACAAAAAACAGTAATTATGTTCTTACCTTGTGAGTTATATTCTAAGTAGACTATAGATGACAAAGAATCGAAGCTTCTGTGCGTACTCATTACTCAGTAAACTTGTCCTGTAACAAGTTAATATTGTGTCATTAAAGAACTTGGTAGAGTTTAGTCACACTTATATGGAAAAATGATCAACCAGATGATCTGCAAGAGCAGACTACCTTATCAGATTTTAGTGCCTACATGACTCTCTTTCTTTGCTGCTGGTAACTTAATTATAACAGTAATGCAGCACACGAAACCCAACTCAATCAAGGTAATACGTATGCTCCCCTCCGAAATGCGCCCTTAACTACTGGAACAAAAGAAGGAATAGCAGTTAGCTTGATGTAAAAGGCCTGACAAAAAAGAAGAAATAACAGTCAGCTCCATGTAAAAAACAATTATGCTGCAGTAATAGAAATAGAAGGTACGGAAGGCTAACCAGCTATTCCTGCCCACTAAGCAAATCTGTAGCACTATCAATCATGAGCATTGCATTATTACATACGGCTAAACTTAACATATATACCAGACCGTGCGTCCAAACCTATTTCAGCAAGAGAAAGATATATTCTTTTAGTTATACTTGATTTTTGTTAGCAAGTAAAACTGCTGGAAGTGTAGCCGTACCATGCCAGCTCTACATGGACCAAATAAACCACAGTAAGATGATGTTAGCTATCATTATAAAAGCTACTTGTAAATTTGACTCTCCCAAGTCTGGATTGCAAGAATTTTCACGAGCTTACCAGAGTCCAATATATGTCGTTGATCCAGCTTCTTGGTGGAAACCAGATGTGATCTTGTACAGCAACAAGCACTACAACAGGAATCAGTTGACAAAATTATTGTATCAATTGGCATGCCGATATTGTACAGCAAGAAGCACTATTGCTACAGCTAGTTTGACAAAGGAAACAAGATGGCAAAAGTACAGATCGATGAGGTTCTTGCTTGAGCCTATGCCAACAGACCAATTGGGTTAAATACTTGCTCACGTCAATTTAAATTGCTAGTTTAACCATCAGTAAACTCTGGCTGTAAATCGCTGTAAGTCGAACATAGCTCCATCATAATTTGCACAAAGAAAAAAGATACTTGCGACGAAGTAGGTCTAGGCGACGACTGATGGTCTTCTGGCAAAGTCGGCAGAGGCAATTGCAGATGGTCTTGCGGCAAAGTCGATGGAGACAACGACGGATGGTCTTCAGGCGAAGTTGGCGGAGGCAACGGCGGAGTATGCGGATGTGACATTGAGTTGTTCATCTTCAGAACATGTGATCTAATCCGGTGGAAGCTTTCTTTTTATGACACCAAAGAATATGTGAAATCCAGATCGGCCACCCATGGCTATCGTGTTGAGTATTTCTTCTGCACGGACATGGCACTGAATTTGATCCAAAATGAACGCAGCCGCCAGCGCCAGGAGATCGACGTGGAGGAGGCTGGGTGTGGTGCCGGGTAGGATTGGGGCGGTGGGGAGAGGAAGGAGAACATGGAGCTGGAGGAAGCCCAAGAGGACAAATAGGCGGCATGGAGAGGAGAGCACAGATCGGCGGCAGCGCACGCTGTTCAGGAGGAGTTTGTGCACGTCTAGGAGAAGGAGAAGGGGTTCCTGTACATCTGCTCATGTGTGGGGGAGTCGTAGGTGCCAACGCGGAGCACACGGACGGCCATGGCGGCGGCGAAGGGGCGGGCGGGGTCGGCAGCGAGGGGGTGGGAGAGAGGGGGAGGAGCGCGCGTACACGGGAGGCGGGAGGCGGGGCCAGGGAGGAGGAAGATGGCCGCGACGGTGACCAGTGTCGCGGCGCCGGCGGCGAGGAGAGTGCTCCAGGCTCATCAGATCGAGCGTCACTGGTGTCCGTCACCTTTTGGCGGCTGGAATCGGGAAGCGAGGGAGAGTCCGTGCTCTCTTTTCTTCTTAGAATTGAGAGCCTGTGCTTTTGGACCGCGGGTTAAATATTGAAAATTACAGGAGTTTTTGTAAAATAGCCTGAACGAACGTTTTTCTCACTTAACATAAAACATAAGGGCTTTTCTACAAAAGTGTCGCGACGGTGAACTTGCACCGGGCGAAAAAAAGGCAGAACCTGCTTCCGATGCAATTATGCACCATTTTATATCCAATTTGTAATAAACTTTAATGATAATGTTAAACATTAAATTTTTATTTTTTAAAATAGAAGGTAATAGAATAGTTAACATTTTTATAAAATGTGAACATTTTTTTGAAGAAGATCATTTTTCGAACAGATGTTTTTCTTGCAAAGAATCTTTTTTAGGGGTAATAATGTTTTGTTTTTTGAGGTGTAATAGCATTTTCCTGTATAATATTTTTTTAATGTTTTGTTTTTTGAAAATATATTTTTCTGCAACTGTTTTTTGCACAACCCGCTTCATGTGATATTTAACAATGCACGTGCGATGCACGTTTAACAATGCGAAAAAATATTCTTAGTGGGTTACTTAAGTGATGTGTTCATAGTTGGAATGTGAGCAAGGGTTATGTGGGTGTCAGGTTTGACAAAGTAGTGTTTAAAAAAAGGTTTGGCAAAGTAGGGAGGTGATATATCCCAGTCTGGTATAACTGTCAGGAAAAATAAGAAACCAATGAAAAAAGAAGAACTTAAAATTAATAGACACATCAATATCAATAGATACATCAACCATAGAGTTATGTATTCGCATTTCCTATGATACATTTCCATAGAATTTACATATATACATGAATCAAAGGTCAACAAAAAACAGAGGTGCAGCATCTTAAAAATACAAGTGCTCATCATTGTCGCCATGTGCTGCAACTAATAATAGTAAAAAAAACAAGAGAATACACCCCCTGTTGTTCTCTAGGAAGTTGGAACAGCAACTTACTAATACCAATTCGGCAGCTACAGTGAGTTTATTCTCTTGAAACATCCTCCCATGTGGTTGGCTCATGTTGCCCAGCCTTATTTTTAGAAAATGGTGCAATGTTCTGAAATTAGTACCACATTCGGAAATGACATCTTGTGGACTCTTGGAGTACAATCCAATTCAAATCAAATTAATCCACAACAGCTTAGGCATTGAGTAACCAATAACAATTTTTATCTGAACATAAAAATGACAGTGGAACAGGTTCAGTTAAACAACTCTAAGAGATTTATTTTTCTGCAAGGAAACAACACACCTCTCCAAGAAGCAACCATGTATTCTTTTCCTCCTTGAAGTCTTAGAACTGCAGCCTCCACTTTGGCTATCAAGAGCAGCAGCAGCAGCAGCAGCGCGTCTCCAGGATTTTTTCCAGAAACTCGTCCCTAACATAATTTACATTTTCGCTCGTGCCCACACATAGACTGACATGCTCAACACACGAGTCTTGCTAATCTACAGTTTCTGGCAAACACGCGTTGAACCATTTTTCAGGACACTCGAAGAAAGCACCCAAATTTCCACGACTGAATCACAAATTAACAATCATCTAAGGAGCAGGTACATAAGTAAACCGATGCAATTTACAAAAAAACCATAATTAATCTTGGCTTGGCGCATCCTTTGCAGACTCAGTAGGACTGAAAATATCGTCCCTAGTCAATAATCTGAATAGTTGACTGCAAAACCTGTACAATCTGATGAGCACTGCAAATTTAAAGAGGTTCTAGAATAATTATGGAAGTGTTGAGAAGTGCCTAGTGCACATGAATAGAACCCCAATAGAACGCCAAAGGACCATCCCCAAAGCCAGAGAATCTCGTCTCCAGCCAATCCAAAGATTAGTCAAATAAGAGATATTAACAGTTGTTCATGCGCTCATGTAGTCATAAGTTCAGTTTTGGTTGCCTAATCTTGGAGCACACAACTGTCGGATGCAAGCTAAAACAAAGATGTGAAGGAAAAGACTGCTCCTTGTACTGTCAGATTGTGTGACCCTTTTGCTTGCAAACTCAATCTATGCTATGGTGCTTCAGATAGACTGAGGATCTGAACCAAAGTTACAAGAGTGTTCTTTCCCATGTAAATAAGCATTGGAGATTCTTTCCCTGTTCCTATATAACTAACTTTGGATGCAAGAATCTGAATGTGTCATTGTAGAACTGCAATAATTGACTGAAAGCAAACTTACACTTGATTGAGCACTTGAACTGTTGTTTTTTTTGCAGGCAACGCCCAAGTTGTTGTTGTCGCTGCAGCTCAAGATCCACGCCTTCCTGCTCTGGCTGTCCGTCGGCTTCCTGATGCATGTCCGCGTGCTGCTGATCAGCTCCAAGGCTGTAATCACATAATTAAGATGCCCATCTCAACTTAACGGACAACATGGAGGATAAATATCAATATTTTAGCAGATAGATTTAAGACTTAGATGCTCTGAATTTCATCATTTGCAAGAAAAATGATATTGCAAGGTACATCATTTTCTTGTACAATCAGCTCTCCAAAAGCACCTAAATTTCAGTGTACAATCAGAATTGCTAAGAACCATTTGCTACAGAACTTACAGGTGTACTGAAAGAAATTCATCAAGAGCTAGCTAAACCATTTCATATATGAAGCAAAAATCAAGAATTACTGGCACTAAAGTAATCCGTCAATGCACATACCCAAAAATTTGAAGCAGCCATTTGACAACGTTGGTCTGATGATCCTTCCATTAGTCTTCGTAGGAGCCAATTTGTTAAAAAGTAGTACGTACAAGGCAATATAATTTGTTAACTGCATCAGAAACGACCATTAGATTAGACAAGGGCACCGCCCATGAACCTCTCCTGCTCCACCGCCCATGAACCTCTCCTGCTCCGCTGGCACCTCCCCTGAACCTCTCCTGCTCCGCCCGCCGCGCGGCGCCTGAACCTCTGCTGCTCCGCCCGTCGCGCCGCACCTGAACATCTTCTCCATTTCCAACCAGCTTGCTCTTCTCGTCCTCGCGCACCTGCTTGAATCCTGACGAGGAATGAGACGGACGGTGAGCGGCAAGCAAGCCACAAGAGAGGGGGCGACGAGGAAGGGGGCTGTACTGAAGCTGGTGGCGGCTGCCGGCAGGAGGTGGCCGTGGCGGCGGCGGAGGCTGGAGGACGCGAGCCTCGTCGCGGCCGCTCGCAGGGCCATGCCCTTCCTTCCATGGCAGCGCGAGATGGGGGAAGAAGGGGAGCACGGGAGCAGATGGTGGAGGTCGAGGGAGGCGGCGACCGCACGCAGGAGGCGGAGCTCGCCGTGGGGGAGACGAGGGCGCGGGCGCTCGCCTTATCTTGTGCGCCGCGGCTGGAAAATAAGACGACGTGCTCCAGGGGCTGGCAATTATTTTTGTATTTCGTTGGGCTAGCTTCGTGCCCGCGCTGCGGCCTAACCCTGAAATTTTATACGAAATGATATATAGATAGATTAGTACCACCTTGGATTTTGGAAAAATTATGGACGTGTTGAAAAAAACTGAAAGCGTAAACTCACGGGAAGAAGCGTATTGTGACGGTGAACCCACGGAGTCAATCCGTGCTTTATTATTAATATATATATATATATATATATATATATATATATATATATATATTATATATATTATATTATAGCACATATGTCCGTGCGTTGCAACGGGAGATATAGTGACGTATCCACCGAAATATCCAGCAGCATGTCCCAAAAACATCTCAATGATGCCACCCGGCAACGGCAGGAAGGCGCGCACCAAGTTCTAGTAATACTTCATATCAATTGTACGGGTGTGGCCACTTCACGCGAATTTATACGACGATTCTGATCTTAAAAGGCCCCCTAATTTTTAAATCTTGAAGGCATTATTTGTAAGCTGTCATGAAAAAAAATCTCACTAAGCATTAGAAATAATGAATTATAATTCCTTCGCATTTGAACAAACAATCCCGAGTTCTTTACACATACAATACTTTTGGTACAACAATTCTGACCCTAAAGGGCCCCCTAATTTCAATTTTTAAAGGCATTATTTGTAAATTGAAGCAATTTTAAAATCTCATCAACTTTGCATTAATTTCATGCCATGTCTGGGTTTGCTTTGTGTCAATATATCATACACCTTTCTTTCTTTCTTTCTTGTTAAACTCTTCTTCCGTATTTATGTATAAGGATCATGCCCTCGTATTATAATTCCTTTGCAACATATTATTATTTCCTTCCTTCTTCCTTGTTTTAGGAGCTCACCTTCCTTATTTATGCCCAAGGATCACAACGCTGGTATTATATGGTCATTATCCTCTCCTTTTTCTTTTTCGAAATTCTCTTTCCATATTTATATTTTCCTCACAAACAGGGCCCATTATTACTAATTAATTCTCCAGGCTGCTTATTGATATTGAATCGGAAACATATATAAATCGGTAGAACGGCTTGTAAAGCAGCGAGGTGGTACTAATATATAAAGAAACAAACGTTTGTTCTGTATCCTGATGCTTTAGCTGTGTTGGTTGCAGCTCTGGGCCTTGGCGTGCAACATTGTGAGTTCGATCACATGTAAAGACGTTTATTTTCTGCCTAATCTCGGTTGCACGTCATATTTTTTGCATGGGCCGATTTCGGATCAAGGCCCAGCAAGGCGATTTAGCCCGGCCTGGCAAAGTTGTATCGAGGATGAGGCCCAGGTAGTAGTGCAGACCACAGATCATGTACGTACGAAAATTTTGCGACGTGGCTCCCCGAATTAGTACCACCTAGTTTATATCGTTTTTATTACGATTTTGTCCATACAAATTGTGAAAGCGTATTATAACATGAGAAGGAAGCGTATTGTGACGGTGAACCTGACAAAGTCGATCCGTGCTTTATTTATTATTATTAGGATTAGGATTAGGATTAGGATTAGGATTAGGAAGAGATATATATATATATATAATATAATATTATATAAATATATATATACTAGTAAAGGTGCCCGTGCGTTGCAACGTGGCATACATATTTGAATGATACAACACCATATGGACCCCCTGCAAAAAAAAACATCATATAGATCCTCATCTATCTCAGGTGGCATTGTCAAATTCTTTTTACCATTAAACTACTATTCTTCTTCTCTTCCTCCTTCTCCTTCACCTCTACTCTTCATGTGCTGGCTGGGCTTGAATTTTAAACTATAGCATTATAGGAGGCAAATGTGTGCTACAAAAATATTACATGTGCTTAAAACATAGAACGTGAGATCCACAATAAGGCATAAGAAAATGTGTAGAAAGCTCACCATCTTTTATTGTAGTGGCAGTCGATCTAAATATTGAGATACACGATATGCATCTGCTTGCTTTTCATGTGGGCTGGATCAATTCCCCTTTGCTTTTTATTTAGATTTGCAAAGACTACTGAAGATGGTATATCATTAACATGCAATGGCCAAAATTAGAGTTTCCGAAAAATAAAGTAATGCATCTGGTAAACATTTGAGCTACTCTGCCCTCCATGTTGCTACACTGCAATTTTGGCACGCTGGTGTCTTGTACCTGGCACTCGCAAGAAAAGAGTGATGTGATATTCTATCGGACACATTGGACTTATTTTTTTGTTGGCAAAGGTAGGGAGTTGGTGTTGGCAACGAAGAGAAGATCCACAATTTGATATAAGCACAAAGCGTGTAACTTGAAAGCTAATAATACTACCTTCTCCCTCGAGACTTCGTTAAACCATCATTTTTCAACCATTAAATAAACAACATTAACGGAGGGAGCATGTAATTCTTGCTGATGAAGTAATACTTTATTCTGCAAAAACATGCTACTTTTGTCATAAGTAAGGTAAAACCACCGACAATAATAATTCTTAAAAGGTCAGATACACATTCTTCATGGAACCAGGGACTTTTGTCTATTAACAAAATTAAATCTTTGGACAAACCATTCACTGGTGTAAATGCACGCGACAATCAGCTAGGAACTCCCAGGGACCCTTCCTAGTTGATTTGGTGCTCATTCGAAGAAAAAAATTGTAGCCGATGCTAGCATGGTTAGCACGCATAGCAACATCCAGCAGCTTCCCCTCAAATCTCTATCAATCAAATATAAAAAATAAAAAATCTCAAAAAAAAAACTCCAGCACCTTCTACTCGGTAGCAGCAACAATTTCATCATTTCAAAAATCTATGAGCTATCTCACCGCTCCTTATCCACACGCATCGCCTCACCTAGCGCGGTCGCTCCGCCTCCATCCATGGCTCCATCTTCCTCCTCCTGCTACCTCATCAGTCACCACCCGCTCCTCTCCTCCTCTGCTCCATCCACCTAACCACTCGTTGCTCTTCTCTTCTATCCAGCCCACGAGGGCGGCTTTCACTCCTCCTGAGCTGGCGTGCTCCACCGCAGAGCCACAACAGCCACCCACCCGCTCCGCCTCCATCCCCATGGCTCCATCTTCCTCCTCCTGCTACCTCATCGCACGACACCGAGGCGGCAAAGCCGAGCGAGGCACCGGTTGCGCCGGGCACAGCCACCACTGGCTGGCGTGCCTCCAGCCGCGAGGATGGAGAGCTCCCTCGATGCCCCACTCCTCCGCACACCCGAGCCCCACCTCGCGCCGATGGCCAGTGAGTCACCGGCGAGGCAGCAGAGCAGGAGGACGACGCTGCACCTCACCCTTCTCTCGCCCTCCAGCATCCCATCTCCTTCCTCCGTCCTCCCTTCTCTCCCGCTCATCTTGCTCTGTACCCGACGCCGTGCCACGCCCGCCGGCTGTCGTGCTCCAAGCTCAGATCCATTCTCCTCCTCTGTCCGGCTGCGCAGCTCCGGCTGCCTCTGCTCGTGGCGCCGCCGCATGGCTCGGCCCCGTCCGGCTCCTTTCCATCTCGCCAGCAGGCCATGGCACCACCGTAGAGGTGCCCTGCCACCCCGAGCCTGCTCTGTCCCTCCTCTGGGTTCGGTTCGTTCCTCCCTTGATTTTCGTTGCCTCTTGTTGAATCACCAAGGCACACGTATATGAATCGATGAAATTAACTGTAAAGTGGCGATGTGGGATTATGCGACGGGGGGTGAGAGAGATCGTAAGAGAGGGAAAAGCAGCGGCAGATTGGCAGAGACAGAAGACAACGTGGTTTTTTTCTCTTCGGGGTGGATGCAAGCCCAGCCGAGGCCCAGTTTAGCGAATCAGCCTTGTACGGGGAAACAAAAATCAGACGCAGCGAAACAGATAGAGCAAAAATTTAGTACCACCTCGAATATGTTTTAAATTCAAACTGAAAGCGTAAAATCACGGAAAGAAGCGTATTGTGACGGTGAACCCGACAAAGTCAATCCGTGCTTTATTATTAGGGAAAGATAAGGAAAGAAGGATTGCGGGTTGAATTACCGGAAAACATAAGGGCTTTTCTGCAAGAGTGCCACGACGGTGAACCCGACGGAGTCAATCTGTACTTTATTATTAGGGAAAGACTAGTGTACTTTAGACCTACACAATACCAGTTTGAATGTCTATATTTGCTTGTTTTTAAATGTTATGCCTGTTGCGATTAACACACCTTTTCACTTCTTGTTTTGCTTAACTAGCGTGCTTAAACCTGTAAACTGAAGTTATCATTTGTAGATTATGTTGTCTGCCATGGATATATTTGGTTGATGTTTAGGCTGTTGTGCTTAACATGCCTTTATATGTACTCATACAAGACAATATTGAGAACAGTTGTTGTTTTCCATCGAGATTAGTTTCATCGCATTGCTTATATATACTCACTTTTCAGGATATCGTTAGCTGGTACCATATAGCGTGGGGGCTGATAAGGGATTAATCGTCGAATCGGACATTTCACTAAATATATCTTGAACCCATTTATCGGTAGATTAACTAGGGTCATATTTAATATATCTGAGGGTACATAGCAACATGCATTGTATTGAATGACTAAATATGCAACCACATGCTACATAGCAAAAAGGAAGAGTGTTACCTTAATGTTCTGAGGATGTCTAGATATACATGTAATAAGATCTTATATAATGTGATGGAGGGAGTGTTGTACTGCATCATTTTGTAATTGTTGTTTAGCTTCTAATATCAACTTGGTGCTTTTAGGTACATATGTCATTGCCAAAGATTCACACCTCGACCCTTTCTGCATATGGGGCAATGAGATATTCATGAACCAGCATCAAGTGAGAAAACTGATAAAGATTATTAGTAAAATGGGTCAAAAGATGTCAATCGAACTATTTGTTTACACTTTATGCAAGACAACAGTGAAATGCATGATGGTAAGTAAGAACTCTGTGTTGGAAATATGCCCTAGAGGCAATAATAAATGGTTATTATTATATTTCTTTGTTCATGGTAATTGTCTATTGTTCATGCTATAATTGTATTATCCGGAAATCGTAATACATGTGTGAATACATAGACCACAACGTGTCCCTAGTAAGCCTCTAGTTGACTAGCTCGTTGATCAACTGATAGTCATGGTTTCCTGACTATGGACATTCGATGTCGTTGATAACGGGATCACATCATTAGGAGAATGATGTGATGGACAAGACCCAATCCTAAGCATAGCATAAAAGATCGTGTAGTTTCGTTTGCTAGAGCTTTTCCAATGTCAAGTATCTTTTCCTTAGACCATGAGATCGTGCAACTCCCGGATACCGTAGGAGTGCTTTGGGTGTGCCAAACGTCACAACGTAACTGGTGACTATAAAGGTGCACTACGGGTATCTCCGAAAGTGTCTGTTGGGTAGGCGCGGATCGAGACTGGGATTTGTCACTCCGTGTGACGGAGAGGTATCTCTGGGCCCACTCAGTAATGCATCATCATAATGAGCTCAATGTGACTAAGGCGTTAGTCACGGGATCATGCATTGCGGTACGAGTAAAGAGAATTGCCGGTAACGAGATTGAACAAGGTATTGGGATACCGACGATCGAATCTCGGGCAAGTAACATACCGATTGACAAAGGGAATTGTATGCGGGATTGATTGAATCCTCGACATCGTGGTTCATCCGATGAGATCATCGTGGAACATGTGGGAGCCAACATGGGTATCCAGATCCCGCTGTTGGTTATTGACCGGAGAGGCGTCTCGGTCATGTCTGCATGTCTCCCGAACCCGTAGGGTCTACACACTTAAGGTTCGGTGACGCTAGGGTTGTAGAGATATGTGTATGCGGAAACCCGAAAGTTGTTCGGAGTCCCGGATGAGATCCCGGACATCACGAGGAGTTCCGGAATGGTCCGGAGGTGAAGAATTATATATAGGAAGTCAAGTTTCGGCCACCGGGAAAGTTTCGGGGGTCACCGGTATTGTACCGGGACCACCGGAAGGGTCCCGGGGGTCCACCGGGTGGGGCCACCTATCCCGGAGGGCCCCATGGGCTGAAGTGGGAGGGCAACCAGCCCTTAGTGGGCTCGGGCGCCCCCCATGGGCCTCCCCCCTGCGCCTAGGGTTGGAAACCCTAGGGTGGGGGGCGCCCCACTTGCCTTGGGGGGCAAGTATCCCCCCTGGCCGCCGCCCCCCCCCCCCCCCTCCAGATGGGACTTGGCCGGTGCCCCCCTCCCAGGGGGCCTATATAAAGGGGGGAGGGAGGGCAGGAGGACAACAGCCTTGGGCGCCTCCCTCCTCCCCTGCTACACCTCTCCCTCTCGCAGAAGCTCGGCGAAGCCCTGCCGAGACCCGCTACATCCACCACCACGCCGTCGTGCTGCTGGATCTCCATCAACCTCTCCTTCCCCTTGCTGTATCAAGAAGGAGGAGACGTCGCTGCACCGTACGTGTGTTAAACGCGGAGGTGCCGTCCGTTCGGCACTCGGTCATCGGTGATTTGAATCACGGCAAGTACGACTCCGTCATCCACGTTCATTGGAACGCTTCCGCTCGCGATCTACAAGGGTATGTAGATGCACTCCTTTCCCCTCGTTGCTAGTATACTCCATAGATGGATCTTGGTGAACGTAGGAAAATTTTAAAATTATGCTACGATTCCCAACAGTGGCATCATGAGCCAGGCCTATGCGTAGTTACTATGCACGAGTAGAACACAAAGCAGTTGTGGGCGTTGATGTTGCCAATTCTTCTTGCCGCTACTAGTCTTGTCTTGTTTCGGCGGTATTGTGGGATGAAGCGGCCCGGACCGACCTTACACGTACGCTTACGTGAGACAGGTTCCACCGACTGACATGCACTAGTTGCATAAGGTGGCTAGCGGGTGTCTGTCTCTCCTACTTTAGTCGGAACGGACTCGATGAAAAGGGTCCTTATGAAGGGTAAATAGAAATTGGCAAATCACGTTGTGGTTTTACGTAGGTAAGAAACGTTCTTGCTAGAAACCTATACAAGCCACGTAAAAACTTGCAACAACAATTAGAGGACGTCTAACTTGTTTTTGCAGCAAGTGCTATGTGATGTGATATGGCCAGAAGATGTGATGAATGATATATGTGATGTATGAGATTGATCATATTCTTGTAATAGGAATCACGACTTGCATGTCGATGAGTATGACAACCGGCAGGAGCCATAGGAGTTGTCTTTATTATTTTGTATGACCTGCGTGTCATTGAATAACGCCATGTAAATTACTTTACTTTGTTGCTAAACGCGTTAGCCATAGAAGTAGAAGTAATCGTTGGCGTGACGACTTCATGAAGACACAATGATGGAGATCATGATGATGGAGATCATGGTGTCATGCCGGTGACGAAGATGATCATGGTGCCCCGAAGATGGAGATCAAAGGAGCAAAATGATATTGGCCATATCATGTCACTATTTGATTGCATGTGATGTTTATCATGTTTTTGCATCTTATTTGCTTAGAACGACGGTAGTTAGTAAGATGATCCCTTATAATAATTTCAAGAAAGTGTTCACCCTAACTGTGCACCGTTGCGAAGGTTCGTTGTTTTGAAGCACCACGTGATGATCGGGTGTGATAGATTCTAACGTTCGCATACAACGGGTGTTGACGAGCCTAGCATGTACAGACATGGCCTCGGAACACACGCAATACACTTAGGTTGACTTGACGAGCCTAGCATGTACAGACATGGCCTCGGAACACGGAGGACCGAAAGGTCGAGCATGAGTCGTATAGAAGATACGATCAACATGGAGATGTTCACCGATCTTTACTAGTCCGTCTCACGTAATGATCGGACACGACCTAGTTAACTCGGATCATGTTTCACTTAGATGACTAGAGGGATGTCTATCTGAGTGGGAGTTCATTGAGTGATTTGATTAGATGAACTTGATTATCATGAACTTAGTCTAAAATCTTTACACTATGTCTTGTAGATCAAATGGCCCACGTTGTCCTCAATTTCAACGCGTTCCTAGAGAAAACCAAGCTGAAAGATGATGGCAGCAACTATACGGACTAGGTCCGGAACCTGAGGATCATCCTCATAGCAGCCAAGAAAGATTATGTCCTAGAAGCACCGCTAGGTGAAGCACCAATCCCAGAGAACCAAGACGTTATGAACGCTTGGCAGCAGCGTGCTGATGATTACTCCCTCGTTCAGTGCGGCATGCTTTACAGCTTAGAACCGGGTCTCCAAAAGCGTTTTGAGAAACATGGAGCATATGAGATGTTCAAGGAGCTGAAAATGGTTTTCCAAGCTCATGCCCGGGTCGAGAGATATGAAGTCTCCGACAAGTTCTTCAGCTGTAAAATGGAGGAGAATAGTTCTATTAGTGAGCACATACTCAGAATGTCTGGGTTGCACAACCGCTTGTCTCAGCTGGGAGTTAATCTCCCGGATGATGCGGTCATTGACAGAATCCTTCAGTCGCTTCCACCAAGCTACAAGAGCTTTGTGATGAACTTCAATATGCAGGGGATGGAAAAGACCATTCCCGAGGTATATTCAATGCTGAAATCAGCGGAGGTGGAGATCAGAAAAGAACATCAAGTGTTGATGGTGAATAAAACCACTAAGTTCAAGAAGGACAAGGGTAAGAAGAACTTCAAGAAGGACGGCAAGGGAGTTTCCGCGCCCGGTAAGCCAGTTGCCGGGAAGAAGCCAAGGAATGGACCCAAGCCCGAGACTGAGTGTTTTTATTGCAAGGAAAGTGGTCACTGGAAGCGGTACTGCCCCAAATACTTAGCGGACAAGAAGGCCGGCAACACCAAAGGTATATGTGATATACATGTAATTGATGTGTACCTTACCAGTACTCATAGTAGCTCCTGGGTATTTGATACCGGTGTGGTTGCTCATATTTGTAACTCAAAACAGGAACTACGGAATAAACGGAGACTGGCGAAGGACGAGGTGACGATGCGCGTCGGGAATGGTTCCAAGGTCGATGTGATCGCCGTCGGCACGCTACCTCTGCATCTACCTACGGGATTAGTTTTAAACCTCAATAATTGCTATTTAGTGCCAGCTTTGAGCATGAACATTGTATCTGGATCTCGTTTAATTCGAGATGGCTACTCATTTAAATCCGAGAATAATGGTTGTTCTATTTATATGAGAGATATGTTTTATGGTCATGCCTCGCTGGTTAATGGTTTATTCTTGATGAATCTCGAACGTGATGTTACACATATTCATAGTGTGAATACCAAAAGATGTAAAGTTGATAATGATAGTCCCACATACTTGTGGCACTGCCGCCTTGGTCACATTGGTGTCAAATGCATGAAGAAGCTCCATGCAGATGGACTTTTGGAGTCTCTTGATTACGAATCATTTGACACGTGCGAACCATGCCTCATGGGTAAGATGACCAAGACTCCGTTCTCCGGAACAATGGAGCGAGCAACCAACTTATTGGAAATCATACATACCGATGTGTGCGGTCCAATGAGTGTTGAGGCTCGCGGAGGATATCGTTATGTTCTCACTCTCACTGATGACTTAAGTAGATATGGGTATGTCTACCTAATGAAACACAAGTCTGAAACCTTTGAAAAGTTCAAGGAATTTCAGAGTGAGGTTGAGAATCAACGTGACAGGAAAATAAAATTCTTACGATCAGATCGTGGTGGAGAATATTTAAGTCACGAGTTTGGTACACACTTAAGGAAATGTGGAATAGTTTCACAACTCACGCCGCCTGGAACACCTCAGAGAAATGGTGTGTCCGAACGTCGTAATCGCACTCTATTGGATATGGTGCGATCTATGATGTCTCTTACCGATTTACCGCTCTCATTTTGGGGCTATGCTTTAGAGACTGCCGCATTCGCTTTAAATAGGGCTCCGTCGAAATCCGTTGAGACGACACCGTATGAATTATGGTTTGGGAAGAAACCTAAGCTGTCGTTTCTAAAAGTTTGGGGATGCGATGCTTATGTCAAGAAACTTCAACCTGAAAAGCTCGAACCCAAGTCGGAAAAATGCGTCTTCATAGGATACCCTAAGGAAACTATTGGGTATACCTTCTACCTCAGATCCAAAGGCAAGATATTCGTTGCCAAGAACGGGTCCTTTCTAGAGAAGGAGTTTCTCTCGAAAGAATTGAGTGGGAGGAAAGTGGAACTTGATGAGGTGATAGTCACCCCTTCCGAACCGGAAAGTAGCGCAACACGGGAAAATGTTCCTGTGGTGCCTACACCGACTGGGGAGGAAGTTAATGATGATGATCATGAAGCTTCGGATCAAGTTACTACTAAACTTCGTAGGTCCACAAGGACACGTTCCGCACCAAAGTGGTACGGCAACCCTGTCCTGGAAATCATGTTGTTAGACAACGGTGAACCTTCGAACTATGAAGAAGCGATGGCGGGCCCGGATTCCGACAAATGGCTAGAAGCCATGATATCCGAGATAGGATCCATGTATGAAAACGAAGTATGGACTTTGACTGACTTGCCCGATGATCGGCGAGCCATAGAAAACAAATGGATCTTTAAGAAGAAGACGGACGCGGATGGTAATGTGACCATCTATAAGGCTCGACTTGTCGCTAAGGGTTATCGACAAGTTCAAGGGGTTGACTACGATGAGACTTTCTCACCCGTAGCGAAGCTGAAGTCCGTCCGAATCATGTTAGCAATTGCCGCATACTATGATTATGAGATATGGCAGATGGACGTCAAAACGGCATTCCTTAATGGCTTCCTTAAGGAAGAGTTGTATATGATGCAGCCGGAAGGTTTTGTCGATCCTAAGAATGCTAACAAAGTATGCAAGCTCCAGCGCTCAATCTATGGGCTGGTGCAAGCATCTCGGAGTTGGAACATTCACTTTGATGAGATGATCAAAGCGTTTGGGTTTACACAGACTTATGGAGAAGCCTGTGTTTACAAGAAAGTGAGTGGGAGCTCTGTAGCATTTCTCTTATTATATGTGGATGACATATTATTGATGGGAAATGATATAGAATTCTTGGAAAGTATAAAGGCCTATTTGAATAAATGTTTTTCAATGAAGGACCTTGGAGAAGCTGCTTATATATTAGGCATCAAGATCTATAGAGATAGATCAAGACGCCTCATTGGTCTTTCACAGAGTACATACCTTGACAAGATATTGAAGAAGTTCAATATGGATCAGTCCAAGAAGGGGTTCTTGCCTGTATTGCAAGGTGTGCAATTGAGCACGGCTCAATGCCCGACCACGGCAGAAGATATAGAAAAGATGAGTGTCATCCCCTATGCCTCGGCCATAGGGTCTATTATGTATGCCATGCTGTGTACCAGACCTGATGTAAACCTTGCCGTAAGTTTGGTAGGAAGATACCAAAGTAATCTCGGCATGGAACACTGGACAGCGGTCAAGAATATCCTGAAGTACCTGAAAAGGACTAAGGATATGTTTCTCGTTTATGGAGGTGACGAAGAGCTCGTCGTAAAGGGTTACGTCGGCGCTAGCTTCGACACAGATCTGGATGACTCGAAGTCACAAACCGGATACGTGTATATTTTGAATGGAGGAGCAGCAAGCTGGTGCAGTTGCAAGCAAAGCGTCGTGGCGGGATCTACATGTGAAGCGGAGTACATGGCAGCCTCGGAGGCAGCACAGGAAGCAGTCTGGATGAAGGAGTTCATTACCGACCTAGGGGTGATTCCCAATGCGTCGGGCCCGATGACTCTCTTCTGTGACAACACTGGAGCTATTGCCCTTGCGAAGGAGCCCAGGTTTCACAGGAAGACCAGGCATATCAAGCGTCGCTTCAACTCCATTCGTGAAAGTGTTCAAAATGGAGACATAGATATTTGTAAAGTACATACGGACCTGAATGTAGCAGATCCGTTGACTAAACCTCTCCCTAGGGAAAAACATGATCAACACCAGGACGCAATGGGTGTTCGATTCATCACAATGTAACTAGATTATTGACTCTAGTGCAAGTGGGAGACTGTTGGAAATATGCCCTAGAGGCAATAATAAATGGTTATTATTATATTTCTTTGTTCATGGTAATTGTCTATTGTTCATGCTATAATTGTATTATCCGGAAATCGTAATACATGTGTGAATACATAGACCACAACGTGTCCCTAGTAAGCCTCTAGTTGACTAGCTCGTTGATCAACCGATAGTCATGGTTTCCTGACTATGGACATTCGATGTCGTTGATAACGGGATCACATCATTAGGAGAATGATGTGATGGACAAGACCCAATCCTAAGCATAGCATAAAAGATCGTGTAGTTTCGTTTGCTAGAGCTTTTCCAATGTCAAGTATCTTTTCCTTAGACCATGAGATCGTGCAACTCCCGGATACCGTAGGAGTGCTTTGGGTGTGCCAAACGTCACAACGTAACTGGTGACTATAAAGGTGCACTACGGGTATCTCCGAAAGTGTCTGTTGGGTTGGCGCGGATCGAGACTGGGATTTGTCACTCTGTGTGACGAAGAGGTATCTCTGGGCCCACTCGGTAATGCATCATCATAATGAGCTCAATGTGACTAAGGCGTTAGTCACGGGATCATGCATTGCGGTACGAGTAAAGAGACTTGCCGGTAACGAGATTGAACAAGGTATTGGGATACCGACGATCGAATCTCGGGCAAGTAACATACCGATTGACAAAGGGAATTGTATGCGGGATTGATTGAATCCTCGACATCGTGGTTCATCCGATGAGATCATCGTGGAACATGTGGGAGCCAACATGGGTATCCAGATCCCGCTGTTGGTTATTGACCGGAGAGGCGTCTCGGTCATGTCTGCATGTCTCCCGAACCCGTAGGGTCTACACACTTAAGGTTCGGTGACGCTAGGGTTGTAGAGATATGTGTATGCGGAAACCCGAAGGTTGTTCGGAGTCCCGGATGAGATCCCGGACATCACGAGGAGTTCCGGAATGGTCCGGAGGTGAAGAATTATATATAGGAAGTCAAGTTTCGGCCACCGGGAAAGTTTCGGGGGTCATCGGTATTGTACCGGGACCACCGGAAGGGTCCCGGGGGTCTACCGGGTGGGGCCACCTATCCCGGAGGGCCCCATGGGCTGAAGTGGGAGGGCAACCAGCCCTTAGTGGGCTGGGGCACCCCCCATGGGCCTCCCCCCTGCGCCTACGGTTGGAAACCCTAGGGTGGGGGGCGCCCCACTTGCCTTGGGGGGCAAGTATCCCCCTGGCCGCCCCCCCCCCCTCCAGATGGAACTTGGCCGGCGCCCCCCCCCCTCCCAGGGGGCCTATATAAAGGGGGGAGGGAGGGCAGGAGGACAACAGCCTTGGGCGCCTCCCTCCTCCCCTGCTACACCTCTCCCTCTCGCAGAAGCTCGGCGAAGCCCTGCCGAGACCCGCTACATCCACCACCAAGCCGTCGTGCTGCTGGATCTCCATCAACCTCTCCTTCCCCTTGCTGGATCAAGAAGGAGGAGACGTCGCTGCACCGTACGTGTGTTGAACGCGGAGGTGCCGTCCGTTCGGCACTCGGTCATCGGTGATTTGAATCACGGCAAGTACGACTCTGTCATCCACGTTCATGGGAACGCTTCCGCTCGCGATCTACAAGGGTATGTAGATGCACTCCTTTCCCCTCGTTGCTAGTATACTCCATAGATGGATCTTGGTGAACGTAGGAAAATTTTAAAATTATGCTACGATTCCCAACACTCTGTAACCTTCTTTTTACTGCCCGTAATGAGTTATGTTAGATGACAATTTCTGAATCTTTTTCCTTTGCAGTGGATCCTGAAGCAGTTTACTCAAGATTACCTCTCAAACTACATGATTGGCGGCCGGCCATCATAAGGGGTTGGACTAGAGTCGTGTGTGTCTTCTGCATCGAGGAGAGCACAATAGGGTCATTCCGCTTCACCTTGTTCAGCAACCAGAATATCTCTTGCCTCTTTCTTTACCATCTGTAATACACAAGTATACAACCATAGTTCATCATTCTTTATTTGGTGCTTATGTAATTCTTGAACATATGTACCTGTGAATCGAATAGTGCATTGGTTGTTTGAACTTGATGGATATGAATAAAGCTATAGCCTACTTTCAAATTCAAATTAGGTACAATTTTAAATAGCAGCAATTAAATTAGGATGAAATTACGCTCTGCGGGTCATTATGGCGCACACGGTTTATAAAGCACGGCGTGTGTGATATACATCATAATCTGACATGGTTCACGGAGAGGAAACGTGTGTAACCATGCACATAGTTGTCGTTTGCAAAGCCTATGTGATGTCAGACAATATCACAAACGGTGGGGGGAAACTAAATGTGTGTGATTGTTGACCTATCGTACACGGTTACAATCATGAACTGTTTGTGATGTGTCAGGCATCGTAAATGTAGAGCTAGTTTGGTACGTGCCTGGAATGTGCCTGGAATGCGCCTGGTTTTAGGTAAAACCACAGAACTCCGACTGCGATGGTAATGCCAGCACACACGAGTAGCAAGGATGGAGCGTTTGGGTTATTCGAGATGTCAGAAACAGTTTTATAGGGACAACTATGCATCAATGCTCCCTATTCCTGATGACTTCTCGGACTTGTGGGAAGGACCCCCCCTATCGCACACACTCACTTTGCGATTGTTCAAAATGCCGTTGCGAAAAGGGGTTAAAAACCGTTTGTATAGCACCTCGCTGTACCAGTGACCAGAGCCGCCAAGGTCCATCTTCCCAAAATAGTTTACAAGATTGCAAGCCGGAAGGATATCAATAGCAGAGAGGTTATCGTACTGAAGGAAATATGCCCTAGAGGCAATAATAAAGTTATTATTTATTTTCTTATATCATGATAAATGTTTATTATTCATGCTAGAATTGTATTACCCGGAAACATAATACATGTGTGAATACATAGACAAACAGAGTGTCACTAGTATGCCTCTACTTGACTAGCTCGTAAATCAAAGATGGTTAAGTTTCCTAACCATGGACATGAGTTGTCATTTGATTAACAGGATCACATCATTAGGAGAATGATGTGATTGACATGACCCATTCCGTTAGCTTAGCACTTGATCGTTTAGTATGTTGCTATTGCTTTCTTCATGACTTATACATGTTCCTATGACTATAAGATTATGTAACTCCCGTTTACCGGAGGAACACTTTGTGTGCTACCAAACGTCACAACGTAACTGGGTGATTATAAAGGTGCTCTACAGGTGTCTCCGAAGGTACTTGTTGAGTTGACGTATTTCGAGATTAGGATTTGTCACTCCGATTGTCGGAGAGGTATCTCTGGGCCCTCTCGGTAATGCACATCACTATAAGCCTTGCAAGCAATGTAGCTAATGAGTTAGTTACGGGATGATGCATTACGTAACGAGTAAAGAGACTTGCCGGTAACGAGATTGAACTAGGTATTGAGATACCGACGATCGAATCTCGGGCAAGTAACATACCGATGACAAAGGGAACAACGTATGTTGTTATGCGGTTTGACCGATAAAGATCTTCGTAAAATATGTAGGAGCCAATATGAGCATCCAGGTTCCGCTATTGGTTATTGACCGGAGACGTGTCTCGGTCATGTCTACATAGTTCTCGAACCCGTAGGGTCCGCACGCTTAAAGTTAGATGACGGTTATATTATGAGTTTATGTGTTTTGATGTACCGAAGGTAGTTCGGAGTCCCGGATGTGATCACGGACATGACGAGGAGTCTCGAAATGGTCGAGACATGAAGATTGATATATTGGACGACTATATTCGGACACCGGAATGATTTCGGGGGTTATCGGATATATACCGGAGTACCGGGGGGTTACCGGAACCCCCCCCCCCCCCGGAGGTTAATGGGCCTCATGGGCCCAAGTGGTGGAAGAGGAGAGGCGGCCAAGGGGCAGCCGCGCGCCCCTCCCCCCCCCCCAAGTCCGAATTGGACAAGGAGGGGGGCAGTGCCCCCCCCCCCCTTTCCTTTCCCCCTCTCTCTCCTTCCCTCTCCTCTCCTACTCCAACAAGGAAGGGGGGAGTCCTACTCCCGGTGGGAGTAGGACTCCTCATGGGGCACGCCAAGAGTGGCCGGCCCCCTCCCCCTCATCCACTCCTTTATATACGGGGAGGGAGGCACCCCCTAGAGACACAACAATTGATCCTTGAGATCTCTTAGCCGTGTGCGGTGCCCCCCTCCATCATAATCCACCTCGGTAATATCGTAGCGGTGCTTAGGCGAAGCCCTACGTCGGTAGAACATCATCATCGTCACCACGCCGTCGTGCTGACGAAACTCTCCCTCAAAGCTCGACTGGATCGGAGTTCGAGGGACGTCATCGAGCTGAACGTGTGCTGAACTCGGAGGTGCCGTGCGTTCGGTACTTGATCGGTTGGATCGTGGAGACGTACGACTACATCAACCGCGTTGTGCTAACGCTTCCGCTTTCGG
This sequence comes from Aegilops tauschii subsp. strangulata, assembly GCF_002575655.3. NCBI lineage: Eukaryota > Viridiplantae > Streptophyta > Magnoliopsida > Poales > Poaceae > Aegilops > Aegilops tauschii. Next base: position 623,934,667 of record NC_053036.3, on the reverse strand, counting down.
TCTACGAGGGTACGTGAACACACTCTCCCCTCTCGATGCTATGCATCACCATGATCTTGCGTGTGCGTAGGAAATTTTTTGAAATTACTACGTTCCCCAACACGTACAATGAGGGAAAATGAATGAATGCATAAAAGAAAGTCGAGACATAATACAGACAATTTCAGTAGAAACCCATATGATTTAAAAGATCATAAAAAGAAGCTCATACCACACCAGCAGGATCATCATGATTTCCATGGATAGTGAACACAGGCAAGCCAACATTGAAATGTGGGTCTTCATAGTTTACACGGCCAAATCTAGTAATACAACAGGAAAGTTCATCCGAGAACATGAAGTACAAGAATATGATTGCACACATCTTTCCTACGGTTTTCATGCATGCTAAAGAGACTAATAAGATCAAAATACGTTAAAAGTAATAGACTTTCTCATGAAAACTCATGTGGTTGTCCTTCTTGAATTTAAATCGAGTGATCACCAAAATTCTGAGGAACATTATGAAATGGAACATTGAGCTTTGAGATTCATTGCTCAACCTGTTTGGGAAGTTGACTGTCTGATCACTGACACCCTGGAACTTGATTGGCAGATCATTTAGGCAGTAGCGGCATAGAATCTCAATGGTCTTCGCCAAGGTCGAACACGAAGGCTTGTTCTCATGGAACAGGTCACCACCGAGAAGCACAAAGTCTACCTACGAATCAGTCTCATCCCAGTTATTACAGTCCAACAATGGGTGGTCCACGAAAGGATGAACATGCAGATCAAAATAACCACACACAAAACATTGTTCGTACGAACCTCCTTCTGCTTTCCAAACGCGCATATCTTCTCGAAAGCCTCAAATGAATCAAAACTCCATATCTCGTCCTTCTTCATGTAGCCCAGATGGTAATCGTTGGCCACAAGTATCCGGAGCATGTCTCTGTCGTCTTCCCTGCAATTCATTCGATAGTGACCATGTCAGGAGGACAGGACAACACCTAGGGCTGTCAACTTAGGTAACATGTGGCAGTTAATGGAATGCTCCAATGCACAAAGATATTTCTCTCTATGCAACAAGCGGTTACTTACGAACAATACAGATTGATTAGCTTGGAGCACATTTACAAACAGTTCAATTTATATTGTAGATGATTCTATAAATATGTTACCTAATAAAACACTAGAAACCACTAGTAAGATACAATATTAGTTAGACATGGTGCTTTAGAGATCTCTACCATGATAGTTAATGATATTAAAACATACGCGAACACACACACACACACACACAAAATATACATATGCATCGTATAGTTTATGCAATTGCCAAAAAGTAAATTGAAAGATTAATTCATTGAAGCACACAATTTGAATTTAGATGAAATAATGTTTTCATTAACATACATTAGACTAATAACAAAGAATTACAATTAATATTTAATAATATTGTTATATGGTTCCACACAAAAACACGGTTCTATTGTTAACTATGTCAACTAAGTAATAGAAATTATACTCGCCAACACTATAATACAATAAAAATGCACTTGAATAAGTATAAATGTTTGGTATAAAAAACTATTTCTTTTAATTCGCCCTGAGCCTCAATCATGTTTGGACCGACCCTATACTGGATCAGGCAAGGAGTGGCGTGGAGTTGACGAAGCTCTGGCTCGTGGACTCGTGGTGTCGCATAGGCAGCTTCCACAGGTGCGGGAAGACCACCGGCAGCAACCCCAGCGTGAGCTCACCGCAGTTGGTGAGATCCAGCACACGGAGTGTCCCCGACGGCAGGGAGCGGAGATTGATCGATTACATCCGAGTACCGTAATTAGCCCACTTGGCCTCATAATTGATCCTCTCGGAGAGCGTCGGCTCCTCGGCGATGTTGTCCACAGTTGCGATGCGAAGCTCCTAGACGACGCTTGCTGCCGGGTGGGCCAAGAAATGGGGACGGTTGTGCTAGTTCGCCTCGCAGTTGAGGAAATCCCTCGCAATGTTGGCCGTTTGTCCCTCCACGCGGAAGGTTGACCCGGTGACCAGGAGAGGGATGGGTCGATGCCTTGGTGAAGGCGTCGAGCAATTTGTGGGCGGCGGTGACGAATTTGTCATGCCTAGCGAAGCAGACGTCCTACTCCATAATGTGTTGCTCATTTTCCTCGAGTATGTGTGCCTCGAGGTTTACGGCGCTAGAGGATGTCTAAAGTGGGGTGGTGACCGCGCCATCCTTGGTGGAGACGAACTGGAGGATCCAGAGCAATAGTTAATCGGGGATGCGCGAGAAGTCGTCGTTGCCGGCGTCCATCGTTGTCGGGTAGAAGAAGGTGATAGGGAGTGCTCAGGGCTAGGGTTAGTGGGGATCGAGCGAGGGCAAGCAGGGATAGAGGGATGCGCATCGTCTGGCGATAGGGTGAGCGAGCGAGGCTGAGGAGTGCGGGGATCAAGTGACTGAGGAAGATATCGAGCGCAGGCTCGGGAAGCTGTCGGAAAGGGGAGAGGTGGAGCTGAGGACCCGATCGCGTTTTCTGCCGACAGCGCGGGGGTGGATGTGCGAAAATGCCAGCGGGATGTGGGATGGCTCTAGTTGGGGGTTTCGCCTTCGGGTACGTGTGAGTGGCGGCGTGATGGGGAACTAGATCCTCGTTGATCGAGCTGCCTTACCCACTCGACTCGTCAAGATATTTTGGGCACACTAGTCAACATATGCTATTTGGGTCGGCCCAAGAAGGAGATGTCGGGTGAGCTTGATTCGTTCCGGCTGTTTCTTTCAGGAATTTTTGTATATTTGACACAGTTTTTTTGAAATTGGCATATTTGGCACGTGACCACCACATGTCAATGTGGGAAATATGCAAGTTGCAAAAAATGTGTGGCAAATGTGCAAATCCCCCGTTTCATTCTCTCGTTGGTTTTGTCTAAAAAAATCGCTCGATGGGTTCTTTTTGGTGGAATTGTTAGGGCCTTTTTCCAATTATTAGTTTTTTTCTGTATAATGGGGGCAAAAGTTTTGCTCCAATATTAATTAAGAAAGAGTTGTTCGACAAGAATTTAAATGAAGAGGAATTATAAATAAGCCTACTCTCTGTCATAATTCTACTCAAGCTCTTGGCACCCGCAATGACTCAAAGCTTAGCCACCGTTTTATTTTCTCAAAAACGACGGGTGACCGAGACCACGTGCATGATCATCGCCTCGGGCGCGTCGACTACTTCCTGTGTCCCGCTGATCACCACCTCCATGCATATGCATCACACATAGAGAAATTAAGTTACTACTGACATGTTTGACAACCTGCATATATTAGCCTCAATCAGGCCTGCGCAGGATGTTTTTGGCATGTTTGGTTGCTTGTGTGGCATTAAAAAGCTGACCCGCACAAAATTTAAAGCATATCTGGATCTGCATCGCTGGAAACGCTCAATTTGGCCGTTTTCAACGAGCCAGGCCCGAGCGATGCAACAAAGCACGCGTGGGTGGCTCTGGTGGTGCAGTTACGGGTGAGCTCCTATAGGCTGGGTGCACCCTGTAGGTGAGTTTGCATGTGTTCTAGTGTAGTCTCTCCTCAATCTATTTCACCTTTAGAGATAAGGTCTACATGAAAAAGATGCACTTCGATGTTGTGGTTTCATTCGAGCTTGGTTCGTAGTTTCGTTCATCGTAAATGTTCAATTCTGTGTTCATGTTTGAAGCTATTTTTAGACGAATTTTGTCAAAGTCATCGCACATGATCGACCGTTTGAAATTTTCTTTGACCAACAGCTTCATCTCCAGTTTCAGATGATTTTTTTCTTGCACATTTTCTATTTCAACGATCGTAGACGAGCAAATCTACATCTTCTTCATGGACTGTATAGATGCATACGTGTGAGATGTTTTAATGACACTCCTTAATCTTCTATACCCTTCTAATCTTTCCTCTCGGCCTTCTCGTGGCGTCCTACTACACTGGCGTTGTCCACTGTGTTGGTTCCTTTTGGCTTCCTCACCGCCGGCCTACTACACTGGCGCCGTCGCCGGTGTCGTTCCTTTTGGCCTCCTCTCTCTCGTTTTACTACACCGACACCACGATAACTCGTGCACTGCATTTCTCCTTCCTATCCTCTACCTTAGCACCCTCATATTCGTCTCTCCCCACGGACTTTCTGCACGACAGCGATGCTAGCAACTGGTTCGCTGCTCCGTCAATGGGATCACTCGCTCATGGATCCATGGTCTTCGCGTTGGACGGCGCCATGACCACCATCGACCGCAGTCGCCGCGACACTTTGTTCTACTAATCATCATCAACCTAGCTGGATGGACGCCGACGTCGCCCGGTCGGCCTCCTCGCCCGCGACCTACACTGACCCCGTCACCACGAACATAGTGCCAAGGAACTCTATGCCGTCATGCGTAGCTGTTAACTCTGAATCACGTTGCGTGTATGCAACCAAACACCGGGAACTTGCATCAACCCATCCAATACACACAACCAAATGCCGGGCAAAAATTGCTCCCTTAATGCAGGCAACCTACATGCAGATTACCAGACTATGTGCAAATATTGGTTTTTTGCCTGCATTTGCTCAAACAGGCCCATCTAAACCAAGTATGCAAAGTGCTAAAAAATGATGTCGGTAACAAAACGTGTCATAGACGGCAGGCTTCTTTATTTCGCACACAGACAGCAAAACAAAGCATACGTGTCCCAGCTATGAAATCACACAATCACCCTTCGCCGAAGTTCTAATCACACAATCAGTTTTGGAACCGATTAACAATTAGCCAAATGACAACGTGGTCTTGGACGACGGCAGGTCGACAACCTGGATTGGCTCCGACGGCGACCACGACGAGGGCCTCGTGGGCAACGGGGTCATACGGTGGCATCACAAGGATGGGGTGGAGATGGAGATGGGGACGAAATGTTAGGGTTAATTTTTTTTTACTACACACGGGAAGGTACGATGAGAGATTTCCCATCACGAGGTAACCAGTAGGAATCGGGCAAATCCTATTTGGCGCCTTGTGCACGTGAGAAGATTCTCCTCTGCTCGACAAACTGCACTAACCACATGAGCCAACACACCAGTTCTGATTACTTACAACCTTTTCTTCTTTTTCTTCTTTCTTCCTTTTCTGTTATCCTTTCTCCTTTTCCTTTTCGTCCCTTTTTTTCTTCTTTTCTTAAATTCATGAACTTTTTCAAAATCCATGATTTTTTCAAATATGTGAACTTTTCCAGAGTTGATGATTTTTTAATCTATGAACTTTTTAAAAAATTGATGAACTTTTTTTGTATTTTGTCAAATTTTTCACAAAATGATGAAATTCTCTAAAAATTGATGAACTTTTTTCTAGTTTGTGATATTTTTTTTCAAAATCACTGAGTTTTTTCAAATTCATGAACTTTTTAAAAATCAATGAACTTTTTTTTTCAAATTTGTGAACTTTTTTCTAAAGTTGATGAACTTTTTCAAAACTGATGAACTTTATTTTGAAATCAAGGAACTTTTTCCATTTTTACGAACCTTTCTAATTTTAGAACTTTTTACAAAATTCATGGTTTTTATATTTTTGTGATTTTTTAAATAATTAATACTGGCGATATGATATATCTCTAGAAGAAGATCGAATAGCTCTCATTCGTGACAATGCACAAGCATTGCTGCTCGGCCTGGTGGCTATGGCACCAGGTTATTGTGATTACAGCGCCAAACAGGAGCTCCCTTGGAATCGTATTGGTGGTCCTCTTTGTGGCAGCTGTTAAACACTTATTGTCCATTGGATTGACAAAATGAATGGCTAGTGTTTATTAGAGGGTACCACGCTTTGTCGAAACAAAAGTCAGCTGGTACCACAAAGGGCTTCTAAATATAAGAGGATACCACGCTAGTGTTTATTACCCTCCATGAACAGTAGCCCGTGGAGGCCGTAGGCAGTTGGCGCTGGATAAACAATACCCTGGAGGCCGTTTTGCGGTACGCCACACTTCTCCGGTGAACAGGACCTCTGTTTTGGACATAGGCGATTGAACAGAACCCCATTTTGACCGTTTTGTAGTACGCCACCCCCAACCGGTGTGTGTGTGTGTGGGGGGGGGGGGGGGGAGGTGTCGTGGAATTGTCACGGCAGATGTCCTCGTGCAAGGACTTAGTCGTGGAGCCATCGCAACTAGGAAGCTTAAAGGGGTTAAACGGGACAAAGGACACGAGGATTATACTGGTTCTGCCCCTTACGATGAAGGTAAAAGCCTACTCCAGTTGAGGTTGGATTACTTAGGGTTTTTATGACCAGGGAGCTAAACCGCTGCGCCTAGTTATCAATCTGATCTTACTTGTGCTGAACCGCCGCCGGGTCGTCCCTTTATATAGAAAGGTTAACGCCCAACGGCTCTCAGAGTCCCGGCCGGCTCATAAACTGTGTCCGGCTCGGACTCTTAATTATTCTTGCCTTACACTACAAGTCATGCCACAACGGCGGTTTACCACTACGGGCCTTAAGCCGCCTCTGGGCCTTAGACCTATCACTAAACCGCCATCCTTAACCTGTCCTTGGGCTTCTGAACGAAGAGCTGTCGCAACATAACCCGGCCCATCTACGGCGGGTCACACCAGTAGCTATATCCTCAACATTAGGCCCCAGATTGATTTGAACCGGTTCATGTCAATCTTCAATACCTTAAGAGAAAATCTTCCGGCTTCTGTTTGCGCGAAGGTTATAACCCGCCATAATGTCATCTTCTGGATTCGTGGTAACCCGCCGTGACGTCATCCGCCATTAATGCACGTTCCGTCCAACGTATCTCATCGGATCCTTATCTTAATAACTATCCCGGAAATCGAGGCGCCTCTGCAACTGGATAATCATGCCTTCAGCCTCCTCGTTTCTCGCGCCCACTTAACAGCCGTCCCTTATAAATAGGCCCGACCGGGTCTTCTCTCACTCCTCCCTTTCCATCGTCTTCCTCCTCTCAACACCTCAGAGCCCGAGCTCCGCCGCCGCCGCCGCGCCTCTCGTCTTCCTCAGCCTCGGCCGCTGCATCAACCTGAACTAGTCCAGAGAACGGCGGCGACTCTCCGCAGTGAACCTGCAACTGTAAGTCCTCTTCTTCTCAAACATCAGATCCGCATTAGGGTTCCGCGTTCCTCCCTGTTCTTCGTAGTTCATCTCTGTTCTTTTATATTCTTCCACCACGACTTCTTTTGATCCGAAAAGTGGTACAGAACTCCTGCGGTAGTGGTTTCGCACCCATTTCCAATACTAGCAGATCCCTTTTGCTTGCAAAAAGACCTCATTAGGAGTTATGAACTTCTCTGTGCCAGTTTTTAGGTCTAGAAAATTTTCCTTTCTGGACGACCGTTTGATCCAAAATAATTACTGCAACCTGTGAAACTTGTTTGTGCAACACATAGGCAAAAATTGCATCTGTTAGCTATGGCGGCTCATATCACCGGCTTAAAAAAGGCGATGCTTCATGAATATTCCGGGTCATCCATAACAGAGTCAAATAACCTAGTTGCTCACGGTATCCATAGCGGCTTAAATAACCCGACACAATTGGCCATATATCATTAGGCCCCTTCATAAGCCGCCACCTTAAATACTGAACCGAATTTTCCTCTGGCTGAAATTTGAACCGGAATTTTTATTTTGTCATAGGCTTCCATCCTTCACAATGCCGCCCAAGGCTCCCAAGGCGCCCATTACGTGCAACTGGGTTAGATCCAACGTTACTGATAGCACCTTAGCTGACTTCGTGAAAACGGGTTACCTGCCCAAGAAAGAGGTCATGTCCTATCGTGCTCCTGACCCGTCCGAAGAGAGACCTCAACCCAAGGACGGAGAGGTTGTCATATTTGCTGACCACATGAGCCGGGGCTTTGCTCCTCCTGGCTCAAAATTCTTCAGAGATGTTCTGCACTTTTTTGACCTGCGACCTCAAGACATTGGATCCAATTCCGTGTCAAACATTTGTAACTTTCAAGTGTTCTGTGAGGTGTACCTTGGAGAAGAGCCCAGCTTACTACTCTTTAGAGAGTTGTTCTATCTGAACCGCCAAAATGAATGCGCCAATGGGCCCAGCCTGGAGCTCGGTGGAATCTCAATCCAACGACGGAGAGATTGTCTCTTCCCTTATGCTGAGCCGCCAAGCCACCCAAAAGATTGGAACCAGACATGGTTCTACTGCCAGGACACTTCTCCGGCTGACGAGAACCCTCTGCCCGGCTTTCGCGCCCCGCATCTGGAGTCAAATCACCCCTTGCCAGACAAATTATCTCAAGCTGAACGTCAACCACTTACCCCCACCATCAACAAAATCAAAGCTCTTCTGGGAAACGTCTTAAATGGTATTGATCTGGTCCGGGTCTGGGTCGCCTGGCGAGTGATTCCTTTAAGCCGCCGCCCCGGCTTGATGTGTGATTACACGGGCCAGAAGGATGATCCTCTTCGACACAGTCCAAACGACTTACCTGAGGACGTCATTGATGATACAACCAAGTCGCTTCTGAACAAGAGCCTGGCAGATTGCGGGAGAGTGGGCTTAAGCCCTTTCTGCAAGACTAACCCGGCTCCAGCGGTAAACCATTAACCTGAATACTTCTCCTTCCATTTTAACGATTTTGTCTTAACTCACTAAACTTTGTTGTATTTTACAGGCTAATGATAAATTCTGGAAGGTCAAGTATGACCACGAAGCCGCCAAGAAAGCCAGAAAAGTTAAGAAAGCCGCCAGGAAAGCCGCTCCCCGTAAGAAGGGGAGTAAACCTAGCGCCTCGGACCTGCTTCGTCTGGAAGACACCTCCGAGTCAGAGGTAGCTCTTGACTCTTTAGGCTCCTTTTTTAACCATCTTATTGACACGGATTATCAGCAGGAGGACACTGGAACAAGTCATGAAGTGAATGAAGAGGTAACTATAATTTCCTCCGACTCCGAGCCTTTGCCGAGACGGAAAGTTCGAAGAGTAACCCGGAAAGTAAGATTTTCACATCCTTTAGCTTATCAAGATCCTCAATTTCTTTTGAAGCGACAGATTTATGAAAGCCGGAGGCAAACCCGGACCAGCAAAGATGCAGACCTCTCCTCCGGCTTACCCGAAACATCAAGGAAGCGCTGGACTGAGGTTATCTCTGGCTTATATCCTTTTCATCCTTTGGCGGGCGTCACTTGTCAACCACTCAATTCTTCTGATTCAAACTACCAGGGAACTTCACCTTCCTCCGGCGACTCAATGCAGTCTAGCTTGCCGGCCTTCAAGACCGCACCCGGGTAATGATGATCAGCTTATTTTGTGCTTATCTTACTCATGTTTTTGCACTAACCCTTTGACTTTCAGTGTACAAGTAAAGCCCAGCAAGAGGGCAAAGAAAAATAAGCCGGCCGAAGAGCCGGTCCTGACTGAACCTGAAGCTTCTGCTCATGAGCCGCTGTCTGCACCAGCTCCGGAAACCACCACTGCTCCATCTGATGAGCCAGTTATGGAAGGTTCTGATAACTCGGAGATCCCCAGCCCGGCTCATCCAGATGATCCGAACGTTGTGATTACCCGGACCGAGTTTGTTGAACCGGGAAGGCCCACCGTGTTGGCTAGGTGCTCTGCCAAGGAAGAACTTCTGGAACGCCGCAGGGCCAGGCTGGACATCACTGATTATGCCAATCTGAGCATTGGAGATATTGTCGCTGGCTATATTAATCAAGTGCACAACAGCCGGGACCTGGAAATTTATATGGTGAAGAAACTACAGCAAAAGTCTGAGGTATGACTATCTTGCTTATTCCATAGTCATCCTTACCATGCCATGTAGACTTAATACCGGCTTAATAATCACTGCAAGAAAAACGACTTACCTGGTAACACTCAAGGGCCGGTTTAAACAGCATAGTTGAACCGGTCCTTACCTTATCTATACTACTATTAAAAGACCAAACGTTACTTCCCCTACATCCACACGAGAAAGTGCACACACAATTACCCCAGACGTCCGATCATACCCACTAACTACCATCCAACTGTCCACGTTTCATCAACCATAATACAAACAGATCGACGGTTGTAAGGAAATGTTCTGCCGGCAGACTCCCACGTCCAGGCTCCTACACATCCCAACGATGACAACTCCATCCAGCGAATAATGTCGTATCTCCGCGATCAACGCCACCACGCCACGAACCTCGCGTCGGCACGCCGTCCCGCCGTCCTCGCTCCGCCCCGCCCGGCCGCCCTCGGCACGTGACCCTCGCCCCTGGTCTCCGCGACGTCCTCGACCCGCCTTGCAGCCCTAACTCTCCTCAATACGCCGCCCTCGCCCCCGGTGTCAGCGACGTCCTCGACCCGGCGCACTGCCTTACCTCCGGTGTCATCACCCCTGTAGCCAGCAACATCTCCAGTACATATGACTACTGCCGAACCTGCCAGTGCACAGGTTAGATCAACTGAATTTGCACGTCTTTTGGTCAGACATAAGACAAAAGGAATTGCTCTTTTAATCTGACAACGTGTAATTTTATACTTACAGTACATCATAATTTGCATAGCACACTGAGTTCAGGCAGGGTTCGTGAAGTGTTTCAGAACAGGAGCCATTGAGAAGACAGTATGTCCGGATCTCAGCGTAGTGGGGTACGTACTCCCTTTCAGGACCTGACGAACAACGACAGTTCAGGTAAATACATATATCACCTACTCCTAGCTACTAAGATCATGTAAGTACCGACTATGTCATTGCCTCGCAGGTCAAAAAACAGATCCAAAAGAACTAAAGAGACAGAGGGAAAGGGAGAGGTATGCACTAAACAGGGATGCAATATTGAAAAAAAGAAAGGAGGCAAGGGATCGTAAGAAAGCTATGTCCGCTATTTTAAATGGAACCAACACTCCATCTAAGCCACCCGTGGCCATGTCGCCTGGTTACTCAATTTTCTCTGTTCTTTATCATACATTTCATTAATCACATCTAAAGACATGTTAATTAAAAGTCCCTTTCGACAGGTTTTGACACTGTGGGGATGCCCAGTGCGCAGTCTGCTATTACCCAGCAACGACACACACCAGTTGTGGAAGGTCATGTGTTCTCCTACATCCAGACATACTACCGGCTTTTGTGTGTCAGCAACTGACTTTGGTAATACAATTTTGATGCAGGCATACCTGTTGATGTGGTAATGAGTGATCAGACTCCACTTCATGGTCCATGTTCACTAACAACACCAGATACTGTCGTCTCTAACAAGGAAAATGTTAATAATATGAACTCTGCCATTGAGTCCTCCCAACTGACTGTGTTACGACCGCCACTTCAAGCCTACAGATGCAACCGTTCGTATGGTAATCATTTCTGGCTCATATTAACAATCGTACATAATGCACACATACATCATACATAGTATAAACCTCTGTTGCTCAAGTTGTCTTGAACCTAATTCACACTTACTATACAGAAGAAAAACAAGCACTGAAGAGGCAGAGGGAAAATGCCCGGTATGAGCAACATAAAGAAGAGATATTGCAAAGCCTACGTGACAAACGTCGTGCAGCCAAATCTACAGTAGTGCTTACACCCGGAGAACAAAACCAATCTGATACAGGTAATGCCAGCTACATGAAACACTGTATATCTTATCTTGGATTTCCTAAGTGAGATTCACTCAATGTTTTTGTAGCTGATGAAGATTGTGATTGGCTACACACAAATGATATGTACCTGAGACAAACCATTGGAAGGAGGATGAGGCGAGACAACATAGTCACTGCGTCGTCACGTGGACACAATCAAGTCAACAATTATAATGGTGCTTTCATTGACTACTTCTTGGTTCATACCTTTCATTCATCGCTGATACTTGCCCATTTTGCAACATATGTTGTCAGGCAACGACCACGACGATGATGCATATGGAATACTAGAGCCCGATGGCAACACAACAAATATGGATGGTACACATTAATGCATTTACGGTTCTATGTTTATTTTAGGATATCTTATAATTATTACAAACTAATATTTGTCTACTAAATAGACTGCTTGGGAGTTGAAAACCTTATTGAAACTGAATATGTTGAGCCTGATGAAGAAGCTAGGATGTTTGCCCACCAAGGTACCTTATTGCTATCATGAGTTTCCATATATAGTATAATACTGTCTTTTCTGCAGAACAAAATATTAATTAATCTTCATATTCCAATCCAGATGTTGACTTTGAATCCTACCGAGTTGAACGACGTCACACTGATGGAACACCAACAAATGATTCTCATGATAGGGCTTACATTAACCTTCCCAAAAATCACCACGTCCTTAGAAAAGTTAGGGACTGTCTCCACTGTGGAGCATTGCGGTTTCAATACGAGGGACCTGCATTTTGTTGCAGAAAGGGGAAAGTAGATTTATTTACTCCCGAGGTCCAAGACGAGTTGAAACGGTTGTTCACAAGTCAACGTGATGACGATGCTAAACATTTTCGAGACAATATACGGTATTTCAACTCTCACTTCTCATTCACAAGTCTTGGAGTCACCCTTGATCGTCGAGTAAGCACTGCAGCAGGAACCGGCGTATATACCTTTCGTGCTTGTGGGGGGTTGTACCACGCTCTTGATGAGCTGGTGCCGGCTGATAATGGCCCTAGGCATTTGCAACTCTATATTTATGATACAGATCATAACTTGGTGCACAGGACTAATAGGTCTCCAGATCTAGATATAGATCTCATACGAAAAATTCTAGGAATACTAGAGCAGAACCCTTATGCACGGGCTTTCAAGAGCCTTGGGTCTGTTCTGAATCTAGATGAGTACAAGATCTCACTAAACACAGATATCAAGTTGGATCAACGTAGGTACAATGCCCCAACGACTTCTCAGGTGGCAGCGATATGGGTTGAAAGGAGCGACCCACAAAACTGTTTTGACAGGAGTGTTGTCGTGCATGCCAAAAAAGGAGACCGACCACTCTATATTAGAGCGTACTATGGGTGCTATGACCCATTGTCATATCCACTGTTTTTCCCACGTGGGGAGACTGGTTGGAATCGTTGGATGCCGTATGTTCAGGCCCCCGATGACACCACCCAATTTCCAGCGCATAATTCTGGACCGCAAGACAACCGCACCTCTGATTTACATACAGGTATGATGTTCATTATTAATTTGTTATCTACTTACTATCTTTAAGAAGAATAATAAAAACATTTGACTTCCACAACCTATCAAACAGATGAAAACTTGATTAATGGAAGGGAACGAGTTGGCACCTTTGTGTCAGATGAAGACCGGGTCACTGGTTTACATACAGGTATGGTGTTCATTATTAAATTGTTTTTATATACTTGCTATCTTTGTGAATAAAAAAGGAATATGAAACTTATGAATTGGTTCACCTATCAAACAGATGATAATTTAATTAATGAAAGGGAACAAGTTGGCAATTTTATGCCAGATGAAGGCCAAGCGGCTGATCTACATGCAGGTACCAGTCATCATTGCTTATATTCTTAAGCAAATCTTATGTTGTCAGTCATTATGAGTCCAGCCAGTCTACTGGTATTTATGTTCAATATTGTAGATGATAATGAGGATATCCAAGATGAGGATTTTGGTGACAATGAGGTCAATGCAACACAATCCAGGAAATTTGTTAGTGCAAGGGAGTACTACTGCTTCAAGCTACAGGTCAGGAAGAAGCTTTTTAACATCATCTTGTTTGGTGGGCGCCTTTTCCAACAGTGGGCGGTTGATATGTATATCAAGATTGAGACTATGAGGTTGGACTGGTACTCAAAGCCAGAAAATCAAAAGGTTATACGAGCTGATCTCTACCGGGTATGGTGCTTTTGTTTATTCCAATACATCGTAATACAAGAACATTTTGAAAATCATGCCTTTTCCATAACCTTGTATACTCTTACAGGGTCTTGTTGACACCATCGTTGCCGGCGAGTCACGCGGTGATCGAATTGGCAAGAGAATCGTGCTTCCACGTACGTTTCCTGGTGGTGATCGCGACATGCAGCGGAGGTTGCTGGATGCGATGGCAATAGTCCAACGGTGGGGTAAACCGGATTATTTTATCACGATGACTTGCAATCCCTATTGGGAGGAGATAACCCATAATCTGATGCCTGGACAACTGCCACAAGACCGTCCAGACCTTGTGGCAAGAGTATACAAGGCTAAACAACGAGATATGATGGACTTGCTAACTAAGGGTAAGCATTTCGGAGAAGTCGCAGCTTATGTACATGTCACCGAGTTTCAGAAACGAGGCCTTCCTCATGAGCATATACTTTTAATCATGAAAACAAATAGCAAGTTAGCATCCCCAGATGACTATGATCGGGTGATATCCGCAGAGATACCTGACAAAGAGAAACACCCCGTTCTGCATGACCTGGTCGTCAAACACATGCTGCACGGACCCTGTGGTGAGTTGAAAAAGAGTTGTCCTTGCATGATTGAGGGACAGTGTAGGTTTCATTATCCGCGAGATTTTTGTGATGCCACACAACAAGGGAAAGACTCTTATCCCATCTATCGGAGGAGGGACGATGGGCGTGGAGTTAGGATCAGAGGAGCGAATTTGGACAATAGATGGGTGGTCCCTTACAACCCTTCTTTGCTTATGCGATACAACTGCCACATTAATGTGGAAGCATGCTCGAGCATCAAGGCAGTCAAGTATTTGTTCAAGTACATCTATAAAGGCCATGATCGGACGTCCTTTGCATTCGAGCAGGACATAATCAATGATGGTGGAATCATCAATGAAATCCGACAATATAGGGATGCACGCTACGTATCTCCTCCAGAGGCTATTTATAGGATTTTTGGTTTCAAAATGTTTGGTGTCAGTCCATCAGTGCTGCAGCTCCAGCTTCATTTGCCGAACATGCATACAATTGCATTTAAAGCTGGTGAAAATCTAGAAGATGTTGTCGCTCGACCATCTGCATCCAGGTCCATGCTTACCGAGTACTTTGAGATGAACTGGAGGAATCCGCAAGCACAAAAATTGTTGTACAGAGAGTTTCCAGAGCATTATAGATGGATAGCTGGAAAAAAGAAGTGGCAGAAGAGAAGAAATAACAGATCACAGATTGGAAGACTTGTGTATGCACACCCTGCTGAAGGAGAGAGGTACTACTTGCGTGTGCTGCTAAGTCATGTTGGAGGTGCCACTTCTTTTGATGATTTAAAAACAGTAAATGGCAACCTATGCACTTCCTTCAGAGAGGCATGTGAGCACTTAGGCCTCATTGAGCACGACAAGACTCTTCATGATTGCATGACAGAGGCAGCCACATTTCAGATGCCTTCTGCCCTAAGACGGTTGTTTGCAACTATATTGGTATTTTGCGAGGCAACAGAAATTCGACAATTGTGGGATAAACATCTACCATCAATGTGTGAGGACTACAGTCGTAATGAATCCAATGAGTTGGTACTTGAGCAGATGGTCCTTCGAGATATTAGGGATATGTTGCAATCCATGGGAAAGGATATTAAGAGCTATGGACTTCCGGATCTGGTTGAGACCGATGGTTCTTATGACAGTGAATACAGAGAGGTAATAGAGGAGAGGCAAATCACCTCGGACACAGAACATCTAGATCTATTTAGCAGTTTGAACCATGAGCAGCTAGCTGGTTTCAATGACATAATGGATCATGTGATGAACAAAAAAAGCCAGATATTCTTTGTTGATGGTCCAGGAGGAACTGGGAAGACGTACTTGTACAAGGCATTTCTAGCAAAGGTGCGTTCCATGGGCGAAATCGTGATCGCAACTGCTACATCTGGTATTGCAGCATCGATAATGCCTGGAGGACGCACAGCACACTCCTGGTTCAAAATTCCAATCAAGCTCACTGACAACAGTATGTGCGGTTTCACAAAATAGAGTGGTACAGCGGAGTTTCTTAGACAGGCATCCCTGATAATTTGGGACGAAGTCGCTATGACAAAACGACAAGCAGTTGAGACGCTTGATAGATCACTACAGGATATAATGGAATGTTCTTTGCCGTTTGGAGGAAAGGTTGTTGTCTTTGGTGGTGATTTCAGGCAGGTCCTACCCGTTGTGACACGTGGGACAAGAGCACAGATAACGGATGCTACACTTCTGAGATCCTATCTTTGGGAGAAGACCCGCAAGATACGTCTCACGCGCAATATGCGGGCACAGGCTGATCCTTGGTTCTCAGAATACCTACTAAGGATAGGCAATGGAACTGAAGAGACAATTGGCGACGATTATGTCCGTCTCCCCGAGGACATTGTCATTGGCTATACCGAGGATGAAAAAGCTATTAACATGCTCATCGAAGATGTCTTCCCATCTTTGCAGGCCAATGCTAGATCGAGAGAGTACATGAGTGCACGTGCTATTCTTTCAACCAAGAACGATCATGTCGATGACCTGAATGACAAAATGATCTCCAGGTTTCCAGGCGAAGAAAAGTTATACCATAGTTTTGACTCAATTGAGGATGACTTGCAGAATAATTACACATTTGATTTTTTGAACTCAGTCACACCAAATGGCTTGCCCCCGCATGTTTTGAAATTAAAGGTCAATTGTCTAGTCATTCTGCTCCGGAACCTCGACCCTCATAATGATCTATGCAATGGAACACGGCTTATGACCAGAGCCTTTCAGGATAATGCAATCGATGCGGAGATTGTTGGTGGTCAGCATGCTGGAAAGAGGGTGTTTATACCTAGGATCCCTATGTCACCCTCAGAGGACACCTCACTTCCTTTCAAACTTAAGAGAAAACAGTTCCCCATCCGCCTGAGTTTTGCCATGACAATTAACAAGGCACAGGGTCAGACCATCCCAAATGTCGGCATTTACCTTCCCGAGCCAGTATTCTCACATGGGCAGCTATATGTTGCATTGTCAAGAGGAGTGTCGAGAGAGACGACACGGATTTTGGCCAAGCCAAACAAGGATGTTGATAAATCCGGGAAAAGCACCAAGAACATTGTCTACAGAGATGTTTTGGAGAGATGAGGCAGGTGCATTATTCCATTATTTCTTTTCACATACTATGTTCGCTTTCAAAACCAGCTTATGAAACTAGCTCCTTACAAGCTTTTCATTTTTGTAGCCGTATCTCATGTCATGCACTAATCACTTCACATTTTTTGTTGATCAGGTTTGAGAAATATTCTTGTTCAGGAGAATTGAGGCTTTGCTGTGGTTACTGGTCTCCACATGTGCAACTTGTAAACCTATTTGGAAGAGAAGAGCATGGTCGACTGATGCTACGACATGGGGTCAGATCATACATAATAAGGAACGCTTTGTGCTGTATCCTGTACTATCTAAATTTTCCCTTCGAAATTATGTTCTATTAAACATGTTCTTGAATGCCCAAGTGAGATGCTCTATGATATATTTGTAACGAAAACTGCAAAAGATTGAGATTCCTGGAATATATTCTTGAATGCCTAAGTGAGATGTTCTATGATATATTTGTAACGAAAACTGCAAAAGACTGAGATTCCTGGAATATATTGAAGTTAAAAGGCGTTTTTTACTACTATGTTGCAAATAGGACGTTCCCGGATCTATAGCACACGAGCTCACATGCTTTCTTTTTTTAGAAAAAAATCAAAAGAATAATGCATACAGTATTCATAAAAGAATATAAGTCATGTAACAGACTAAACTGGTGGATAACCACAGTGGGCGAGAATACCTCTTCCAACATGCATCAAACCAGTTGAAGATATGCCTCCTATTCCGATTCCAATTTCTACTTCACCTCTTCACTGATCTCCCCCTTGGCTGGCTTGATGGATCATGTGATGAACCAAAAAAATCAAAAGAACAAGTCGTGATCTCCCGCAGTCGCTTGCTCATGTACAAGAAGGCAACCACCATACATCAGCTGAATTTCAAATGAAACAGAAAAAAATTAGTTTCTCAAATATTAAAAGGGTGTGCCTTTTCTGAATTATTAAGCCCACGGTTACAGAAGGAAGGTGGGCCAATCACAATATTTATGCATATAAAATGTACCACGAAAATAACTCCAATAATTTTGTGTGAGTATAAAAAAGCACAAGATAAGATTCTGGGGCCTCAGAAAAATCCGGGGATGATAGCAATCAGGAGTCCCCAATTATCGCGATAGTAGTTTCCTTTCTCTCACGATTCTGCCTTATATTGTCTGATACCATTACTTTCACCTCTCCTCCATCCTCCCTCGCGATCTCTCATCCGCATCCCAACATACATCCACAACAAGTCTCTCCACTGAGCCGCACACATCTGCCCTTGGTGAAGCACCATCATCGTCCATGTCTATGCCTCCGTCACCGGTGCCCCATGCGAGTCAATCTCCAACCAGATCCGGTACTACTGTCCATGCTATCGAGATGGTAAAGACATATTATATCTCTGTTCTTTCTATGCAAGGTTTCCTATCTAAAAGTGTCATACTTGGGTTGTTAGGATGGCATCAACAAGGTAGCAAAGGATGAGGATATAGATAATATGCAGGTTGAAGAGGTCATAAAGAAGGACGAGGATACAAACTATGAGTCGGCACAGTTGATACAAGAAGACTCTACTATGGAGGATACAGAGAATATGCATATTGATGAGGTGATAACCGTACAGGAGGATACATATCCCGAGTCCACAGAGGCAAGTTTTCTTTCCACATGTCATTACTATTCTAATTCTAACACCACAGAGCACTTTGTAATTTTTTTAGTACAATATCATATCAAAAAGATATTCTATCTGTTATAATATTATACTACCATGTGTTTTAGCTACCGAGAGATGACGAATCAAGTGAAGTACTCAACAATAATGAAGTGGAGGAAAATAATTGCACGGAGAGCTCAGAATATACACCTATTCTTGAAGAAAACATAGCAAACAGAGAGGCCAAAGATTCTGAACATACAAATGTGACTTTCCTTTTCCAATTATTTCTTCCAAAACTATTATAATTATATTATATCCTACATACGGGTAATTCTTCTAATATTGTTTTCAGAAATTAACCCACAACGAAACAAGTCAACAAATGGTGGCAATTGAGGACGAGAAATTGGTACGAACACCCGGCACGGAAGGGCTTCAAACTATAGAGGACGAGCTAACAATGCCCGTGCATATAAAGAAACATATAGGACGACATAACAAGCCTAAGAAGGCACAAGACTATGTTGTTTCTCCACAAGGCACAGAACAAAACCTTCAATGTCCTTGTACTGCTATATTATTGTTTTTGTGTTCATTATCATTAAATGTTATTATGGCCATCGTGACAGATTATGCCTGCACTGGCGATGATTGGTCCGTTATAGAAAAAATCAGATCCGAACCAAGTAAAGAAAGAAATTTAGTGAGCATCGGCGACGCATTTCTAAAAAAAGACATTTACTATCTCTTCTATCGCCCAAAGAATGGGTTGGCGACGAAGTAAGTATATTAGGACATGAAGATGCTATTTAATTAGAAGTATGTATCATCTAATATACTATCTATACTTTTAATTGTAGGTCATAAATACGTACATAAATTGCATGATTTTTACGGAGCATCTACAAGTAAGGTCAGGTGGAAGTGTGTTCTTAGAGAATGCATGCATCTCTAAGATGATGAAGATCGGTAGCTATCTGCCCTCAGATGACATGGATGCTGCACCAGCATGGGTATTAAACAGAGCCAAAGCGTATTTGGAAAACGATATGGTTAGTCTTACTTTTCTACATATTTCTATGAACTACAGCAAGAACGACCGATTCGTCCACATACTTCTACAACTAAAATAATCATTTTCTTCAGATATACTTACCAATAAACATGGACGATATTCACTGGTATTTATGTGTTATAAATGCCAGAAAAAATGTGTTCAAGTGCTCGACTCGCTAGGCCCATACATGAGGGCAAGGACCTCACTGATACAGTTAGTACTTAGTCCTACTCCCCCATCTTTTCTAAGAACCTTCTTTTTCCTATTTCTCACTTGTGATGCTTATACTTTTTCCATTTGTTGGTACAACAGCTAGAAGGACTAGAGGATTTATTCAAATATGCATCCAAGCACATGGAATTAAAATCCGATAAGTGGATTGATCTAGATGTTACAACATGGAAACGAGAAGAATATATTAAGAGCAGTCTTCAGACGGATGGGTACGCCTCCTACTATAACTCATCGCATTTATGCTTAACAGGGCACATTTGGTATGTTATTATGTTTATTTTATCACTCATAGCATTCCTGAATCACATTTGTTCAAGAGATTTGGTATGCCAATGCAATTATTTACCTTATTGTATGCCAATGCAATTGACACAACACCTCTCATGAGATCTGGCCTAAATAATGGAGCTCAAGGCGATACACTTCATTGGGCTGCATATAAAAAATGCGTTACGATTTTCAATCTTTTTTTATTCACTCATAGGGCTAAATAGAGTAAGCAGTCACGCATTAACTTGTACTATCAGCTATGCTAGCAATATTATAGGAGAAGTATCAGCTATGCTAGCAATATTACAGGAGAAGAAGCAGAGCGTGTTCTGTTATACTATTAGGCAATTGAGCATAGATCAAGTGTTTCTTTCCGCACCTGCATAAATTACTTGGGTATAACTCCAGGCCTTATTTTTTACTTCTCCATTTGTACCATCCTGCAATTGGTACAAGCAATGTAAAAAATAACATTCTACATACAGGAGATCAAGAACATGTTGGGGAACGTAGTAATTTCAAAAAAATTCCTACGCACACGCAAGATCATGGTGATGCATAGCAACGAGAGGGGAGAGTGTTGTCCACGTACCCTCGTAGACAGACAGCGGAAGCGTTATCATAACGCGGTTGATGTAGTCGTACGTCTTCACGATCCGACCGATCAAGTACCGAACGCACGGCACCTCCGAAGTTCTACACACGTTCAGCTCGATGACGTCCCTCGAACTCCGATCCAGCCGAGTATTGAGGGATAGTTTCGTCAGCACGACGGCGTGGTGACGATGATGATGTTCCACCGACGCAGGGCTTCGCCTAAGCTCCGCGACGGTATTATCGAGGTGTAATCTGGTGGAGAGTGGCACCGCACACGGCTAAAATATCGTATATCAAGTGTGTCCATGGGGTGCCCTCTGCCCCCGTATATAAAGGAGCAAGGGAGGAGGAGGCAGGCCCTAGGAGGGGGCGCACCAAGTGTGGAGTCCTACTAGGACTCCCTAGTCCTAGTAGGATTCCACCTCCCATATGGAATAGGAAAGGAGGAAGGGAAAAAGAGAAGGAAGGAAGGGGGCGCCCCCCTTCCCTAGTCCAATTCGGACCAGACCAAGGGGAGGGGTGCGGCCACCCTTGAGGCCCTTTTCCTTCTTTCCCGTATGGCCCAATAAGGCCCAATACGTATTCCCGTAACTCTCCGGTACTCCGAAAAATACCCGAATCACTCGGAACCTTTCCGAAGTCCGAATATAGTCGTCCAATATATCGATCTTTACGTCTCGACCATTTCGAGACTCCTCGTCATGTCCCCGATCTCATCCGGGACTCCGAACTCCTTCGGTACATCAACATACATAAACTCATAATAAAACTGTCATCGTAACTTTAAGCGTGCGGACCCTTTGGGTTCGAGAACTATGTAGACATGACCGAGACACCTCTCCGGTCAATAACCAATAGCGGGACCTGGATGCCCATATTGGCTCCCACATATTCTACGAAGATCTTTATCGGTCAGACCGCATAACAACATACGTTGTTCCCTTTGTCATCGGTATGTTACTTGCCCGAGATTCGATCGTCGGTATCTCGATACCTAGTTCAATCTCGTTACCGGCAAGTCTCTTTACTCGTTCCGTAATACATCATCCCGCAACTAACTCATTAGTCACAATGCTTGCAAGGCTTATAGTGATGTGCATTACCGAGTGGGCCCAGAGATACCTCTCCGACAATCGGAGTGACAAATCCTAATCTCGAAATACGCCAACCCAACAAGTACCTTTGGAGACACATGTAGAGCACCTTTATAATCACCCAGTTACGTTGTGACGTTTGGTAGCACACAAAGTGTTCCTCCGGTAAACGGGAGTTGCATAATCTCATAGTCATAGGAACATGTATAAGTCATGAAGAAAGCAATAGCAACATACTAAACGATCGGGTGCTAAGCTAACGGAATGGGTCAAGTCAATCACGTCATTCTCCTAATGAGGTGATCTCGTTAATCAAATGATAACTCATGTCTATGGCTAGGAAACATAACCATCTTTGATTAACGAGCTAGTCAAGTAGAGGCATACTAGTGACATTCTGTTTGTCTATGTATTCACACATGTATTATGTTTCCGGTTAATACAATTCTAGCATGAATAATAAACATTTATCATGATATAAGGAAATATATAATACTTTATTATTGCCTCTAGGGCATATTTCCTTCAGTCTCCCACTTGCACTAGAGTCAATAATCTAGTTCACATCGCCATGTGATTTAGCATCAATAATTCACATCACCATGTGATTAACACCCATAGTTCACATCTCTATGTGACCAACACTCAAAGGGTTTACTAGAGTCAATAATCTAGTTCACATCGTTATGTGATTAACACCCAAAGAGTACTAAGGTGTGATCATGTTTTGATTGTGAGATAATTTTAGTCAACGGGTCTGTCACATTCAGATCCGTAAGTATTTTGCAAATATCTATGTCTACAATGCTCTTCACGGAGCTACTCTAGCTAATTACTCCCACTTTCAATATGTATCTAGACCGAGACTTAGAGTCATCTAGATTTAGTGTCAAAACTTGCATCGACGTAACCCTTTACGATGAACCTTTTGTCACTTCCATAATCGAGAAACATATCCTTATTCCACTAAGGATAACTTTGACCGCTGTCCAGTGATCTACTCCTAGATCACTATTGTACTCCCTTGCCAAAATCAGTGTAGGGTATACAATAGATCTGGTACACAGCATGGCATACTTTATAGAACCTATGGCCAAGGCATAGGGAATGACTTTCATTCTCTTTCTATCTTCTGCCGTGGTCGGGCTTTGAGTCTTACTCAATTTCACACCTTGTAACACAGGCAAGAACTCTTTCTTTGACTGTTCTATTTTGAACTACTTCAAAATCTTGTTAAGGTATGTACTCATTGAAAAACTTATCAAGCATCTTCATCTATCTCTATAGATCTTGATGCTCAATATGTAAGCAGCTTCACCGAGGTCTTTCTTTGAAAAACTCCTTTCAAACACTCCTTTATGCTTTGCAGAATAATCTTACATTATTTCTGATCAACAATATGTCATTCACATATACTTATCAGAAATGTTGTAGTGCTCCCACTCACTTTCTTGTAAATACAGGCTTCACCGCAAGTCTGTATAAAACTATATCATTTGATCAACTTATCAAAGTGTATATTCCAACTCCGAGATGCTTGCACCAGTCCATAGATGGATCGCTGGAGCTTGCATATTTTGTTAGCACCTTTAGGATTGACAAAACCTTCTGGTTGCATCATATACAACTCTTCTTTAATAAATCCATTAAGGAATGCAGTTTTGTTTATCCATTTGCCATATTTCATAAAATGCGGCAATTGCTAACATGATTCAGACAGACTTAAGCATAGATACGAGTGAGAAACTTCTCATCGTAGTCAACACCTTGAACTTGTCGAAAAACCTTTTTGCGACAATTCTAGCTTTGTAGATAGTAACACTACTATGAGCGTCCGTCTTCCTCTTGACGATCCATTTATTCTCAATTGCTTGCCGATCATCGGGCAAGTCAACCAAAGTCCACACTTTGTTCTCATACATGGATCTCATCTCAGATTTTATGGCTTCAAGCCATTTTGCGGAATCTGGGCTCACCATCGCTTCTTCATAGTTCGCAGGTTCGTCATGGTCAAGTAACATGAGCTCCAGAACAGGATTACCGTACCACTCTGGTGCGGATCTTACTCTGGTTTACCTACGAGGTTTGGTAGTAACTTGATCTGAAATTACATGATCATCATCATTAACTTCCTCACTAATTGGTGTAGAAGTCACGGGAACAGATTTCTGTGATGAACTACTTTCCAATAAGGGAGCAGGTACAGTTACCTCATCAAGTTCTACTTTCCTCCCACTCACTTCTTTCGAGAGAAACTCCTTCTCAAGAAAGGATCCATTCTTAGCAACGAATGTCTTGCCTTCGGATCTGTGATAGAAGGTGTACCCAACTGTCTCCTTTGGGTATCCTATGAAGACACATTTATCCGATTTGGGTTTGAGCTTATCAGGATGAAACTTTTTCACATAAGCATCGCAACCCCAAACTTTAAGAAATGACAACTTTGGTTTCTTGCCAAACCACAGTTCATAAGGCGTCGTCTCAACGGATTTTGATGGTGCCCTATTTAACGTGAATGTAGCTGTCTCTAATGCATAACCCCAAAACGATAGTGGTAAATTGGTAAGAGACATCATAGATTGCACTATATCCAATAAAGTACGGTTATGACGTTCGGACACACCATTATGCTGTGGTGTTCCAGGTGGCACGAATTTGTGAAACTATTCCACATTGTTTTAATTGAAGACCAAACTCGTAACTCAAATATTTGTCTCCGCGATCAGATCGTAGAAACTTTATTTTCTTGTTACGATGATTTTCTACTTCACTCTGAATTTATATGAACTTTTCAAATGTTTCAGACTTCTGTTTCATTAAGTAGATATACCCATATCTACTCAAATCATCTGTGAAGGTCAGAAAATAATGATACCTGCTACGAGCCTCAATATTCATCGGGCCACATACATCTGTATGTATGATTTCCAACAAATCTGTTGCTCTCTCCATAGTTCCGGAGAACGGCGTTTTAGTCATCTTGCCCATGAGGCACGGATCGCAAGCATCAAGTGATTCATAATCAAGTGATTCC
Organism: Aegilops tauschii subsp. strangulata; assembly: GCF_002575655.3. Taxonomy (NCBI): domain Eukaryota; kingdom Viridiplantae; phylum Streptophyta; class Magnoliopsida; order Poales; family Poaceae; genus Aegilops; species Aegilops tauschii. The sequence continues at coordinate 623,909,745 of NC_053036.3, read as the reverse complement.
AAAATCCCATCAGTATGGAGTTTCTTCATGCGCTTTACACCAATATGACCTAGACGGCAGTGCCACAAATAAGTTGCACTATCATTATTAACTTTGTATCTTTTGGCTTCAATATTATGAATATGTGGATCACTACGATCGAGATCCAACAAACCATTTTCGTTGGTGTGTATGACCATAGAAGGTTTTTATTCATGTAAACAGAACAACAATTGTTCTCTAACTTAAATGAATAACCGTATTGCAATAAACATGATCAAATCATATTCATGCTCAACGCAAACACCAAATAACACTTATTTAGTTTCAACACTAATCCCGAAAGTATAGGGAGTGTGCGATGATGATCATATCAATCTTGGAATTACTTCCAACACACATCGTCACCTCGCTTTTTACTAGTCTCTGTTTATTCTGCAACTCCCGTTTCGAGTTACTACTCTTAGCAACTGAACCAGTATAAAATACCGAGGGGTTGCTATAAACACTAGTAAAGTACACATCAATAACATGTATATCCAATATACCTTTGTTCACTCTGCCATCCTTCTTATCCACCAAATAGTTGGGGTAGTTCCGCTTCCAGTGACCAGTCCCTTTGCAGTAGAAGCACTTAGTCTCAGGCTTAGGACCAGACTTAGGCTTCTTCACTTGAGCAGCAACTTGCTTGCCGTTCTTCTTGAAGTTCCCCTTCTATCCTTTTGCCCTTTTCTTGAAACTAGTGGTCTCGTCAACCATCAACACTTGATGTTTTTCTTGATTTCTACCTTCGTCGATTTCAGCATCACGAAGAGCTCGGGAATTACTTTCGTCATCCCTTGCATACTATAGTTCATCACGAAGTTCTACTAACTTGGTGATGGTGACTAGAGAATTCTGTCAATCACTATTTTATCTGGAAGATAAACTCCCACTTGATTCAAGCGATTGTAGTACCCAGACAATCTGAGCACATGCTCACTAGTTGAGCGATTCTCCTCCATCTTTTAGCTATAGAACTTGTTGGAGACTTCATATCTCTCAACTCGGGTATTTGCTTGAAATATTAACTTCAACTCCTGGAACATCTTATATGGTCCATGACGTTCAAAACGTCTTTGAAGTCCCGATTCTAAGCCGTTAAGCATGGTGCACTAAACTATCAAGTAGTCATCATATTGAGCTAGCCAAACGTTCATAACGTCTGCATCTGCTCCTGCAATAGGTCTGTCACCTAGCGATGCATCAAGAACATAATTCTTCTGTGCAGCAATGAGGATAATCCTCAGATCACGGATCCAATCCGCATCTTTGCTACTAACATCTTTCAACATAATTTTCTCTAGGAACATATCAAAAATAAACACAGGGAAGCAACAACGCGAGCCATTGATCTACAACATAATTTGCAAAATACTATCAGGACTAAGTTCATGATAAATTCAAGTTCAATTAATCATATTACTTAAGAACTCCCACTTAGATAGATATCCCTCTAATCATCTAAGTGATTACGTGATCCAAATCAACTAAACCATGTCCGATCATCACGTGAGATGGAGTAGTTTCAATGGTGAACATCATTATGTTGATCATATCTACTATATGATTCACGCTCGACCTTTCGGTCTCTGTGTTCCGAGGCCATATTTGCATATGCTAGGCTCGTCAAGTTTAACCTGAGTATTCCACGTGTGCAACTGTTTTGCACCCGTTGTATTTGAACGTAGAGCTTATCACACCCGATCATCACGTGGTGTCTCAGCACGAAGAACTTTCGCAACGGTGCATACTCAGGGAGAACACTTTTATCTTGAAATTTTAGTGAGAGATCATCTTATAATGCTACCGTCAATCAAAGCAAGATAAGATGCATAAAGGATTAACATCACATGCAATCAATATAAGTGATATGATATGGCCATCATCATCTTGTGCTTGTGATCTCCATCTTTGAAGCACCGTGCTCGTGATCTCCATCTCCGAAGCACCATCATGATCACCATCGTCACCGGCACGACACCTTGATCTCCATCGTAGTATCGTTGTCGTCTCGCCAACTTATTGCTTTTACGACTATCGCTACCGCTTAGTGATAAAGTAAAACTATTACATGGCGATTGCATCTCATACAATAAAGCGACAACCATATGGCTCCTGCCAGTTGCCGATAACTCGGTTACAAAACATGATCATCTCATACAACAAATTATATCACATCATGTCTTGATCATATCACATCACAACATGCCCTGCAAAAACAAGTTAGACGTCCTCTACTTTGTTGTTGCATGTTTTACGTGGCTGCTACGGGCTTAACAAGAACCGTTCTTACCTACGCATCAAAACCACAACGATAGTTTGTCAAGTTGGTGCTGTTTTAACCTTCACAAGGACCGGGCGTAGCCACACTCAGTTCAACTAAAGTGAGAGAGACAGACACCCGCCAGTCACCTTTAAGCAACGAGTGCTCCGAACGGTGAAACCAGTCTCGCGTAAGCGTACGCGTAATGTCGGTCCGGGCCGCTTCATCTCACAATACCGCTGAACCAAAGTATGACATGCTGGTAAGCAGTATGACTTATATCGCCCACAACTCACTTGTGTTCTACTCGTGCATAGCATCAACGCATAAAACCAGGCTCTGATACCACTGTTGGGGAACGTAGTAATTTCAAAAAAAATTCCTACGCACACGCAAGATCATGGTGATGCATAGCAACGAGAGGGGAGAGTGTTGTCCACGTACCCTCGTAGACCGACAGCGGAAGCGTTATCATAACGCGGTTGATGTAGTCGTACGTCTTCACGATCCGACCGATCAAGTACCAAACGCACGGCACCTCCGAAGTTCTACACACGTTCAGCTCGATGACGTCCCTCGAACTCCGATCCAGCCGAGTGTTGAGGGAGAGTTTCGTCAGCACGACGGCGTGGTGACGATGATGATGTTCCACCGACGCAGGGCTTCGCCTAAGCTCCGCGACGGTATTATCGAGGTGTAATCTGGTGGAAAGGGGCACCGCACACGGCTAAAATATCGTATATCAAGTGTGTCCATGGGGTGCCCTCTGCCCCCGTATATAAAGGAGCAAGGGAGGAGGAGGCCGGCCCTAGGAGGGGGCGCACCAAGTGTGGAGTCCTACTAGGACTCCCTAGTCCTAGTAGGATTCCACCTCCCATATGGAATAGGAAAAGAGGAAGGGAAAAAGAGAAGGAAGGAAGGGGGCGCCCCCCCTTCCCTAGTCCAATTCGGACCAGACCAAGGGGAGGGGTGCGGCCACCCTTGAGGCCCTTTTCCTTCTTTCCCGTATGGCCCAATAAGGCCCAATACGTATTCCCGTAACTCTCCGGTACTCCGAAAAATACCCGAATCACTCGGAACCTTTCCGAAGTCCGAATATAGTCGTCCAATATATCGATCTTTACGTCTCGACCATTTCGAGACTCCTCGTCATGTCCCCGATCTCATCCGGGACTCTGAACTCCTTCGGTACATCAACATACATAAACTCATAATAAAACTGTCATCGTAACTTTAAGCGTGCGGACCCTTTGGGTTCGAGAACTATGTAGACATGACCGAGACACCTCTCCGGTCAATAACCAATAGCGGGACCTGGATGCCCATATTGGCTCCCACATATTCTACGAAGATCTTTATCGGTCAGACCGCATAACAACATACGTTGTTCCCTTTGTCATCGGTATGTTACTTGCCCGAGATTCGATCGTCGGTATCTCGATACCTAGTTCAATCTCGTTACCAGCAAGTCTCTTTACTTGTTCCGTAATACATCATCCCGCAACTAACTCATTAGTCACAATGCTTGCAAGGCTTATAGTGATGTGCATTACCGAGTGGGCCCAGAGATACCTCTCCGACAATCGGAGTGACAAATCCTAATCTCGAAATACGCCAACCCAACAAGTACCTTTGGAGACACATGTAGAGCACCTTTATAATCACCCAGTTACGTTGTGACGTTTGGTAGCACACAAAGTGTTCCTCCGGTAAACGGGAGTTGCATAATCTCATAGTCATAGGAACATGTATAAGTCATGAAGAAAGCAATAGCAACATACTAAACGATCGGGTGCTAAGCTAACGGAATGGGTCAAGTCAATCACGTCATTCTCCTAATGAGGTGATCTCGTTAATCAAATGACAACTCATGTCTATGGCTAGGAAACATAACCATCTTTGATTAACGAGCTAGTCAAGTAGAGGCATACTAGTGACATTCTGTTTGTCTATGTATTCACACATGTATTATGTTTCCGGTTAATACAATTCTAGCATGAATAATGAACATTTATCATGATATAAGGAAATATATAATACTTTATTATTGCCTCTAGGGCATATTTCCTTCAGAACAAGAACTGAAATTCCTATTACCATTACCTGTGATATAAATAGTGCGAACTTTGAATCAACCACTTTGTGGTACCTGGAAGAGTTATTGTCCATCATTTGGTCAGGAAGTGTGTTCTACTAAGTGTACAAACTGAAGCTGCATGAAAAGCAGAGGAATGGATACAAGGCCTACTTGAGGATAGATAGATGAACTGACCTCTGGAAATAGTCTGGTCTATTGCAAGCCAACAACAGCGGCGACAGAGAGATTAGGCTGATCCTGTAGAGCACGTACGCGAGCTGCGAACTCCTTCCCAGAGCGACTTGATGACGCACTGGATCTCGATCCAATTCGATATGCCTGCTCCCAAATTGTGTCGACCAGCTCACATCTCGATATCCTCTGGGGCAGTAGGATGAAGGTGGCAGAGTCGATCCAGGGAAGATCCGCGGGGTTGGCGGCGAGGCAAGGCCGCGGTGGTCAGAGGAGGGGGCGGGGCGAGGCCGTGCTGGGGATAAGGGCCGACGGGGCGAGGCCTGGAGGGGATAGGAGGAGACGAGGCGAGGCCCTGGAGGGGATAGGAGGAGACGGGGCAAGGCCGTGGTGGTGGTGGTGTGGGTGGGGGGGCGCCGGCTGACGTCGTGCCGGGAGAGGATGTGGCGTGCTGCAGAGTAGGCGCCGTGCTACAGAGGAGGCGGCTGGTGGAGGAAGAAGTGAGGAGTGGATAAAGCAAAGTGATAGTGTACTGGAGAGATCGAGATAGTGATAGTGCGACGGACGGCTTCCTGTTGCTCTTTTTTATTTTACTTTTCACCGGCGGCTCCTTATTAGTGTTTCTTTGGTTGCTTTTTTTTCTCTTTTGCAATCTGACCTCTGGTCTATTTTCTATCACATAATTACGCCACCCAGATAATAGTACATCGACCAAATGGATCATCGGCGGTGTCTCTTTTGTTTAATTTTTGTATCTATGATCGACAACCCATTCGGTGAAGTAATAATTATATGGGTTCCTCTCAAAATAATTATGCATTCACAAATTCATTTTTTTATTGATAACCATTTTGTTCATTTGATTTATATATAAAAACATATATGGGTTAGAAATTTAGTTATTTTATTGATAGCCCTTTTGGTCATTTGATTTATATTAGCGGCAAACGTTGTTTAGTTCTTTTTTTTACAAGCGTATCCGGTATGATAGTGTGGTTCAGTCATCATCATTTTATGATACTATTTTTTATTAATATTTTTTTTATTAAGCATAACAAAAATTCTTTATCACCAAGGTGGTCTTGTGGTCTCTGGATGTTAAATTACATGGAGTACTTCACGGGAGATAGTTTGTCCGACACTCCTGAACAGGTATATTTTGCATCGTATCATGATACTAATTATTTTGTGTTGTATCATTATTTGAAAAATAAGTCTTATTACTACTTCACTTTAGGTTCACATGACAGATTTTAGAACAAAATTAGCTGTCATTTTAGTCGACTCGGAATTCAATGATGACGATATAAGAAACCGAGACTTGGATGATGATGAAATCAACACGGATCCCACTGATTGTATGATTGTCGAAAGACCTCCTAACAAACCTAAAGCATCCAACTCATCGTCACAAGTTGAGCTCATCTCGCAATCATTTATCCTTTCGCCGTCTGTCACTCCAACAAACGACGACTTAATAGATGAACTTTGCTTGTTCATCAACATGGTTGATGATGTCCCGATGCTAGAGTAAGACACATTTTTGCAATTCATTTTTGTTCCTATTACTCTTGTATAATGACAGAATTCCCATTTCACAGGAGCGAATGGGTGAAAAGCTCTCAACCTTATCCTATTAGTTTGAACTTGAGACAATTAAAGAACATATTAAAGAATGATGAGTACATGGATGCTGGTTGTTTTAACATGGCTGTGAGGATACTAGCGTGCCACGACGTCCAGCTTGCTAGAGATGTCCCAACACACTATATGGATCTACGATTCTGTGTAAGTTATTATAATCACATTTTACATTTTGCCTTATTCTACTCATGTTTTCTTACATTATTGTAGTCCATGTCCCACGATGCACGAGTCCCAAGTCATCGTGATGGTATGGATATTGATATGTTGGCACAACTATTTGATAGCTGGCCTAATAGCAATGAGTATCATATCTCAGAATGTGATACGATAAGATTTCAATCCAAAGTCATTGTTTATTTGGTCTTAATAAATGATAATGATTGATGCGTCATTGCAGATTTTATTGCCTTGTGATATTCTTGGACTATTTTTATTGTTCATCTTGGACCAACAAAAAAAGTTGTTTCTATTTTGGACCCGCTTTCAATACCTACTTTCGGAAAGCATATACTTAAAACTATGGTCAACGATCTAAACCTTGCACTTCAAACTGCAAACCCTGCCTTCAAGGACGACATTATAAAATGGGGATGCAAAGTTCCTGTTGTTCCCACAAATTCATACGGGTAAGAATCTTGTCAATACATCACAATCTTAATTGATTCATTCAACTCACATGTAACATTTCATACATGCAGTCCCCTGTCTGGTTATTTGATTTTCAATTTAATGCACTCATGGCATGATGGAACGCTACATTTTCCAGTACCCAAGGTAAGTATTTCACACCATGCTCATTTCTACACATGTTACTCATGTTTTTTTTCTAATAACAATGTTATATAATGCATATGTAGGATAATTTTGAACTAAGGAAGTGATTTTTGGTTCATATTTTGAAGTATGAAGAGAATGAAGTTCTAAACAATATCCCAGTCTTAGAACGAAGCATTATAGATCGAATCAAAAGATGGACCTTCCAGAGAGGATCATCATCAAATGATGATTACTAGATAATTTTGCTTAGTTGTTATTTTTACAATACATTTATGTGATTGTTAATTTTATGTGAAGACATGTGTATTGGTCGTGTGTTACATGCACAGAGTTTTTTCATTTTTGTATTTCGAATTTTGGAATCACAACATTTCAACAATGGAAGTCTTTCACCGGTCAAACAAGACCTATGACTTCATCTAAAATAAATTATTACATTGAAATCATTGAGACCTATGACCTATGACACGCATTTAAATGTTCCGATACAACAATACAAAAGTTCATTTTTTATTTTACTTTATTAGGATACGTGCGTTGCACGTGCACACTTACTAGTTTTAATCAAGTAGTTGAGCAACCTTATGCATTAGCCCCCAAGTGCCAAGTACCTTTGCCTGCAAAGTGCTTGGGACTTATTTTCATGAACCGGTACTGTAAATAGAGTTTTTTAGCATACATTAGCCCCCAAGTGCCAAGTGTCTTTGCTTGCAAAGTGCCTGGGACTTGATGTTGTATTATAATCATCCTAACTGTAACCCGGAATTTGTACAGGCTGCCTGTAACAAATTTGAATCGGAAATCTCTGATCTGAAGAACCGCCTGAAGACTCAGGAAAGTGAAACTTAAAAGGCCAACTCCAAATTTGAATTCAGTGTATCTGCACAAGAGAAACTGAAGAAAAAGTTTGAAGCAGAAAGAAAAGCCTGGGCGGATGAAAAGACTGCTTTGCTCAGCCGGACCGAACAAGCGGAGGCCACTCTTACTGAAAGAACCGCCGAGCTAACCGGCTTAAAACGCCATGTATCTCAGATGGTCTCCGCAATCTTTGGTAAGTTACTCTGCAAGTTTCTAACTAGTTTACATCGTTCATTTCCCATAAGTATCTCAATTGCCATCAGCTCACCTGACTTTGTAATGCAGGTCCCAGGAGTTCCAATCTCAACCAGAATGTGCTGACCAAGCTGAAGACGGTTTATACCTTGGTGGAACAACTTTACACCGGGTCACAACGTGCCTTAGCCGTTGTGGCTCTGTCAAACGAAGTTCCCACTCATCTGGCGGATGTACTCAGGCGGCTTGCCGTGCTTCCTCAACGCTTCCAAGAGTTAAGACGAGCTTCTGCAAGAGCCGGAGCCATAGCCGCTCTAAGCCGGGCCAAGGCGTTTCTACCGGAGCTAGACCTGGCCGACATCGCCCTTGGGTATCCTAGCTTGAAGGAAGATGGCACTCCCTTTGACCAGAAAGACTTCGCCGCCTGTGTGAAGAGCGTACGCCCGGTGGCCACTTTGATTGGTAATGATACAGACCTTACCAAATATCAACCGGGCTATGACGCGGAGAATCAGAGGATCCCAACACCACGCTATGAAGCAGTCAGCCTGATTCCTCCGACTCGTAAGCATACCTTCGCCCCTGAAGTTGACCCGGCCGGGTTAATTGATGATGAAGCTCAATTTGAAGCCCTGAGTGGCATTGACTGGAAATCATCAACCTTCCAGGACATGGAAACAGCCGGAGGAGCGGAGAGGGATGAGCCGGAAGCTTCAGCCCAACAAGCACCTTTGATTTCTTAGGCGACTCATGGTTATGTCTCAAAAACAATGCCTCACCTTTTGGACTCGGGGAGTCCTGTAATAGAATAGGACGAACACTTAATTTTGTCGTGCCATCGTGCATGTGTGTAGCGCTCAACATTGTTTAAGCTGCCCTTTTATATTCTTCCGGGTTATGCTTGATCCTCTGTTTTCCTTATGTTTAAAGAGCTGTCTTTAATTGTCCTGCATAGAAAACAAATCACAAGTCTCTAGGCGGCTTACCGCATGGAGAGTCATATATTTTACATATAACCCGGAATATGCATCAAAGTCATAATAAATCGGCTCTCGATTATATCTTCGAGATAATCATAAAAGCATACCTGCGAGCATTCAAGTACATTTCCGGTTTATGTAACCCGAATAATGAGGTTGAGAACTCAACTCCGGTTCACCAGCACATATAATGCTTATTATGTGCCATCAACATTATTAATCAAGGTTAAGCCGGTGGAATAGGAACCACCCTTGAATGCTTTTGATGTCATCAAAGAACTGGTTTGCAAACCAAGAGATCTCAAAAATTTAGGGGCTTCTGATTCGAATACGACCAGAGAACCGTCCCAAAGGGGTTAAGCTAAGATTCGAATGCGATCATATAGCCCCCGGTGGCTTTGGTGTTGCCGATCAAGAGGGTACCGACAGCTATGTTCTCTTTGGTTCGAATACGACCTATGTTTGAACAGGAAGCCCCCAAATGACCTTGAGAGTTGTTTAACGACGCTGATTTGAATACGATCCACGTCGGTTCCCAAAGGGGGTTGAGCTATGATTCAAATATGATCAAGAAAAACTCCCCAATGAGCTCGACAATACGCCAATCAAGTGGGTATCGACAGCTATGTTCTCTTTGGTTCGAATACGACCTATGTTTGAACAGGAAGCCCCCAAGTGATCATATTTTTAACGGCTAGATTCGAATACGATCATAAGCCGGATCAACCTCCAAGTGACCATGTAATATTACAATGAAAATAACAATGATACATTTACCTTTGGAGGAAAAAAGGACAGAGGTCCTGCTTTATTATTTATCACAATATATACATGGCTATAGAAATATATACATTATGAGAGCCGGTGGCTCAAGTGTAATAAGGCCAAAGCTGAGCTATGTTCCACGGCCGGCGGGTCTCCTCCTCCGACTTACGTGAATCTTTGTGCTCCCGAACATCGATAAGGTAATATGACCCGTTGTGCAAGTTCTTGCTGACCACAAAGGGCCCTTCCCAAGGCGGGGATAACTTGTGTGCGTCTGTTTGATCCTGGATGAGCCGGAGCACCAAATCACCTTCCTGAAAGACCCTGGACTTAACCCGGCGGCTGTGATAGCGGCGCAGGTCTTGTTGGTAAATCGCCGAGCGAGCTGCTGCTATGTCACGCTGTTCGTCCAACAAGTCAAGAGCATCTTGACGCGCTTGCTCATTATCCGCCTCGACGTAAGCCGCCACTCGAGGCGAATCATGACGGATGTCGCTAGGGAGGACCGCCTCAGCTCCATAAACCATGAAGAAAGGCATGTAACCCGTAGACCTGTTAGGAGTAGTATTGATGCTCCATAATACGGAGGGTAACTCCTCCACCCAACAACCCGACGTCCGTTGCAAAGGGACCAAAAGCCGGGGCTTGATGCCCTTCAAGATTTCCTGATTGGCTCTCTCAGCTTGACCATTGGATTGAGGGTGAGCCACTGATGAAACATCAAGCCGAATATGCTCTCGTTGACAAAATTCCTCCATGGCGCCTTTAGACAGATTGGTACCATTGTCAGTTATAATGTTGTGTGGAAAACCAAAGCGAAATATCACCCTTTTCATGAACTAAACCGCCGTGGCTGCGTCACACTTACTAACTGGCTCTGCCTCAACCCACTTTGTGAACTTGTCAACCGCCACCAAGAGGTGAGTCTTCTTATCTTTGGACCTTTTGAAAGGCCCAACCATATCAAGCCCCTAGACTGCAAATGGCCAAGTGATTGGAATCATCCTCAACTCTTGAGCCGGCACGTGAGCACATCTTGAGAACTTCTGACAACCGTCACATTTACTGACTAAGTCCTCTGCGTCAGCATGAGCCGTCAGCCAATAAAAACCATGACGAAAAGCCTTGGCCACAAGGGACTTTGAGCCGGCATGATGGCCACAATCCCCCTCGTGAATCTCACGTAAAATTTCTTGACCTTCCTCAGAGGACACACAACGCTGAAAAGCTCCAGTGACACTGCGATGATGCAGCTCGCCATTGATAATTATCATTGACTTAGACCGCCGGGTTATTTGTCTGGCCAAAGTTTCATCCTCAGGCAATTCTCCCCGGGTCATGTAAGCCAAGTATGGCACTGTCCAATCTGGGATAACGTGGAGAGCTGCCACCAACTGTGCTTCTGGGTCAGGAACAGCCAAGTCTTCCTCTGTAGGCAACTTGACAGAAGGGTTATGCAGAATATCCAAGAAAGTATTAGGCGGCACCGGCTTTCGCTGAGAGCCTAACCGGCTTAATGCGTCAGCCGCCTCGTTCTTTCTGCGATCGATGTGCTCTACTTGGTAACCCTGAAAATGTCCAGCAATGGCATCAACTTCGCGGCGATAAGCCGCCATGAGGGGGTCCTTGGAATCCCACTTGCCTGATACTTGTTGGGCCACCAAATCTGAGTCGCCAAAGCACCTCACCCGGCTTAAGCTCATCTCCTTGGCCATCCGAAGACCATGGAGCAAGGCCTCGTACTCAGCTGCATTGTTAGTACAGGGAAACATCAACCGTAGTACATAACAAAACTTGTCACCTCGAGGGGAAGCTAACACAACTCCAGCCCCCGAGCCCTCCAATTGCCTGGACCCATCGAAGTGAATAGTCCAGTATGTATTATCCGGTTTCTCTTCAGGCACCTGCAGCTCTGTCCAATTGTTGATGAAATCCACCAATGCTTGAGATTTGATAGCAGTGTGTGGCACGTATTTTAGACCGTGAGGCCCAAGTTCTATAGCCCACTTAGCAACTCTTCCTGTGGCCTCTCTGTTTTGGATGATATCTCCTAGGGGAGCAGAACTGACCACAGTGATAGGGTGGCCCTGGAAATAATGCTTAAGCTTCCGGCTTGCCATGAACACCCCATAAACAAGCTTCTGCCAATGTGGATACCGTTGTTTGGACTCAATGAGTACTTCGCTGACGTAGTAAACAGGCCGCTGAACCGGATGTTCCTTACCCGCTTCCTTACACTCCACCACCACAGCCACACTGACGGCTCGTGTGTTAGCGGCTACATACAACAATAAAGGCTCCTTGTCGACAGGAGCAGCAAGGACTGGCGGCTCAGCTAGCTGTCTTTTCAAATCCTCAAAAGCAGCATTAGCAGCATCATTCCAGACAAAGTCATCTGTTTTCTTCATCATCTGATACAGTGGCATGGCTTTTCACCCAACCGGCTTATAAACCGACTCAAAGCAGCGATGCGACCCGCCAGATGTTGGACGTCATTTATGCATGCCGGCTTAGCCAGAGAGGTGATTGCCTTGATCTTCTCCGGGTTAGCTTCAATGCCTCTGTGAGAAACCAGAAAACCCAAGAGCTTGCCTGCAGGAACACCAAAAACACACTTGGCCGGGTTAAGCATCATCTTGTAGACCCGGAGATTATCAAAGGTCTCTCTCAGATCATCTATCAAGGTCTCCTTCTCTCTGGATTTAACCACGATGTCATCCACATAGGCATGAACGTTGCGCCCAATCTGATTATGAAGACAACTCTGCACGCAACGCTGGTAAGTCGCCTGTGCACTCTTGAGCCCAAAAGGCATAGACACATAACAGAAGGCTCCAAAAGGAGTAATGAACGTTGTCTTCTCTTGGTCCTTAACAGCCATTTTGATCTGATGGTAACCAGAGTACGCATCCAAAAAACTCAAACGCTCACAACCCGCCGTAGCATCAATAATTTGATCAATACGAGGGAGAGCGAAAGGATCAGCCGGACAAGCCTTGTTTAAGTCCGTATAATCCACGCACATACGCCAGGTGCCGTTCTTCTTGAGCACAAGCACCGGGTTAGCTAACCACTCTGGATGAAAGACTTCAACGATAAACCCGGCCGCCAAGAGCCGGGCTACCTCCTCACCAATGGCTTTCTGCCTCTCCTCATTAAACCGCCGGAGGAATTGCCTGACTGGCTTAAATTTCGGATCAATATTAAGAGTGTGCTCAGCGAGTTCTCTTGGTACACCCGGCATGTCAGAAGGTTTCCATGCAAAGATGTCCCTGTTCTCACGGATGAACTCGATGAGCGCGCCTTCCTATTTCGGATCCAGATTGGCACTGATGCTGAACTGCTTAGATGAGTCACCTGGAACAAAGTCAACAAGTTTAGTCTCATCAGCTGACTTAAATTTCATTACCGGCTCATGCTCTGTGGTTGGCTTTTTCAAAGACGTCATATCTGCCGGGTCAACATTATCCTTGTAAAACTTCAATTCCTCTGTCGCACAAACAGATTCAGCGTAAGCAGCGTCACCTTCCTCACACTCCAAGGCTATCTTTCGGCTGCCATGAACCGTAATGGTCCCATTGTGACCCGGCATCTTGAGCTGCAAATACATGTAACACGGCCGTGCCATGAACTTGGCGTAAGCCGGCCGCCCAAATAAAGCATGGTACGGGCTTCTTATTTTAACCACCTCAAAAGTAAGTTTTTCCGCCCTGTAGTTGTACTCATCTCCAAAGGCTACTTCCAGCTCGATCTTACCGACTGGATACGCCGACTTACCGGGCACCACCCCATGGAAAACAGTGTTGGACTGGCTGAGGTTTTTATCAGTTAACCCCATACGACGGAAGGTCTCATAATAGAGGATGTTGATGCTACTGCCTCCGTCCATGAGCACCTTAGTGAATTTATACCCCCCGACCTGAGGAGCCACCACCAAGGCCAGGTGACCCGGATTATCAACCCGGGGAGGATGATCTTCCCTACTCCACACAATAGGCTGCTCAGACCATCTTAAATAGCGTGGAACCGCCGGCTCAACAGCATTCACACCCCTTTTATGAAGCTTCTGATCTCGCTTGCACAGACTGGTAGTAAACACATGATACTGTCCACCATTGAGCTGCTTTGGATTAGTCTGGTATCCCCCCTGCTGCTGCTGCTGATTACCCTGGCCAGATTGCTGATTAAAACCTCCTTGATTACTTTGGAAGTTCTGAGAATTGGAATTTGAGCCACCGCCCGGGCCATGAAAGCCGCCGCCGCCTGAGCCGCCGCCCTGCCCATTGTCGCCATTAAAAGCGTTGGAATTCTTGAAGGCTTTCATGATTGCGCGGTCTTTCCATAGATGAGTGGCCGGCTTCTCCCTAGAGCCATGCCTTGGACAGGGCTCATTCAACAACTGCTCAAGCGTCGGGCCTGACCCGCCGGCTCGGGGAGGTGGTCTTCCCTTACGTCTGTGGTTGTTACCCTGCGCATTGGCGTTGGCCACAAACTCCATACTGCCATCAGCCTTACGTTTGTTACCTCCCTGGTTCACCGGGTTATGTTGAGGGCCCTTGCCATTGCCGTTCTTCTTTCCCTTCCCTGTCCTTTCATCATCAGACGCGGGATCCTTGGTACTATCAGAGTCGGCGTACTTGACCAGAGCCGCCATCAGCATACCCATATCATTGCAATTGCGCTTGAGCCGCCCGAGCTTCATCTTCAGGGGCGCAAAACAACAATTTTGTTCCAACATTAAGACTACAGAGCCGGCATCCATCTTATCAGACGAATGTATTATCTCTTTGACCTGGCGAACCCAATGGGTTGTAGACTCGCCCTCTTGTTGCTTGCAGTTAGTCAAATCCACAGTTGACATAGATTGCCTACATGTATCTTTGAAGTTTTGGATGAACCGGGCTTTTAGCTCTGCCCATGACCCGATAGAATTAGGCGGCGGTCCTTTCAACCAAGTGCGGGCGGTCCCATCCAACATCATGGTGAAGTATTTGGCCATTGCCGCTTCGCTGACCTCTAGCAACTCCATAGCCATCTCGTAGCTCTCAATCCATGCTCCGGGTTGTAAATCAGCCGTATAATTAGGCACCTTCCTAGGTCCTTTGAAATCCTTGGGCAGACGTTCATTACGGAGAGCCGGCACCAGACAAGGGACACCTCCGGTCCTCGTAGGTATATCCGCCTCGATAGAAGCCGTCGGATAAACCGGGAGGGGCTGGTAAGCCGTCAACTGAGGCGCCTGCTCCGCCTCTTGCCGTGCTCTGTCTTGGTCTACCGCGTTAAAGGCTCCATTATGTGCCGGGCCGTGGCCAGCTGGCAAGTCACGGCGCCGGACGTTGCTTGAGCCGGTCGCTGAAACCATGTGTCTGCTATAACTTGGGCTCCGGCCTGGACGAGGGGTTGAATGAATCCTGTCCCGGCTATATGAATATGCCTCCTGTTGCGCCAGAGCCGTCTGAAGAAGTTATCTGACCCAGCGGGTTTCGACCGCCGTTGGAGAGTCACCCTCGATTGGGAGAGCCGCCAGTCGCGCCGCCGCGGCGACCATGTTTTCCAAAGGGTTGGCACAATGACCCGATGGTATTGGCATGTACTGAGGTGGGGTAGTGTTCACACGGGGAGGCCCCATCACTTGCGGCTGAATCAGCGTTCCAGCCCTGGGTGCCGTGATCTCTGGCGGGTTACTGGGCCCTGCACCAGGCGTGTTGAAGAGGTTTCGAGGATCGTAAACCGGAGGGAGTCGAGATTGAGCCTTCTAATGCCTCCTTCTCATGATCTCATTGGATGTGTTCTGATCCATCGTGAGCCGGAAAGACTGTGCCTGAATTAGCTGAGTCTGGGCGTCGAGAGCCGCCCGCTCTGCAGCCATCCTGATCCCTTCCGCTGCCAGATCTTCCCTGGCTCTTGCTATATCCAGCTTTAACTGTGCCACCTCCGGATCATGTTGAACTTGATCCGCTGGGACGACCGTAGCGGTTAACAGGGCCGTCATCTTATCTGTGAGATCCATTAGCACCTGAGCCGGCGAGTGCGCAGGGCCCCCTGCCCCACCAGCGGGGTTTTGAACAGGTTGTGCGCCGGCCATGAAGATTCCAACCCGGCTGGGCGGCTCAAAGGGGTCCGGAATACTGTCGCCATCGGAACAACCCTTGAGCCTGCCATCTTGAAGTTGATATAACGAGTTGGTCTCATCTGTGGACGACTCGCCGTCAGAGCGAGCGGCTATCTCATCGCCAGATCCGGATCCTTCAGAGAGTCCTCCATGGATGCATCCCACGAAAGCACGCCTCAAGGCAGGCAGAGTCCGGTCGGGTCTCGCCGCTGAGTCGTCTCGATGAGGTCGGCGCAGAGGTCCGGCTCAGGGCCCGGCTCGCCAATCTTGCCAATGAAAACGTGGATTCCGCCGAAAGGGACCCGGTACCCGTACTCGATTGAGCCGGCGTCGGGGCCCCAGCTTGCATCGTCGATGTAGAGCTTGCCGCGACGACTCTTGGTCATCCGGCCCACAGCGTATCCCTTGAGCCCTTCGAAGCTGCCCTTCAAGAACTCAAATCCACCGTGCGCTGGCCCCACGGTGGGCGCCAACTGTCGTGGAATTGTCACGGCAGATGTCCTCGTGCAAGGACTTAGTCGTGGAGCCATCGCAACTAGGAAGCTTAAAGGGATTAAACGGGACAAAGGACACGAGGATTATACTGGTTCGGCCCCTTACGGTGAAGGTAAAAACCTACTCCAGTTGAGGTTGGATTACTTAGGGTTTTTATGACCAGGGAGCTAAACCGCTGCGCCTAGTTATCGATCTGATCTTACTTGTGCTGAACCGCCGCCGGGTCGTCCCTTTATATAGAAAGGTTAACGCCCAGCGGCTCTCAGAGTCCCGGCCGGCTCATAAACTGTGTCCGGCTCGGACTCTTAATTATTCTTGCCTTACACTACAAGTCATGCCACAACGGCGGTTTACCACTACGGGCCTTAAGCCGCCTCTGGGCCTTAGACCTATCACTAAACTGCCATCCTTAACCTGTCCTTGGGCTTCTGAACGAAGAGCTGTCGCAACATAACCCGGCCCATCTACGGCGGGTCACACCAGTAGCTATATCCTCAACAGGAGGGGTCAATGAACATGATTCCGTTTCGGACCTTTCGGCCCAGTTCGGTTGGCTCGATGAACAGGACCCGTTTCGGCCATCCCACCGCAGCCGGTTTACTTCCGATGAACAGTACCCCCGTTGCTGTTCGCTCTCACCGTTTCGGCCGTGCAAACCAGTCTATTGGCACTTGTTGAACATGCCCAATTGATGTGTACCCCCACCGTGTAGTGCAATCATCCGTATACACATGTCTGTGGCCAGTCGATACACGGATACTTGGGATGTATTTTTGTATCGTGGTTGTAGGTACATGTACACGATTTAGACAGGACAGTGTGACCTGTTACGTCGAAGGCCAAATTTCATAATATGACACGTGCACACGGTTCATCGTTGCTGAGAGGCCAATATATATGTACACATTTGCGACCAGACAGATAACACATATACGCTTCAACCTGGTGGGTCCCGGATGTCAGGGGATGAATCATTTTTTTGCGCGTAATAAGGAGACACTTCCTTGCGTGCGGCCATGTCGCTGGTGGGTCCCTACTGTCAGGCTCTCCACAGATAGTTCTCTTTCGATGGCTGTCGTTCGTTGATCACACCGTGCCGAGCACACCAAGGCGGTGGACGATGGCGAGGCCCCGGGGCAGAATGGCTCGGAGAAGGGGATGACACGGCAGTGCGGTCATAGGTGGAGGGAAGTATGAGGGTTGAGTGGTTAGGTTGCAGGGATGTGACTGCCGTCGTAGAAGAATAACATAATGTGTGTGTGAGTAGAAGGATGACATGGACAACGGTGGAAGTAGGGTGGGAAGGCGATGCCTGCGCGACAGCACAGCCAACCACGGAAGATAGAAACT
Source organism: Aegilops tauschii subsp. strangulata (assembly GCF_002575655.3). Classification (NCBI taxonomy): domain Eukaryota; kingdom Viridiplantae; phylum Streptophyta; class Magnoliopsida; order Poales; family Poaceae; genus Aegilops; species Aegilops tauschii. The sequence goes on along the minus strand of NC_053036.3, from coordinate 623,892,013 downwards.
GACACTCCCACCAACGATGGTTCATGCGGCTGTACAAAATAAGATCAGAGATCGAAAAAGCAGAACATCAGTTAGATGTCAATCCAACGGCTACGGTTGTCAGAATCGTTTATTGACTAAGTTGACAACGCCTTGCGCACACTTCGTCCTCGTGGGCCCACAATTTCAGTTTTGAAAGCTGGGGCAGACATGCAGCCCATTTATTCATTGTTTACAACCCATTTGATTTTGTTTTTGAATAAACTTATTTGCTCGGCTGGCTGAAAAAATTATGTTGCGCACATGCAGACTATTTATTATTTTTGAAAATTTACGGCCCATATGATTTTATTTTCAGATACACCTATTTACTGGGTTGGTTAAAAATAAGATTACAGACATGCAGGGCATTTATTAATCTGAGAATTCACAGCCCCTTTTTTTAGAAGTATGAATTTACTACTGTTTTCGAATACACCTATTTGCGGTGATAGGTGAAAAAAGTAATATTGCGGAATTGCAACCCACTTATTATTTCTGTGAATTTACAACCAATTTGCTTTATTAAAAAATAGATTCATTTGCCTTTGTTTGTCGAATACATTTATTTTCTGAGCTGGGTGAAAAAAAGTAATATTCCAGATATGCAGGTCATTTATTTTTACGAATAATGTACAGCTCATTTGTTTTCGTTAGATATCAATCCATATACTGGGATGGAAGAAAAACAATATTTGTCTGGACAGAGCATTTTTTATAAAAATAAAAAACTGTGCTGAGCATTTGTTTAAAAATAATTTTATTTGGGTTTGACATTCTTATATGAAAAACCAGTTCCTCGTAGGGCCTAAAAGCAAGCACGGATGGATCGGCCGCGATTGTTCTTTTGTTTTTCACTCCAAGTTTTTTGGTCGGTTTTTTTAAAGAAAATATATGTATTTTACAAAGCCAAATCTTTAAAATCATAATTAAAAATTATATCTTTTACAAGAAATTAGCCAGTATGATTTATTTTTAAAAAATCATATGTATAATAAAACGATCACCATATATTAAACAAAAATCTTCATATATTTTAACATATCTCTTAAATTACTCAATGTATGCTATTAAAATGTTTAGTCAATTATTATTCGATGTTTGTTGTACATTAAAGAATTGTTCACAGTGTACTAAAACTTTCTTCACTGTCTATTACGAAGAAAAACAAGAATGTAAAAAACCAAAACGAAAAACATGAACAGAAAATTGTACAAAAGCTGCTGCAGCGCAGCGAATGAGAAAACAACGAGAAACCCCTAACAGGGCCGGCCCAATACTACTCATCTGCGGGCCTTGAGGCGTCTATTTGACGCCGCACAAGAGCGGGATCTCCTATTATACGCTAGCCTAGGCCAGTCGCTCAAATGCACGCATTGCTCATGCACTCTTTGGGCCGGCCTAACTATCACCAAAATACCAACTCTAGGATTTCTCTGGCCATTTTTTTTGTATCACACGGAGACAACAAAAGAGAAAATAAAGGAGGTATTTGTTGGCAGTAGATGGGTTTTTACTAAATGTCAAAATTGTGATTCTTTAGTTATTTGTTTTAGATATGCAATTCTTCTAATCTACTTATTTCCATTTGTGATTTTTTCTTTTAAGAAATATATTTTTATATATTTTTAGGAGCATATGAAACTGTTTATAAATTAAAAATCATGGATTTTAAAACATTTCCAAATATGAAAAGTGTTAACGAAATTTAAAATTGATAAAGTTATATATATATATGTGTGTGTGTGTGTGTGTGTGTGTGTGTTCATAGTTTATATTTTTAATATTTTCGACTTATATTTTTCTTATGTTTTTGAAAAACATTCACAGATTTGTAGAAAATATTTTGTGAGTATAAAAAATGATCCAAATTTTATAATTATTTTGTGATTTAAAAAATATCCACAGTTTTTTTAAAGATGTTGCTTCGTCCGATCCCTATTAGTTGTCGCTCAAACAGATGCATTTAGCACTGAAATACGTCTAGTCTTAATGACAATTAATATGGTTCGGAGGGGGTACAAATTGTCATTTGAGCATGCCAAGGCATCTGGTTAAAAAACTATTGCTTTGACCTACATCTCGCTTGCTCATGTCGTTTGTTAGGGGTCTTATGCATTGTGTGGGTGTTGCTTATGCATATGTGTATTGTTGTTTACTTTTTGTGTTTGCATGTACCTTTGGGACATTGTACATCTTATATGTATTGAGCTCTTGCCATTGGTGGGCATTAGGCGTATTCAGGCCGAGGTAAACAGTGAAGAAACATTAACCGACATGCTAAAGCGGCTGCTCAGTCCACTGCTTGCTATTTTCTAACATCGTGAAAGGTGAAGGTGTGTTGTAAATTTGGTCACTAATAATTTGGTATGCGATACTATTTCAGCCTGGTATATAGCCGGGTTTACAGAAATGAAATTCCATTTACAATGATTTCCTCCCTCGTCTCTTTCTTCGATCCGTTCCATGCACGCATTAGATTTCGGGAGTGGGTGGTTGTTGCACTCAGTAGGCTCTCCCTTGTGTCGGCTATGTTGCAAACCACATCGATGTCACACCCTCTTAGTGTGGTTGGTGTTGTCTCCACGGATGACAATGGGCGGAGCTTGTTTCTTCCCACGTGTTGATGATAACTGTCCCATGCGATGCCTGCCACCAAGGGCGAGTCCATTGTCGTGCTTGAGCTCCGATGTTGTAGATCATGGCTGAGCTTTGGGAACTATTTTCGATCTCTATCTTGGGATCATTTGGAGGTGGATTCATCCGCGGCCTCGTGTGACGGACAAGTTTCGCTTATGTCATGTGAGCATCTGGATGCGCCTGAGTCCACCTCGTGTCAGATGATTTGTGTGCTTGATGTTGTGCGTGTCAGTGGTTCCTATCGGTAGTGTGGATGTGGCCGGCGTGTTGGTGACTGCTCCTATGAGCCTCTTAGTTGATGAAAACTACACAAGAAATCCAATGAGTTTTAAGATATTGTTGAAAGATGAGTGGTTGGCCAGCCTGATTCGGCAAGACAACCAACTAAATTGCCTCTTGAAGAAGAAACTAAACATGGATAAATCAAAGAGGAAAAGAAGCAAGAAGGGTGGCGCCATCGAAGAGGCATTCATAATTCATCGTCGTTGTCTCCCTAATTTCTTTTTGTTGTGAGATGGGATTCTCGTCAGGCGTTCCATTTTGTTGTACAACTATCGAGGGTGGCAATTGTTGCGTGTTGGGAGGGCCGCATGTGCGATTAGTTGGGCTGATTTCTAGGAGAGGGGGGAAATGAATTGTGTGTGTGTGGGGGTGTTGTTTGTGTTGGTTTTTGTTTTTCGTGAAGTGGTAACTCTCTTTCTTCTTTCTCAATCGATTAGGTTAAACAACCAAAATACAACAACAAACTCTGTATTTTACCATTGTCAGACCATCCATCCTAGATCCGTGATTTTGCTTTCGCCCTACCCACTGACATGTGGTTCCGCCCCACACGACCCACCGACCGATCACCCATCCTATCCGCCCACGCGCCCTCGCACCACCAGGATCGCCTCGCATATTCGCATCTGACCTCAGAAACTCCGCATTTTACCATTTTCAGCTGAGCGCCGCCCCCACGCACGCGCAACCTACCCGCACTACCGACTCGCCGAAACCCGGCCCGGCCCGGCCGGTTTTGGACTGGAACCATTTACCAGCGGGGCCCGCGCCTCCTCCACGTCCCGAGCGCCCCAAACACGTCGAAACGTCCGCGTGGCGCCCCCCCACTGGCCGGCGCCCCAGGCCGGCGCCCGCCATTGGGCGGCCGGGCGCCAGCGTGGCACCCGCGCGTCAGCCTCCGGGCCCCTATTAAGCAGCGCCTCGGCGAAACCGATAGGGGAGGGAAGGGGTTCCGATCGGATCGGGGTAAAGGCTTCCACGAGCTCTCGTCTCGACTGCCGCCGCCCGCCCGAGATGGCGATCCGCCGTGGGTCCTCCTGCGCCGTCCTCGCCCTGCTCGCGCTCGCCTCCGTCGCCGCCGTCAGCGCCGACGTCTTCTTCCAGGAGAAGTTCGAAGGTGAGCTCGCGCCGCTACCCCCGATCCGATCTCGAGTGCTTTCTCGTGCTACTATGCAGTGGTAGTTGAGCTGCTGGCGTTCGCTTGTTCCGATCTGTGATCTGCGATGCTCAGCCGCATTTCGGTCCTTGCTGCTGTCTGTTAGGGATCTAGTGCTGTTCTGCTTCATCCTTCATGTTGAATTGTCTGCGGGTTTGTGCTTCCTTCTCCATTTTTGGCTGTTTGATGCTGTGATCTGGAGGATCTGAATCTGACGCTAGGTTAAACCAACCTCTTCTTCTATGACGTGAATGTGGTGACAACTTGATCCCATGGCCGTTGCTCGTACGCGTAGCTGATGCATAACGATGTGGGTTTTAGTACTGGCGAAACGAAACTAGGTTCAGGGTTTAAGATCTTTCGTGGTCCACATGTAAATTGTAGATGCTGCTAAGTTTATGGCAATCACATCATTTCAGTTCGAGTGTTGTCATGATAGATCATCCCACTCCATGTAGTATCCGCCGGATCTATAAATAGGACATAGTATAAATGGCATTGCTCTGTCAACTCATGTCAGCACTCTACAGAACCTGGGCAGTTAAATCTTGTTCTTACATTTATCCTACTAATTCGAGTAAGGTGAACTGTATATCTGCTGCTAATTTAAGCGTTCTTGACGGATTTTTACTGTCTGGTCAGATGGTTGGGAAAGCCGGTGGGTCAAGTCTGAGTGGAAGAAGGACGAGAACATGGCTGGTGAATGGAACCACACATCTGGAAAATGGCATGGAGATGCCGAGGACAAAGGTGAATTACACAAACCTCTCTCCACCTAACTCAGGAAAACTTGACTGAGAGTTTCTTTCTTATGATTATTACTGATGAAGCCTTGATTCTTGAATCTTGATGTAGGTATCCAAACCTCAGAGGACTACAGGTTCTACGCCATCTCGGCGGAGTACCCTGAGTTCAGCAACAAGGACAAGACACTCGTGCTGCAGTTCACGGTGAAGCATGAGCAGAAGCTTGACTGTGGTGGTGGTTACGTCAAGTTGCTTGGAGGTGATGTTGACCAGAAGAAATTCGGTGGTGACACACCCTACAGGTAGCTTTTGTCTTCTGTTCTTGTGCTGATGTGCCTACCCTCTGCTTAGTTTACTAAACTTGTGCTTCTTTACTGCAGCATTATGTTTGGACCAGATATCTGTGGGTACAGCACCAAGAAGGTTCACACTATCCTCACCAAGGATGGAAAGAACCATCTGATCAAGAAGGACGTGCCTTGCGAGACTGATCAGCTGTCGCATGTGTACACTTTGATCATCCGCCCTGATGCCACATACAGCATTCTCATTGACAACGAAGAGAAGCAAACTGGAAGCATCTACGAGCACTGGGATATTCTTCCTCCCAAGGAAATCAAGGACCCAGAAGCTAAGAAGGTACAGTTTGGAGTCTGCTTATAATTTTGTTGCTTGCTCTTTTCAAGTGCCAGAGGCTGACGTGTTTTGTGATTGCAGCCAGAGGACTGGGATGACAAGGAGTACATTCCCGATCCTGAGGACGTCAAGCCAGAGGTAGTTTTCTTTGTTTCTACAATGTTGATACTCGCATGAATTGATGAATAATGATGTGATCAGAATTAAGCGCTTTGTATTAAACCCACTTGCCACTTCTCAGTTAGCTATAAATTTATTTGCATTCTCTAGTAGTGTAGCTCCTTTTTTTGGTGCCTCGTACAGTGTGGTTAGAAAGAATCCCCATATCTTCTTTTTATGCAATATATTGGAGTATATGACTCATAGTTGGTTATTTTCAGGGCTACGATGACATTCCCAAGGAAGTCACCGATCCTGATGCTAAGAAGGTACATGCGTAGCTTGATATGTCATTGTATGTGATATGATGTACACCAATGTATTCTAACGTTCCTTGCTGTGATTACCGCAGCCTGAGGATTGGGATGATGAGGAAGATGGTGAATGGACTGCCCCAACCATCCCCAACCCAGAGTACAAGGGCCCATGGAAGCAAAAGGCATGCCTGTTTTTTCTGTCTATTCAGAAACACTTTAATCAGCAATGCATATTTTGATGTCTAACAAATTTTGTTTCATATGCCAGAAAATCAAGAACCCTAACTACCAGGGCAAATGGAAGGCACCTATGATTGCCAACCCAGGTATATCTTTACCTGGAACCGGACCTAGTATCTTGGATTTTAACTTCTGATTATTAAATGTTTTGGGTAGTGAATTATACGACTCATGCTCTGACATCTTTATTGTGCTTCACAGACTTCAAGGATGATCCTTACATCTATGCTTTCGACAGCCTGAAGTACATTGGAATTGAGCTGTGGCAGGTAGGTTCTGATTGCCGAATAACTCATTCTGTTCAGGAAGACGGAACAAATAGTCATTCCTTTTCTTATGTCTGCAGGTTAAGTCAGGAACTTTGTTTGACAACATTCTCATCACTGACGATGCTGCTTTGGCTAAGACATTTGCTGAAGAGACCTGGGCCAAGCATAAGGAAGTATGGTCACATTTTACGTAGCATCATCTATCGCATAGACATTTGATTGTTGATCCATTATGTACTAATGGTGCTGAATCTTGCAACTTGCAGGCTGAGAAGGCTGCTTTCGACGCTGCTGAAAAGAAGAAGGAAGAGGAGGTAAATTCCCTGGCCGTATTAATGTTTGCCTAGTTAATTGCTGCATGGGTATCAGCTTCAGTATGATTAGCTTTGTTATGGTACCCTGTTTATCAATCTGTGTGTTAGTGTACTTGTCATTTTTCGATCTCTCCCTCTTTCATGGCTGCTTTATTTCATAATTTCCTGCCGGTCCTGCGGAAGCTAAATTAAATCTGAACAGATGTAGGTCCTGTCACTACCTTAGTCGTATATATCCCCCACTTCAATAAATGCAACCATAGTGTGACCAGAAGTCTAATTGATATCATCAATTTCTGGTATATGTCTGTTGTGTAATGCCTGTCAATACCAGCACGTCTTCTCTTGGTTAATGGAATTCTTTCTCCTAAATTGTTGTTATTACTACTATTAGACTTGTTGTACTGTTCGTTGTGAGTGAGCCTGTTATTGATTATCAATGTTACCTGTTTTTTCCCAGGATGCTTCCAAGGCTGGTGAGGACGATGATGACTTGGATGTAAGCTTTGGCCTGAACCCTAATGTTATCACCTTTCAGAATATTCTTGATCAGCTAGACCTAAACTTATCTGGTCTTTGTTGACAGGATGAGGAAGCCGATGACGAGGACAAGGATGACAAGGCTGGGTCTGATGCGGAGTCTGATGACGAGAAGCACGTAAGTTGATCTCCTCACTAAATGCATTTTTGACTTATAATTTGCTGTTCCTGTTATTGTTTCCTCACCCACCTTGCCTTGCAATTTGCTTTTGCAGGATGAGCTCTAGATGGATGGCGAGGAAGGATGAGAGGAGGCCGCCTGCCTTCGCGCCGCTGCCAGGATTTATTAGTTGTCTCTCATTATGATGTTCCCTTTTTTGTGATCAGAAACTTGACAAGTTACTGTGTGTAGAAGAACAACATCACCGTGGGGTCTTTGTAGCGCTTTTGTAGTCCAATTTTTACCGGAAGGGAACTTATAGTCGTTAAACCAGCAAAAAATAAAAAATCTTGCACTAGTCTCTCTTCATCCTTTGGTACTACGTAGTACTCCCTCCGTTCCAAATTACTCGTCGCAGAAATGGATATATAGAACTAAAATATATCTAGATACATTCATACCTGTGACAAGTAATTCGGAACGGAAGGAGTACATGCTACGACTGAGACGTCAAGATGGTGCTTGGTCCAACGGTGTGTTGCGGCCTGGCATCATGTTCAGACTTGAGAGTATGTTTTGCACTGTGTAGATGCACCACATTTCTCACTGGGACACACGACGCTTCAGCGACTTGAAATTTAACCAGGAGCAACCGAGCCAAGTCATTGATAAATTACACCGTGTCTTGCAAGATTTATATCTCTAACAGATGACGTGAATAGCTCGGGATCACTTATTTACATATGAGATGGCAAAAAAGCCTCCTTCAATACTTCAATAGATGATGTAGATGCAAATATTTTTACTCCAGATTTGCTCTAGTAGAAGTAAAAGCACTTGATGCAAATTTTGGTCAAGCAGCGTGGTCCTCTGGTGGTAAACTGAGAGCATCAAGTGATGCTCTGATGCTAATTTGGAGCGAATGTAAGTTAAATGGAAGTTTGCCACGAAGTCAAGAACATCCTGTAAAATCGGATAAAATACAAAAAAATTAAAATATGATTTTTTTGGATGTTCAAACATCCTGTAAAAACTAAAAAGTCACCTAGAAATATTAGGATTGTTTTTATTTATTTTTATCTTTGACCCTTTTTTGTGTGTGGAATTTACTGTTTGTGCATTTGTGCTTGGGATTAGAGCAACAATTCCGAAGATCAAAGGACTATTTATGCCTCTTTCGTCCGCATCAGTATATAGCATTGATCACAACTGGATCACAATGACGATACTCACTGATCACAACTGAGGTTTCACCAACGGAAATCAGTGTCGTATATAATGTACCCATGTGAATGCCGCCCATTAGCAGACATCATCGTCGCCCCTATACATCCTACTGCCAGGATCAAGGATCACAGGAACAAACTGTCAGTCAGCAATGGCTGGCATTCGAGGAATCATCGCAACCCCGCTTGTCCACGCCTCGCGGTTCAGGCATGGCAAGGCAAACACAGGCATCTCTTCAAAACCTATGACTCCAGACATTGACGAGTGTTCATATGCACAGGGCCCCTAGGTCTGGCACAGGTAATGCAGACTTGCGTTCCTTTACGGGTGCTGCCTGGACTTGTTCTTTCTTCTTTTGCTTTGCCTTCCCTTTCTGGCCCTTCCCTTGGCCGCCGCCTTTGTTCCTGATGGCGTCAAGCAAACATAGACGAGCATTTATCAGTTTTATACTTAATATAATCTCTCAAAAGGGCTTTGTTTGTTGGACGTAAATGTGTAACTGATGGTAACCATGAAAGTGTGATCTAAAGAGTGCTTGACAGGAAAATTATTGGCACTACTCATACATGAGGTACGAGACTAAGAGCCGTTTCTATTCTCAAACTACTGTTTGGATTTCATAATCTGCATAGGACAAGCAGACACGCGGCATGCAAGGACCCTGGAGATGTTTTGTTCTTTCCAATAAATTATCAGAGGAATATCTGCCATGGAAGAAACACAAATGAAGCTCACAAGTAGTTAGAAGACTATAAGAGAGTATGGGAAACATTCAGAAGTCATACTTTGGAGGTTCTCTTGACGGTACAACCGTGGCTAAACTACAAGAAGCCTTGTGCTTCCTTGCAGATCCACAAGAGCACTCCTTGGTTTTGGAGTTTTCCTGTACAAAAGAACAAGGGGGTGATTCTCATTATTATTCAACATAGTGGAAGAATGTGAGGCAATTCAGCATTGGGATCATTAGTCAAGAGATGTCCACATGGTAGTTACCTTCTTAGCATATGGATTTTTGGATTTCTGAGCCGCTTCATCTTTACTAGAACAACTCTCTTCTTCCTTGTGCTGAACCGTTGGGTCCTCGTTCTGGGATGTGCTAAGCTTAAGCTCATCTCCTACGGAATATACAAACTCTGATCATCCAGGAAATATGCACAGTAAATGAACGAGTCGGTATCCAACTGTTCCTGAATTAGTTAATTCAGGAATTCAGAACCTCCCAAAACGATAGAAGAATAAATCCTACAATTCCTACATGGGAGATTTCTGGGGACTTGACACTAATGTACCTAGTGTACTGAATTTTCCTTCATCTTACCATTTACTGACGCTTAATCAGACCCTGTAAAATATATTCGTTCCTTAACAGCTCGAAATCAATTTAGAGAACCAAACCTTAGTTGAACAAGGATGGTAATTCAGATAGAAGCTAAAAGTGTCGACGTTCACTTTCGTAAGTACTTATTCAAGGTCTATACTACAGCCCTTCTCAGATACTCCCTCCGTCCGGAAATACTTGTCATCAAAATGGATAAAAGGGGATGTATCTAGAAGGGAGTATCACCTAAACATCTACTATTACCTTGCCAGAATTTGTCTTCACAACAACCAGCAATTCACCAAAAAATAGCAATCTTTACCCACAAAAGTCTAGAGTGCAACATTTCTGGTTATCACATGCAATTCTTAGTAGTACAGATCTACCAATTATATTAATGTTAACTAGCATATGAAAAATGCATGCAGAGCAGCAAAGTAGCCTATATTTTGGCAAAAACCCATGAATGATTGAGCATTCCCAACTATCTTTTGACAGTATTGTGTACACAATGATTCTACAAAAGGAGTGTTTTTTTCATAATAACCAGCAGATGGTTAGGTGAAGCACACACCCAGAACATCTAGATTGGCACACACCCAGGACATCTAGATTGCTATATCACCAATCAGCTTACTACCTAGTGCTCACAAATCATCTACAGTATTAAAACCTTCGGAAATTTCAGGTGTGAATAAGAAATGCTTACAACATTAAGTGAACCAGACTAAGAACACTGGATTTTTATTTTTTGGCAAAAAGCTAAGAACACTGGACGTCACTCTAAAAAACGCACTTGTAACAAAAATACTGATTTTTTATAGTAAATGTCATCAGTTCCAAGTCTTTGGCAAAGATGGGGATACCAATTACTAGAAGCCACGCCAAGTCCAATATGGTGATCCAGATCAAGATCCCAAATGGGTTAGATAGTGGCATTACGATGTAAAACTGTTGTGAAGACAGAGGCCATATTTATTAGTCACTTCAGAGTAGTTCAAGGCTTACCATTGCACGCATAGTCCATATAAGGATCTCCGTCCACATTATCAGAACTCATTGCAAATCGCTCGGCTATCATGTACGCAATAGCAGAATCAACATCGCCATCCAATTGACCCAAAACCTGCAAGAAAATTACTAATGACGTCCAAAGATAATGATTGCTAACAATCACAGAAAGCAAGTGCACAAATGCAATGCAATAATGGCAATTAATCATAAAATTCATACATGTTCAACTGCAGCAACACTAGAACATCCAGTGCCAGCCATGACCAGTTTAACCGATGTATCATCATAGGCCGCCGCATGTCGCTCGGCTATCATGTACTCAATAGCAGAATCGACATCACCATCCATTTCACCCAGAACCTGCAAAAGAATTATTAATGCCATCCAAAGATAATGTCTGTTAACAATCAACATAAATCAAGTGCACACATGCAGTGCAATATTCAAAGTTAATCATGCAATTCATACATGTTGAACAGCAGCAACATTAGAACAGCCAGTTCCAGCCATGACCATTTTAACTGATGTATCATCATAGGCTGATCTGTTTGAAGATTTCTTCGAGTCTTTCGCTTTCGTTTGAGCATTGTTGCTCGTGCTGGCTACATTGGAATCTGTCTGCAATTTAATAATAAAAAACATAAATCGACCACAGTAAGTAAAAGCATAGTCAGTGGTCCCCAAAGACAACAGTAGTCCATTGTTCTCCCAGAACAGAACAGAATAGAACAGAACTGTTAACAATTTTCACAGTAAAAGACCTTGATAACAACTGGCATTGCAGGACCTTGGCATGGATCTTCAGTAAGCCTGACACTATTGTAGTGCTCACCGTGATGATAAGATCTAAATTCACACAAATTAGATGTAACATGAGAACTATGTCCACTACAAGCAATTATAACGGTTAAGTTACATAATCACATAATATGTTAACTTACAAATGAACCATATTGCTAGCTTCACGACCAGAAAAGTTGTTTATGTACCATCGCGGCGAGTTAAGCTGTAAAACAAACAGTAATGATACAGCTGTTAATCAAAAGTTATATAATGAAAATCCTGCATCAAATAGCATCGAATCGAAGTACATAAAAGTGGCATACGGATCTTACAAACTATAAAAGGTTCTATTGCATAAATAAATCATAGGGTTCAGAAAGGCAATCTTGCACTGAAAATTAATTACCATGTGAATGCAGATGTTTCTTCCCGTGACAAGAGAACCCGCCTGCAGCTCCATATTGCCGGCCCAAGTCCCATCCTTCATCATGGAGTCACAGTAGTCATCGAACGGCACCTCGTCCTCGATGAAGGGCTCAAACTCCTCGCGGTGTTCCTGCAAGTTGGACACAACAAGGATTGTCACAGTGTGTCATAGCCCTGTGCACCATCAACGATTCAGCATCGCGCCTAATCCGTCCACCATGAAATCCTAACTGGCAGTACACAAAGAGTTCGTCTGACTGCATGTATACCACGATGTAGTGCACAACCATCTCCCGGTACTTGATGTGCTGCCCCTCGTCGCCCTCCAGCTGGTCGCCCATCGCCCTGCAGACTACGATGAGTAGTCATATAACTCAAAGAGACAGCCGCAGCAGCCATCTTTTGTTCTCGAGACGAGCAAGAATCTGAAGAAAACCTGAAGAAGCAGTTGCCGTCGGCGGTGACCTCGACTATCTTGAGCCCGAAGGAGCCCAGCTGCGCCCTGAACTCCGACATGTCGGCCTTCTTCCCGATCTTCTTCTCCTGCGGAGCAAAAAGAATCAAATGCGGCCTGAGTCCTCCGGCGCCGGGAGATCGGTCAAGAAGTCGGAAGCGACGCATCTCGATCGGGGGCGTGGTTCGTTACCGCTGCGTCGCGCTGCTTCGGCTTGCGGGGCTTGGACGCCACCGCCGCCTTCTTCTTGCCCTGGGCCATGGGGGGCTGCTTGCGTGGAGCCGGCACGGAGAGGAATCGGCGGCTGCGGCGGCCGGCGGGGGTGGGGGCTACTGGAGTCCGCCGGAGACGACAGAGAGAGGAGATCGGAGGGGGAAAAGATCGGCCTGGGCCGCCTCATGGGCTTAAATATTGGCCGAAGACCCGAAGTGTTTGCCTGACGTTGTTGGACTGGTCCGGGCCGAGCTCTGCTACCGATTTCGCCCAGATCACGTCCCCCCATCGGCCTCATGGGCTCTTCTCAAAAAAAAAAAAAACGTCCCCCATGGGCCGTGGGATTAGGTCGCGCGGCGCGGGCAGAAATCTCAGCCCCCTTCTCCTCCTCCTCCTCCCACCGGAGCGGCCGCCTCGAGCTCCCCTTCCTCGTCGGCGCCGCCCTCCTCCCCCGCTCCTTTCTAGTGGAGCAGAGCGGAGCGGAGATCCATACGTCCGGCCGCGAGAGTCCTCTTGCTGTAAGGAAGCCCAAGCTCTGCCTGGCCTGCTGTTCGTTCCGATTCCTTTCTGATTTCTGCACCAGATTTGGTTCCATCGGTCCTGATGCCACGCGCATTATTCTATGGTAGTACTGCTGCGAAGTTGAGCCATTTTCTTCTGCGCTGCAGGAAAGCCTAGCCTAGGCAGAGAGCAGGGTGAAATGGCAGCATTCCTCAGGTCCAAGTGTTCGTCAGGTACCCAAACTTCTGAGCCTTCTCAAAGTCTTGAACCACCTTAGGCACTTCAAACTTGATGTTCATAGCAGTTACGTAAGTACTTGATATTGTAGCAGACAAGAGTCTGTTATCAGTTTTGTTACATGGTATGTTAAAACCTTGGAGAAAAATCATGACTCCTAGTTAAACCTCTGCCTGAATGGTCTGCTACTTGAACCTTAGCCACTCCAAACTTCAGACTACGAGTTTGCCTCAAAAAAAAATAAAAATTAACTGCTCCCTCCGTCCCAAAATAAGTGTCTCAACTTAGTACTAAGTTGAGACACTTATTTTGGGACGGAGGAAGTATATAACATAAGTGCTTATAGGGATGTCATCATGTGGTGATTATGGTTAACTCTATAACTTAAATGCTTATAAACAACTCCCTATAAGAAAATGATCAGGTGGGAGTATCACGGAAGCCTGCATCTCTAGTCAAATCTTCTCTCTGGATTCCTTTGAAATCTGACCAGTTGCTTTTGGCTTGTGATGCTTAGCAAATTACGTGATGCAAAAACTTTTCTTGGTCTATGTAGTTGGACGTGCTATGATGGGAAGCCTTGGAAACAATCTGTACGGGGGCGCTACCTCGTCCATTGAAACGGTGACAAGACCATCTCGTTCTGATGCAGTCTGCCAGGTATTGCTGCTTCCTTCAAACCACAAATGCTTGATTTGTCAGTAATAAGAACCAACGTGCCCTGTTTTAAGTCATGTGGTAACTTCTTGTCGTGAGCACTCAAAAGTTCCATTGTGTCTATCTTCTATTGCTCCGTTGATATCAATGACCCAGTATTAACTAGGCAGTTTGTTAAATCGTTGAATAGCTTGTGTTAATATTGCTGCCAAAATCTGGGATTTTTCTTTGGTTGCCTTAATTATCTACAATGGGGTTACAAGCTAGATATCTGTGACTTGCTGAACTCCATTCTTTGGGTTTCTCTCCATGAGGCATTCTCTAAGCATTTTTCTTTGCTCTTTTTTCTGTAAACTGGAAGAGGGCCATAATGTAAGAGTTTGAAATGATGCAAAATTAACAGGGTAATTGCTCGAAGTGAGTAATGCATAATTTTCTTGAGGTACTCCCTCTGTAAAGAAATGTAAGACCTTTTAGATCACTATAAAGTAGTTATTATTATATTTCTTTACAGAGGGAGTACTTGCTTATCTAGTCGCAGATGTTTTCCAAGTGGAGAGTTTGGTAACACGTGTTCCTGTTCTGGTTTCAGCAAATTAGAACATTCATCCAGATGAGAACAAACCTCAAGGTGGTGGACAACTCGGGAGCCAAGCGGGTTATGTGCATACAGTCCCTTAGGGGGAAGAAAGGAGCGAGGCTCGGGGACATGATCATCGGCTCTGTCAAGGAAGCGCAGCCTCGTGGTAAGGTCAAGAAAGGAGACGTGGTCTATGGGGTGGTTGTCCGTGCTGCCATGAAGAAGGGGCGCAGCGATGGCAGCGAGGTCCAGTTTGACGACAACGCGATTGTCATCGTGAACAACAAGGGCGAGCTGATTGGCACCCGCGTCTTTGGTCCCGTCCCCCATGAGCTCAGGAAGAAGAAGCATCTCAAGATTCTGGCACTGGCCGAGCACATAGTTTGAGATTTCTATCTGCTTACCTGCATCTAGCTGTTAGTTCCGCGGAAAATGGACATATCAAGGATTGTACCTGAGATGTTTTGGTTCTCTATTGCTACTCTATTCTACCTTTCCTTTGGTTATTTCTATTTGCCAATAATCTCTGTTCTCTGATGGAACCGTAATGAGTTGTTGACAAACCAGACAAGGATATGTGTACTTAGTCTCCGCATTATATCCTTATGTTCTTCTATGCTTATCTAAAAGAACGTAGTTTGAGATATCTATCTGCTTCTTTTTATCTCCCTGTTGGCTCTGCAGAATGAAATGGGCATCTCCAGGGTTGTTGATGGGATGTTTTGGTTGTCTCTTGCTGTTAGTGCATTCCATCTTTGCTTTGGTCATTTGTGTTTGCAAAAATATCTATTCCAAAAGGAGAATATGCACGGATGAAACTGTAGTGAGTACTCGGTCTGGTCTTTTATGTTCAGTAATTACATTGCATGGCATCTTAACATTGTTTTGTGATCGTAAAACATCAAATTATGTTTCCATTTTTTTGGCGAATAAATTATATTTCTATGCTCTTCTGTTGTGATCTATAAACATTTATATCCAACTTAACTTTTATTTATTATTTATTTTTACTTTTGTAAATACATAGACATTTTTCTTTTTTTCACTTAAAAATATTTAGTTTATTTTTGTTTTCAGTTATATCTTTTGTAAAATCAATATTTGGGGGGTAAATTCATGAATATTTCTTTATGAATTGCATAAATATATATATTTTTGGAACTCTGGCACATTTTTTTAAAACATGAATACCTTGCTTAAGACATACCAATATTTTCTTCTAACATAGAAGAACATTTTAATAAAATGCATGCACATTTTTTTAAGAATGCATGTATATATGAACCTTTTTTTTTGCAACACATGAATATTTATGTACATTTTTTGTAGAAATACATGAATGTTTTTTATGAAATTCATTGATATTTATTTAATATACATGAATGTTCTTTTTTGTGGAGATGCAAATATAAAATATGCAGCGCCTCTACGAGGGCACAGAGGAGGAGATCCATCTCGAACGCCTTGCCATGAGCAGACTGCTGAGATTCTTCATAGGCTTCCGCCGACAGAGGTAAGTGAAAAAGGTCAGTTATGACATCTCGCTCCACTGCATCACTAACTGAAATGTTTGCAGATTTAGCGAAGGTTAGCAAATAGGGGTATAAAGTCTTGAGATCTGCCAGAGACCATGAGCCATTCCAGAGCTTAATTGTTTTTGTCTGCTGAGATTGCAAGATGCCTAGGCCCTATACTACTTACGAAGTAATTTAGCACAGTCCCTCAACCAAAAGGGGAAGCCATTCTGCTTTGCACAGGCAGCTCATTTTGATAATATAGTTGGTCAATTTGCTAATATAGTCCCCCTATAGTTTCATCCAAGATCTTGCTATCTTTTTCTATTTAACTTTTCATCATGGGTGCAATGCACCCGGGTGTAGCCACAACTTTCCCTAAAGAACATTTTGATAATATTCTTTCTGTGTGTGTCAGTGTGTGTGTGTGTGGTTCTGAACAGCTGTAAGCTGGTTCAACGCTACATATCTTCCGCCGTTTCAGGCCATCATTGGTTTAAAGCCGGGCTAAAGCTTTTTTTCTTAGAAAAATCTCTAGGGAATCCAGTGGAAAAGGCCATGGGAGCCCGTGGCCGTGGACCTAGGTCCACCTAAACATAACTTAACCGGGATAAGGTTCAGATTAAATTGTTTCGCATTCGATGTAAGATTGTAGTTCAGTGTTCACGTCAGACCAAGAACATAAATACTCCTTTCTCTTTATATTTTTCTATACTTTGTGAAGTTATGCCACTCTTTTTTTTAAGGTGTCACTCAGCTTTGCAATCTAGATATGTACCAAAACCAAACCTCTGTTTTATCTCGAAAGAAAAATAAAAGCAGGACATGTAATTGACATATACTCCCTCCGTTCGGAATTACTTGTCTCGGAAATGGATGTATCTAGAACTAAAATACGTCTAGATACATTCATTTTTGCGATAAGTAATTCCAAACGGAGGGAGTACAAGTATGGAACGAAACATGGTACACCGATTATATGGAGCAGCAGAAGGCATCTTGTCTTTCAGTGTCAAATTGATCTGCAGAACATCTCACAAGAAAAAAGAAAAAGGAAAAAAGGGGAAGGGCTCAGTATCAACGTCTTGATTTTGACTGAAAGAACTAAGCATGTATAGCCCTGAACACTTCTTGCCGACTTCCTCTGAAGACTGCAGGCAATTCTCTGAAGAAAGGAAGGAGAGAGGACTGTGAGCTAGCATCCTCCCATTCTAAACTTTCCCACCATTTTTGCTCGCCAAGTATCAGTGGTGAGCTCTCGACGCCCACTAAGCTCCGTGGCAGCTTCATTAGCATGGGGCAACCATAACGAGCAAGCGCATCACCGATGGGAAGGTGATTCTGCTATCACTGATTCCATATAGGTTCTTTAGATTAGATAACGCCATGAACTTGAGTCGAGGGAAGGAGCTTGTGGGGGACAACACAGGTTCTTCATCTTTAGCCACCAACTCAACTATCGAGTCACACTCACCCAAATATACATTTTTAAGGCAAGGCAGCCATGTGATCCATGTGATCGACATCAACTTGTCGCAATTTGAGATGGATAGAACCCTGAGGCCTGAAAGGCAAGTGTTGTTTCTGGTACCTTTAAACTCAACCCTCTGAAGTGCTAGCAGACTATATAATATCAGTGATTCTAGCCTTGGTAGGCACCAACCTGGGTCTATATCGGTCTGGCCTATCACTAGCTCCTCCAGAAGATTGATGTTTTCCAGTGACAGAGATTCCATCTGTCTAGCCTTGCTACTTGTAAGGAGCAGTGGTGATGTCTGAAGAGATTGCAAGCCTACTTATAAAAGCAGGACATGTGATTGACATATACAAGTATGGTCCGAAACATGGCACAGCAAATATATGGAGCAGCATAACGCATGTTGTCTTTCAGTGTCAAACTGATAGTATGTAGAACATCTCAAAAGAACAGAAAGGGCTCATGATCACGATTTTGACTGAAATAGCTAAGCACGTAAAGCCCTGAACACTTCTGGTTGACTTCCTCTGAAGCCTGCAGGCACTTCTCTGAAGAAAGGAAGGAGAGAGGACTGTGAGCTAGCATCCTCCCATTCTAAATTCTCCCACCATTTTCGCTCGCCAAGTATAAGCGGTGAACTCTCGACGCCCACTAAGTTCTGTGGCAGCTTCATTAGCATGGGGCACCCATAAATGAGCAAGCGCATCAACGATGGGAAGGTGATTCTGCCATCACAGATGCTATGTAGGTTCTTCAGATTAGGTAACGCCATGGACTTGAGTCGAGGGAAGGAGCTTGTGGCAGATAGCACACCTTCTTCATTGTTAGCCACTAACTCAACTATCGAGTCACAGTTACCCAAATATACACTTTCAAGGCAAGGCAGCCATGTGATCCATGTGATCGATGTCAGATTGCCGCAATCTGAGATGGATATACTCCTGAGGCCTGAAAGGCAAGTGTTGGGTTCAATACCTTTAAACTCAACCCTCTGAAGTGCTAGCAGACTATATAGAAGTAGTGTCTCTAGCCTTGGCAAGCACCAACCTGGGTCTATATCTGTCTGACCTATCACTATCTCCTCCAAAAGATTGATGTGTTCCAGTGACAGAGCTTTCATGTATCTAGCCTTGCTACTTGCAAGGAGCAGTGGTGATATCTGAAGAGATTGCAAGCCTTCAAGAGCTGTAATGCAGAGGCCGCTTACAAAGGCTCTGGGCAAGTTATAGATCTTCCACATGGAGTCTGAATCTTGTACTGTAAAACTAATATCCCTTAGCATAGTTAAACTTTTGAGTTCTTTGATATATCCTGCTGAGCAATTGATTCTCAAATTATGACACCGATTTAAAGTTAACAGCCTCAGCATCTTCAGTCTGGATAGCAAACCATCTGGTATATTTCTGACACCTAAAGCACAATCCAAATATAAATACCTTAGATCTTCCAACAGTCCCAGCTCCACTGGCAGTGAATGTATTGGTGTCCGAGAAAGATCAAGCAACTGCAAGCTCGTTAATGCTCCGATTTCTGATGGTATTTCTTGGATCTGTATTCCAGAAAGGTCCAAATAAATGAGTGATTTCATGGCAGAGAAAAAACCAGCTGGGAACTCAGAAATATGCTCATTGTTTGTTAGTATTAATGTTAACAGGTGAGCACAGCTGCAAGAACTAGGAATTGCCTTAATATCACCACCACAGAGGAAAATTCTATCAGCGGTGCTCCAAACGTCTGCTCGGGTATGTTCTCTTTGGTCCACTAGCCACTTCTCTTTATGCGCCCCGGTCTGTTTTGTCGCTACAATCCACAAGGCAAGATCTTGAACAACATGGTGCATTTTCACATGTTTCTCCCCGCAGTCAGAGGATCCAATCAAGAATGATCTTTTCAAAATTTCAACAATAGAATATCCTCTCAAGTAAGTTCTTTCAATATCATCATCCTCGCCTAGCAGTCCATGGCCCATCCAACAATGAACTAAACTAACAGTCTCCCAATCATCATCTGGGTCTTTGGCGGCAATCCCCGCAAACAGTAGAAAGCACATCCTGATCACATCACTTTGCAAGCTATCATAACTAATTTTCAGTATAGGAAAGAGTTCGTTATCTGAACCAGAAACCTCATGGAAAACTGAATCTTCTACTAACATCAAATTGTATTCCCGTTCTTCTGAAGCTACCTTGGAAGCCATAGCCTGCCCAGTTATCTTAATTGCTAGTGGAAGGCCACCACATTTTGCCGCAATCTTCTCGGCGCATCCCCTGATTTGAGCATCTTCCATCTTTCTTCCACCAACAATTTCTTTAAACAGATGCCACGAATGATCAGAACCCAAGCATTTCAACTGTATAACATTTTCAGAAATATGCATTCTACCACACACATCCAAAGATCGTGTTGTGATCAGTACAATCTGACTATTTGGAAGGCAACACTTTGAACCATGCGGTATACCAACTTTCACTAGGTCCAGCATGTCCCAAAGATCATCAATCAGCAATAGGAATTTCCTTTCCTTTAAAAAGTTGAAAATAGCTCTAGCTCTGTGTGTTGCATCTCCATCATTTATTAACAACAGTCCTAGTCCAGAT
Organism: Aegilops tauschii subsp. strangulata; assembly: GCF_002575655.3. Lineage (NCBI taxonomy): Eukaryota > Viridiplantae > Streptophyta > Magnoliopsida > Poales > Poaceae > Aegilops > Aegilops tauschii. The sequence continues at coordinate 623,871,658 of NC_053036.3, read as the reverse complement.
GCAATGCTCTGCTGAACTGCCATCAAGTTTAGCTGCTTGCCAACTTCAATAAACATGACATGATCAAATACAGGCCTTTCAGAGCTATAGTAGTTGTTGATTTGTTTAAGGAGAGTAGTTTTTCCTGACCCTCCCATGCCACATATGCCAATGATGTCCGTAGGGCCTTCCTCAATGCAACCGAAAACCTTGTTTCTGTAGTGTTCTTGGCCTACGATGTTTGCTGGTAAAGGCAACTCCAAACCAACTGGTGGGAGCAAACTTAATATATCATCCTTTTGAAGTGATCTCTTGTTAATATCTTCAATATCACCTGTAACTTTTGCAGCAGATTTGCTAATTTTGTAGTTGGACCAACAACTCCAGGAGCAGCCAAAGATATGTATGGTCCTTGCCTCATACTTATTGCTGATATTGCAAGCTTCAGCTTCAATGGACCTAGCACTCTCTGTCCACTTGGTTACTTGTACCTTTGGTCTCTTGCCTTCGCGTTCACCTAACTGAATGGTCTCCTCAATGGTATATATGGAGTTCCTGAGTTCATCAACAGCTTTTGTCAGATTGCTGACATTGGTTTCAGGCTTCAGACAGTAGCCAACATGCTTCTTGATCGGCTTCCATAACTCATTTACCAAGAGGGTGAGAACCGGGGCGAGTATGCCATTCTGAGCCATGTGGCTGCAAACAAGTAAATGAAGGTGTAATTGATAACTGAGCTAGGATTATATTTATTTAAGGAAATTGAACAAAAAGCAATGCAGCAATATATCTTGCAGATTTAAGTAAGTTTACTTCGAAGCATCGAGAATCGGTAAAATCATCTCTTTGATTTGCATGATTCTAAAAATGTAGGAATAAGAAAAATGCATTGTCAAGCCCATTTGAATCCTGCATGGTTTCTATTTGTTTGATTGCTCCATAGGAAAAACAGAGGATTCCTTCCAAGAGATTTGAGTGGATGATTTTTTTTTGATGAATTATAGTGCAACGAAGTCCTTATGAAAAATTACTGTAGGATTCAATCATAAGAATGAAATATCCGATAGAAAAAATCCAAAGTATTTTAGTCCTCTGTATTTCCTGTGGAAATACGTACTGCTCAAAGTTAAAAGATAGCCAAGTACTTGGAGAACATACAGTGTCTATCTCGCTAAAATTGTGTTGTCTGCTGCAGGAATGAAGTTTTGTCTCCCTTGATGAGAGTGTGACCGGGGACATACCACAACTCAATTTAGAAGAGAATGAGGTGTTGTCTGCCCCGTTCACTGAGAAAGAGGTGTTCGATGCCATAACACAAATGAGACATAATAAAGCGTCCGGGCCAGACGGGTTCCCGGCCGAATTCTATCAAAGATGTTGGCATATCATAAAGAGTGATCTCATGCCTATGTTCCATGATTTATTTGAAGGCCACCTAAATTTGTTCCACCTCAATTTTGGAACAATAACGTTGTTGCCAAAGAAGGTGGAAGCCGTTCGCATTAAGCAGTTTAGACCAATATGTCTTCTCAATGTGAGCTTTAAGATATTTACAAAGGTTGGCACGAATAGGTTGACGCAGGTTGCACATTCGGTTGTGCAACCCACTCAAACTGCTTTCATGCCAGGACGACAAATCCTAGAAGGGGTGGTAGTCCTACATGAAATGTTGCACGAAATCCACTCGGAGAAACTCGATGGGGTTGTCTTCAAAGTGGATTTTGAAAAAGCGTATGATAAGGTCAAATGGCACTTCCTACAGCAAGCCTTACGTATGAAGGGTTTCAATGATACCTGGAGGTCTCAAGTGGATTCATTCATACAGAAAGGCAGTGTCGGGATAAAGGTCAATGATGACACCGGTCATTATTTCCAGACTCGTAAGGGACTAAGACAGGGAGACTCCATGTCTCCTGTGCTGTTTAATATCGTAGCGGATATGTTGGCAATACTTATTAGTCGGGCTAAAGAGAGTGGCCAAGTAGGAGGTCTCGTTCCCCATCTTGTTGAGGGGGGCGTCTCCGTCTTACAATACACGGATGATACTATTATTTTCATGGAACACGATCTTACAAAAGCTAGGAATATGAAACTTATTTTATGCCTTTTCGAGTAATTGTCCGGGCCCAAAATCAATTTCAATAAAAGCGAATTGTTCTGCTTTGGGAGAGCTAAAGAAGAACAGGATAATTACAGAAGCTTATTCGGTTGTGAAATGGGATCCCTACCTTTTAGTTATCTAGGATCCCAATTCCCCATAGACGGTTAACGAACAAAGAATGGAATGTGCATAAGATAGATTTGAAAAAAATGGAGCTGCTGGAAGGGCAAGCTCATGTCTTACGGAGGAAGGCTGGTGTTGATTAACTCGGTTTTGACGAGTTTGCCAATGTTCCTCCTATCTTTCTTTGAAGTACCGGTAGGGGTACGGAACAAATTGGACTTTTACAGATCCCATTTCTTCTGGCAAAGTGACGAGGCCAAGAAGAAATATAGACTGGCTAGATGGGATATTATGTGTAGACCCAAAGACCAGGGCGGGTTAGGGATCGAGAATTTAGAGATAAAGAATAGATGTTTTCTTAGCAAATGGTTATTCAGATTATCGACAGAGACCGAAGGCATGTGGGTACAAATCTTGCGGAATAAATACCTACATACTAAGACTTTGGCCCAGGTGAATGCTAGACCAACATACTCACCCTTTTGGAAAGGGTTAATAAAGACAAAAGTAACTTTCTTTCAGCGGGTGAAGTTCCTAATTGGTAGTGGTACTCCTACTAGATTCTGGGAGGATACTTGGCTAGGGGAGACGCCCCTGGCCTTACAATACCCCTCTCTATATAATATTGTGCACCGTAAGAAAGTTTATGTCGCCACAGAATTAAATTCAGTACCACTTAATATCCAATTTAGGAGATCTCTTGTAGGGGAACGTTGGAATGCTTGGTTACACTTGGTACGTAGGTTGATGGATGTTCAACTTTCAGATCAGGCGGATACAATTAGTTGGAAGTTAACCACGAATGGAGTATTCTCTGCCAAATCCATGTATTTGGACTTAATTGATTCCGGGCCTTTGTCGAGGTCTTTGCACATATGGAAGATTAAAGTTCCACTCCGCATCAAGATCTTTATGTGGTTTGTCCACAAAGGAGTCATTTTGACCAAAGATAATCTGATGAAAAGGAATTGGGTCGGTCAGCCAAGATGTTGTTTTTGTGATCAAAACGAGACAATTAAACACCTCTTTCTCAAATGCCCACTTGCAAAATTGTTATGGCGATCCATTCATATAGCTTTTAACGTTAATCCTCCAATGAGTATAAACACGTTGTTTGGGACATGGCTTAATGGAGTAGACATACACACAACTAAATATATTCGGATAGGGATATGTGCACTATTATGGGCTATATGGAACACTCGAAATGATATGATTTTTAGTGGGACAAAATTTACTAATTTTTTGCAGGTTATCTACAGAGCTACAGTCTGGATCCGTATGTGGCCGTTACTCACTCATGCGGACTACAGGGAGCTTATGGTTATTGGGTGCAGCCGATGAGAGACGGTAGCACGGGCTATCTTCAGCCGATTTGGATGGTGAGCTAATAATAGGCTAGGTGTGTAGGTATCGTAGCCTGTTTTTTATAGCTGGATGTGGCGCTTTCTCACCGGGTGTGGCGTTTTATAGATTTGTTTATCTTTCTTGCTCAGATTTTGAGTCTCCCTGAAACTTAAGACCTTGTTTTGATTTTAATAATATGACTGCATGCATCGATTGATGCAGAGGCCGGAGGTAAGCCTCCTTTTCAAAAAAAAGAATGAAGCAAGTGTGTCCTGTCGCGTACGTAGAAGGATATATCGTATTGATATATGAATCATGAACTTTTGGGACAACATTTACAGTTTTGCACTCTGGTTTGGAAGACATCAAAATAAAACAATATTCGCAAGGTATGGATGAAGTAAGTGAGAAAGAGGAATCAGCATCAATACCTTAGGAAGCTGGGAGTCGGTTCTTTTATCTCCTCCGCACCTTCAGATTTGTGGCAAAGCTCTGGCCACCAAGGAGATGGCAGCAGTTGCGATTGACCTCCCAGCAAAAACGAGCGTGTTAATCGTCTACCTGTGCCGGATGTATGAAGAGGAGTGGATAATTCAGCAATCAAGAAGGATGCGTGCATGCTGTGTAGTCTAGTCAACAAGAGTGGTTCGCCCCCCCCCCCCCCCCCCCCCCCGCCTTCTTTCAATCATACGAATCAAACAGCCGATAAAGAAAAAAAGTCGTAATATTCCTATGAAAATCCTTTGAATCAAAGAGGCCTTGAATTTGTATCTTACCTCTAGTTGCTTTTATCTCAGAAAAATATAGAATGTTTTTGAAAAAAAGGGCAAATACCTTCTGGCCAAAATTAATGGATAGCCGAGTTCTTGGGGAACATGCGGTATCTATCTCACTAAAATTTTGTTGTCTGCTGCAGGAACGAAGCAAGTGCGTCCTCACATCGATATGTAAATCATGAACTTTTTAGGAAAAACATTTGCAGTTTTGCACTCTGGTTTGGAAGACGTCAAAGAAAACGGTTTTTGCAGGTATGGATGAGGTAAGTGAGGAAGAAGAATTGGCATCATCATTACCTTGTTCTGGGGAAGCTGGGAGTCAGTTCTTCATCTCTTCAGATGCTGATGAAGCTCTGGTCACCAAGGAGATGGCAGCAGCTGCGATTGGCCTCCCAGCAAAAATGAGAGATAAGGAAGAAGAGGCCAGGGAGAGATCAGCAATCTAGAGGAGTGCGTTGCGTGTTGTGACTTGTGTAGTCTAGTCAACAAGAATTGGTGGTTCTCTCCTCTTTTTGCAGCAGAACCTTTTGCGCACCATGCGAGAACCAACCAAATGAAATCTATACAATCTTTTTCGTTGTCAGTTGCCATTTATTTTTTGCGGGGATTTTTTTGTTAATTGCCATTTATTTACTAACAGTACGTGCTCAAGGGAGCGAAGATTCCGAATTTTGAATTTTCGTTCCTGTTGGAATGGTACTTAATTCACTATCAGCGGAACCCTGGAAGCCACGGCATCTCCACCAAGTTTACTTACAGCTCGCTCCTCTTAGAGCATCTCCACTCGTTCGGCCCCCCAGCGCATAGGCCGGCGCATTTTCGGGCGTCCACCCGGCGATTTTTAGACCCTGGGGGCGACCAAGGCCCCAGCCACGCCCCCTCAGGACATATGTTCAAAGTTTGTGAAAATTACACTGCAAATAGTATAATTTGGTCTAAGCATCATCACAATTCCAATAAATAGCTCTAAAATAGGCTTTAAGTTGTAGACATCGCCCCTGTTCCTATATCAATACTATATGGAGCAGTATTCTGGAAGGAAAAAAAACTATATGGAGCATATTTACTTCCAGACTTTGAGAGCAAATGGCCCTCCTCTATAGTTCTATGCAGGCGAAAGAAAGATACTTGCTTTGTTCCTGAAGCAGGCAAAAAAAGAAATACGAGATAGATACTGCATGCATTTTTGGCCAATACCTTAAATCTAGTTCCGGCTCTCTGTCTGCATGATATATTTCTGAATTGTTTTTCATGTAATTTTGCCAAATAAATCTAGTCCCGGCTCTCTTAACAATTATTTCACCTTCATTTACTTGTTACAGCCACATGGCTCAGAATAGCATACTCACCCCAATTGTCACCTTCTTTGTAAATGAGTTATGGGAGCCAATCAAGAAGCATATTGGCTACTGTTTGAAGCCTGAAACCAACGTCAACAATCTAGCAAAAGCTGTTGATGAATTGAGGAATTCAATACATGCCACTGAGGAGACCATCCAGTTAGGTGCACGCCAAGGCAAGAGACCAAAGGTACCAGCAGTAACAAGGTGGACAGAGAGTGCTCGGTCTATGGAAGCAGAAGCTTGCAGAATGAGCAACAAGTATGCAGCAAGGGCCCTACATATCTTTGGCTGCTCCTGGAATTGTTGGTCCAACTGCAAAATTAGCAAATCTGCTGCAAAGGTTAAAGCTGATATTGAAGATATTAACAAGAGATCACTTCAAAAGGATGATATATTAAGTTTGCTCCCACCAGTTGGTTTCGAGTTGCCTTTACCAGCAAACATCGTAGGCCAGGAACACTACAGAAACAAGGTTTTCGGTTGCATCGAGGAAGGCGCTACGAGCACCATTGGCATATGTGGCATGGGAGGGTCAGGAAAAACTACTCTCCTTAAACAAATCAGCAACTACTATACCTCTGAAAGGCCTGGATTTGACCATGTCATGTTTATTGAAGTTGGCAAGCAACTAGACTTGATGGCAGTTCAGCAGAACATTGCTTCTGGACTAGGACAGTTGCTAACAGATGGAGAAGATGAAACACACAGAGCTAGAGCTATTTTCAACTTTTTAAAGGAAAAGAAATTCCTATTGTTGATTGATGATCTCTGGGACATGCTGGACTTAGTGAAAGTTGGTATACCGCACGGTTTGAAGAAATGTTCCCTCCCAAATAGCCAGATTGTAGTGGTCACAACACGATCTTTGGAAGTCTGCGGTAGAATGCGTATCTTTGAAAATGTTATACAGTTGAAATGCCTGAATTCTGATCATTCGTGGCAGCTGTTTAAAGACATTGTTGGTGGAAAAAAGATGGAAGATGCTCGAATAAGGGGATGTGCGGCGAAGATTGCTGCAAAATGTGGAGGTCTTCCACTAGCAATTAAGATAACTGGGCAGGCTGTGGCATCCAAGGTAGCTTCAGAAGAACGGGAATACAGTTTGATGTTAGTAGAAGATTCAGTTTTCCATCAGGTTTCTAGTTCAGATAACGAACTCTTTCCTATATTGAAAATTAGTGACAGCTTGCAAAGTGATGTGATTAGAATGTGCTTCCTATTATTTGCCGGGGGTGCCTTACACGTCCGAGATAATGTTTGTCACGTTATTTTTTTAAATTGATTGTTGGATGGGCCATGGACTGCTAGGCGAGGATGATGATATTGAAAGAACTTACTTGAGAGGATATACTATTGTTGAAATTTTGAAAAGATCATTCTTGATTGAATCCTCTGAAAAATGGGACAAATGTGTGAAAATGCACCATGTTGTTCAAGATCTGGCCTTGTGGATTGTAGCGACAAAACAGAACGGGACGCATAAAGAGAAGTGGCTGGTGGACCAAAGAGAACACACCCGACCAGAGGTTTGGAGCACCGCTGATAGAATTTTCCTCTTTGGTGATGATATCAAGACAATTCCTAGTTCTTGCAGCTGCCCTGACTTATTAACATTAATGCTAGTAAACAATGAGCATATTTCTGAGTTCCCAGCTGATTTTTTCTCTACCATGAAATCACTCATTTATTTGGACCTTTCTGGAATACAGATCCAAGAAACACCACCAGAAATCGGAGCATTAACAAGCTTGCAGTTCCTTGACCTTTCTCGGACACCAATACATTCACTGCCAGTGGGTCTGGGACTGTTGGAAAATCTAAGGTACTTATATTTGCAGTGCACTTTCAGTCTCCAAAATATATCAAATGGTTTGCTATCTAGACAGAAGATGTTAAGGTGGTTAGATTTATATCGATGTCATGATTTGGCAATTGATTACTCAGCACGATATATCGAAGAACTCAAAAGTTTAACTAGGCTAAGGGATATTGGCTTTACAGTACAAGATTCAGACTCCATGTTGAAGATCTGTAACTTGCCCAAAGCCTTTGTAAGCTACCGAGTATATCCATCTCTCATTGCAGCAACCTGATCTCGATCACATGGATCACATGGTTGCCTTACCTTGAAAGTGTATATTTGGGTAACTGTGACTCGATAGTTGAGTTAGTGGCTAACAATGAAGAATCTCTGCTGTCTGCCACAATCTCCTTCCCTCGACTCAAGTCCATGGCGTTACCTAATCTGAAGAACCTAAATAGCATCTGTGATGGCAGAATCACCTTCCCATCATTGATGTGCTTGCTCGTTTATGGTTGCCTCATGCTAATGAAGCTGCCACGGCACTTACTGGGCGTCGAGAGCTCACCGCTGATATATGGCGAGCGAAAATGGTGGGAAAGTTTAGAATGGGAGGATGCTAGCTCACAGTCCTCTCTCCTTCCTTTCTTCAGAGAAGTGCCTGCAGGCTTCAGAGGAAGCCCACAAGAAGTGTTCAGGGCTATGCGTGTTTAGTTCTTTTGGCCGAAATCAAGACGTCGATCATGAGCCCTTCATCTTTTTTTTTTTTCCTTTTGAGATGTTCTACAGATCAATTTGACACTGAACGACATGATGCCTTCTGCTGCTCCATATATTCGGTGTACCATGTTTCGTTCCATACTTGTATATGTCAATTACCTGTCCTGCTTTTATTTTTCTTTCGTGGTAAAACAGAGGTTTGGTTTTGGTACATATCATGGTTGCAAAGCAGAGTGACACCTTAACATGAAGAGTGGCATAACTGAGTGAATTGCAGAAAACCACCACATTGAAGCCTAGGGTTGCAGAAAAGACTCTTCTACGATTTTGTGCCAGAAAACACTGATTTTGGTCCTAGTCATTTGCAGAAAACACCTAACCGTCTATTCGGTCATTTTAACCTCTATTATGACAGGTGGGGCCCGATTTTGAGGACGTGGCGTAACGCCCACGAGCTCACGCCGTCTGACGGTGCTACAGTGGAAATGGACGCGCCGTCCCGGTCAAAACAGCACGTGTCCCTTATCCACTTCATTCCCCCCTTTCACCACTCTACTCTCCTCTGTCTCTCTTTCTCCTCGTGCTCCATGGCGACGGCGAGCCCTGACGACGGCGGGGGAGTGGATGGAGGCTGCAGCGGAGGGTTGCTTCCCGGCGGCGAATCGATCGAAGTGGAGGAGGTGTGCGGCAGCTCAAACCCTAGTCGGGCCCCGAAGAGGAGAGCGCCGTCGCCGTCGCTTGAGTACCGCGCCGCCTGCGCTCTTGCCCGTGCTATGCAAGCTACTCCGACGGGTAGCCATCAATGGGCTTCTGCATTTGGTGGCGTTGAGTAAGTTCTCCCCCTCTTTTACTGTGGATTCTAGGGTAGGGTTCAATTTCTCATAGTTCAATAGTTAGGCTTCGATTTGAATGAACTGTAGGTCATTATTGTTTGTAGTCTAACCTCTGATATGTATCCTATCAGTTAGATGAATTTGCTTCAGTGTATGAAGTTAACTGAATTTTCTCAGTGTACAAAAGGTTTTCAGTTGACTGAATATTGTTTAGTGTCAATAGTTAATTGAATATGCAATGTATATAGTGTATAGTGTAGTCAGTTAACTGAATTTTCTCATTTGTAATATTTAACTGAATATAAACTGAATAGTTAACTGAATTTTCTCATTTGTAATATTTCGGTTAACTGAATATGCACTGTATATGGTGTAGTCAGTCCATTGAAACTGTATGTATGAACTTAACTGAATTTTTTTAGTGTTCAAAAGATTTCAGTTAACTGAATATGTATCAGTTTCACCTAGTAATTTGTATATTTATTTGTGCACTGTATATACTTCAGTTTGTTATTGATTTTAATTATTAGAAATGTATGCATAGAAATTAATGTGTAGCTTCTTTGCTTTGTAGTTTGTGTGATGATGTGTGGGAAGTTAGGCTCCACTTTCATGACAGGGACAATTTGGAAAGGACCATGTGTGTTTCAGACATAACATTTCTGAATCTAATAGCACTAATAGAGACAACAGACTATGGAGAGGATGACTACATGTACTTTGTTAGGGATGCTGGCTTGGGAGTAGCTGGTTTGGAAGAGATCTGTGATGATGACAAGGTTGATGAGATGCTAGACCACATTGCCAACAGAGATCAGACCATAGTTAATCTGACAGTAGTTAGGGGTAGTGAGCCCAGACCTGGAGATTTAAACATAGGTCATGTTTGTGAGCAGCAGGTCCCTATAGGCAGTGTTGGAGAGAGGACTGTGTATGAGGTCAGTGAGGAAGGTGTGGTGTACAGGTCACCATCCAAAAAAACAAGGAGAGTTGCACAAGTTGATGAGCAGGAGGCACAAGATATGGATCAAGGAAATGCAGGAGATGTTGATTTGGAGCAAGAGGAGTTGGAAAGAACTATGGAGCTTAAGAGGAGGAATAAAATACAAAGGTATAAGAAGCATAAGAAGAGTGTTGAGAGGGTGGAGGCAGTTAAAAGAAAACTTCCTGTTTTACTAACCGAAGATGACTCTGACTTGGAGCAAGATGAGGATTTCATGGCTAGGATGGTTGAGATGAGGAGGCAGATACATGACCCATTTTTACACTTTGAAGGTGACACTGATGTTGAAGAACCTTATGAGCTAGAAGAAGAGGTAGTGCATGAGGAACATGGAGAGGATGAGGAGCATGGAGAGGGTGAGGAAATTGAAGAGGAGGTGGTACCACAAGGGGAAAAGAGGAAGAAGTTGAAAGTAAGAAAGGGGCCAACTAGTAGATCACATGCAAGTTTGGAGAAATTTTTTGAGGATGTTTGGCTGCCATTATCTGATGAGGATCCAAATCCTGGTGATTTGAAGGAGGAGGAGGATGATGGGGCAGTACCCCTAGCTTTTGTGCTTGGCAATAAGAGTAGGGCCAAAAAACCCAAACCAAGAATCTGGTATGCTGAGGATAGAGAGACCCCAGAGATGCAGTTTGTAAAGAAGCTTTGTTTTGAAAGTGTTTACCAATTTAGAAGGGCACTTCTCACATTCCACATAGCTCAAAACAGAAACTATCAGTTTCATAGGAACTGCAATGACAGAATCATAGCTATTTGCAGACATGAAGATTGCCCTTTTTTCATTGCAGCTTCTGTGTTGGCAAATGAGAGAACATTTTGCATTAGAAAGGCAAATTTTTTGCACACATGTCCAGCTGTAGCAGAGAGCACCAAGGTGACTACCAAGTGGGTCACACATCAGGTGTTAGAAGCAATAAGAACAGACTTGAACACATCAATAACTACAATAATGCAAAATCTGAAGAGCAAGTATGGAGTTGAGATCAGCACTCATATGGCCTACAGAGCTAAGAACAAAGCAGTTGAGATGGTGCAAGGAGATCAGAGGGGTCAGTATACCAGGATCAGGGATTATTTGCAGGCTGTCTTGGACACAAATCCAGGTAGTAGGTGCATTGTCACTACTAAGTTCTTGAAGGAGCATCCAAGCAAAAATCCAAGGTTCCATGGCATGTTCATCTATTTGAATGCTTGCAAGGAAGGATTTCTGAATGGATGTAGACCATTCATAGGTGATTACTTTACTTTGTTTAGTTTGCCTTGTTTGAATGCCTTGTTTCTGACTTGTGTTGTGTGCCATTGCAGGTGTGGATGGATGCTTCATCAAGCTGTCTACTGGCCAACAAATCCTGGCTGCCACATGAAGGGATGGGAATAATAACATATATCCCATTGCTTTTGCAGTTGTGGACAAAGAAGACACAAAAAGTTGGACTTGGTTTCTATCTGAACTGAAGATAGCAATTGGTGGAGAATCAGGGAGATTTGGTTATTACACCATAATCTCTGATAGACAGAAGGTAATTCCCATGTTTAGTTGTATTTTATAATATACATTGCTTAGTTCATAATTGCATAGTACATAATTGCTTAATTAGTTGTTGGTCATATACATCGCTTAGTTGTGATTATGGTGATTTCTCCAAACAGGGCCTTCTTAAAGCTGCAAACAATGTATTCCCCAACTGCCCACATAGATTCTGCCTTAGACACATCTATCAAAACTTTCAGACTGCTGGTTTTAGGGGGTCAGAATTAAAGAAGTACATGGATAAAGCTAGTTACTCTTATACTGAACATGACCATCTTGCTGCAATGGATGCTCTTAAAAATGAGTGCAAGGCTGCTTGGGCTTGGCTTAACAAAGTTCCTAGAGCTGCTTGGGCTAGATTTGCAATGGACTTCAATTGCAAAACTGACCTAGTTGTCAACAATATTAGTGAGGTCTTTAACAAGATGATATTAGATGTGAGGGGCAAACCAATAAAGAGCATGATAGATGGAATCAGGACAAAGTTGATGGTTAGGTTCAATGGCAATAGGACTAAGACAGAGGTAGCCAAGTGGGATATATGCCCAACATATGCTGAGTTGCTTGAAGAAGCAAAGAAAAATTCTAGGAACTGTCAAGCATTGATGGCTGGGCTAAATATCTACCAAGTGACAAGCAATGAGAGAACTTATTCAGTTAACCTGCAGCATAGGACATGTGGGTGCATGAAATGGGATATGACTGCAGTCCCATGCAATCATGCAGTATCAGCTATCACCAAAGCCAAACTGAGGCCTGAAGACTTTGTACATGACTTTTTCAAAAAGCCAATGTATCTGGCAGCATACAACCCCATCATATACCCTGTACCAGGACAAGATCTGTGGCCCAAGACCAATACCAGAGACATAGAACCTCCAGTGTTCAAGGATAAGCCAGGGAAGAAGCAAACCAAGAGGAGAAGGAGCCAATTTGAGCCATCAGCACCCAAAGATACATCTAGGATGGCTTCAATTACATGCAGCAACTGCCAGCTTGTAGGTCACATATACACATCATGCAAACAGACTCTAAAACCAGGCTTAGCAATGAGAAAGAACAAGCATCAAGTTTGTACAAGCATCACAGAGACACATCATTTTGTTTTCTAACACTTGAATGTATTAACTTGCTACAATTTTTATATGCAGTCTAGCAACACAGAGGAGGGTAGCACACAAGGAAGCAGGACACCTTCTTCAACAACTCCAGTACCAAGGGGATCAACAAGTGGAGCACCAAGGGCAGCTTCTTCAACAACTCCAGCACCAAGGGCAGCTTCTTCAACAGCTCCAGCACCAAGGGCAGCTTCTTCAACAGCTCCAGCACCAAGGGCAGCTTCTTCAACAGCTCCAGCAACAAGGGCAGCCAGCTCAACTGCTGCCAGGAGAGCTTCTTGGAACCCACCAAGACAGAGAAAGCAACCCAGCAGGCTGAAAGACTATTTCTATGCTTCTGGGAACTGATGTTGAACCTTGATGATGATGTGATCTAGCTAAACTAGTAATTGCTAAGATCTATTTTGGCAACAACTTATGGTACTGTAATCTGGCTGAACTAGTAATTGCTATGTTTCATGATGATGTGATATGGTACTGTAATCTATGAATCTATGAATCTATATGATGCACTGTACTTAAGCCTCTCTATTTGTGTCAAGTTGGCTTGTTATTATGGCCATTACAATGTTCACTAGTTTAGGCTAAACTAGTAATTGTTATATGATGCACTATATGATGAAATGAGGCTAGGGGTCACCCTAGGGTCATTTTGTCGATAAGTCGATGATATGAGGCTTGGGGTCACCCTAGGGTCATTTTGTCGATAAGTCGATGATATGAGGTTGGATAAAAGTGCACTCACATTCAACAGCCCCAAATATCTTATATCAAATTCTACTAAGCACATACACCAGATAACATCAAAGTGCACTCACATTCATCAAGGTTGGATCCAACACCTGATCTCACAAAAACATACATAAAGGTTCAGAAATAGATACTAAAGTACTTAATAGATGATTATCATCTAGATTACAACACTGCTGGATCCAACACCATAGATCATAAATTCTTCACTGAAGTACTTGGGTCACAAATTCATACTAAAGTACTGGATAGAAGATTATCATCTAGAAACTGATAGATGATTATCATACTAGAAGGCACCCTACTCATCTAAGATGGCCTTCACACCCTGAAGCTTCAACTTTATCTTTTCCTCAGACTTTTGAAGCTCAGAAATGTGATACTACAGTTTAAGCCTCTCTTCTGTCAGCCTCTCCTTCTCCTTCAAATGATTGAACTTCAAGTTCCTAATCACATTGGCTTGAGCACCTGCCAGGTTCTTCAGAGTTTCATAGTTTTGCAGCATCTTCTTCTTCTCCTCCTCTATCTTTGACAGCTCTGCCTTCAAGTTCCCCACTACAGTCTCAAGCTCAACAATCTTCACATCAACATATTCCTTCTGCTCCTTCTGATTCTTTAACTCCACACCCCTCTGCTGCTGGGCATCCAAGAGAGAATTCACATCAGCATACAAACTGTCATAGTTCTCCTGTAGTTTCTTCTTCTCCTCCTCTTTCTTTGACAGCTCTGCCTTCAAGTTGCCAACTACAGTTTTTAGCTCAGCAATCTTCACTTCAAGATATTGCTTCTGCTCCTTTTGATTGGTTAACTCCACACCCCTCTGCTGCTGGGCATCCAAAAGAGCATTCACATCAGCATACAAATTGTCATAATTCTCCTGTAGTTTCTTCTTCTCTTCTGTCAGGTTGTGGATTGCAAATGAACTCTCTAGATTGTCATTGGTCCTAGCTGACTTAATCTCCTCATACTTATCCCATAGCTTGGCCAATGCCTTCTCCATTGAGTCTGGCCATTCAAAATCAATCCATTGAACTACTCCACAGTTTAGGCCTTCCTGTATTATAAACAATAAAAGAATAAATAATTATGGTTCAGGTATCATCAAACCAACAGGTTCAGGTATCTAATATGTGCACTGTTAAACAGACAAATAAACAAGTCACTAAGCACTGACAGGTTCCTTACCATAAAGCACACAAATAAACAATGCCCACTGGTAAACAAGTCATTAAGCACTGACCATAATAAACAATGACTACCATCCACTAATGAGAACACACTCCAACACAGTGGCTAAAGCAAATTAAACAAAGACAAAGCACTTAACCAAGCTTAACAAGTTGATACACAAAGGAGTTAGCACTGACCAATATAAACAATGTGTACAATCCACTAATGACAAGGCATGTCAGAACAAGCTAAACAAAGACCAAGCTAAAAAAATATTAACAGCTTGATAAACAAAGCATTAAGCAAACAACTTCCTTTACACAGGATGTGAATCATACCTTCTTAGCACATCCAAGAAACCTCCTGCCCGTGTGCATCCCTTCAAATGCAACAAAGCGCTCGGCCGGCTCACCGTGTTCACACAAAACATTCACATCTGTGTCAGTGCCATTGATATTCGGATCGTGCATCGTAGCTGGAAGCTGCGGGAGCAAGCAAAGAGAAGGCTAGGTTCAGATCGAGCTCAGTGACAAAATCCCCATTTCACTAACCCTAACCCTAGCTCTAGCTATCTAACGAACTGACCTTGATGATGCCATCGCAGGAGGAGGAGATGTTCAGGACTGAATCCTCACTGGTCTCGTCGCTCCACGACACCATGGCACCGGGGAGCAGCAGAACGGCGGTCGGCGGTGTGGCGGCGCCGGGGGAGAAGAACAGAGTGAGAACAGAGTGAGGAGAGGGCGAGGCAGAGGAGAGAGTGTGAGGAGAGGGCTGGATCGATCCAGTTTTTACCCACACGGCGGAGCAGTAGCGGCAGTCACGCCGTTGGACGGCGTCAGCTCGCGGCCGTGACGCCACGTAGACGAAACAGGGCCCCACCTATCATAATAGTGCTTAAAATGCCCCAACAGACGGTTAGGTGTTTTCTGCAAATGATTAGGACCAAAATCAGTGTTTTCTGGCACAAAAACGTAGAAGAGTCTTTTCTGCAACCCTAGGCTTCAATGTGGTGGTTTTTTGCAATTCACTCGGCATAACTTCACAAAATATAAAAATATAGAGAAAGGAGTATTTATGTTCTTGGTCTGAAGTGAACACTGAACAATAATCTTAAATCGGATGTGAAACTATTTACAACTATTTAACCTGAAACTTATCCCGGTTAAGTTATGTTTAGGTGGACTTAGGTCCACGGGCTCCCATGGCCTTTGCATTGAATTCACTAGAGATTCTTTTAAGAAAAAAAAAGCTTTAGCCTGGCTTTAAACTAATGATGCCCTGAAACAGCGTAAGATATTGTAGTGTTGAACCAGCTTACAGTTCAGAACCCCACACACACAGAGAGAAAGTATATTATCAAAATGTTCTTTAGGGAAAGTCCTGGATACACCCGGGTGCATTGTGTTAAATTGTGATCCAAATTCTACCGTATTGGACTAGACGTAGTATATACCGTGTGTGTCTTTGCGTTGGTACCGACGCGTACGATTACAACTCGTTTACTTGTCCTCTAAGGACTCTCATGTATTGTCCTCATATATATCCCATGTAGTCGCACCTCAGACGGCCTGCCGTCTCGTGCTTGTAATACTCCTCCATCATAATGATTGCGCTTTCGTGCATCCGTGATTTTCTCCCGCAAGGGCTTCCACATAAAAATCCGTGTTTTATCTGCGGCGTTGCAAGTAATCGAGACCGACAGAAATCTGGAGGCGATCGATTCGCTGGCTGCTCCCCCTCGCGTACTCTACGCAGCTCGTACTGGCTTCAAGTCCCGAGGATTCAATCGAAGTTGCTGCTGCTCCACACGTCGAGTTCAAGAGGCGATCTGCTAGGCGTGACGTACTACTAGTACTAGCACCAGTTGCAAGTTGCAGCTTGTCTCTGGAGATCTGATTGATTAAGTACTACTTCAATTAGTACTTGTCCCACGTGAAGCCATCTACTATCAGATATTTGTTCTCTATCCGGTTGCTACGACCACACCCAGCGTCTATCCAGGTGCTATTTACCTTACTTTTTGTTTGCTCCGCAAATTAATTCTATCAAGGATTATTTCTTTCGACTTGCACTACTTTGTGTATACAGATTTTATCGACTCATGGCATTCATGAAGTACGATCTTCCGCTGCTGGACCGTGACACAAAGTTTACCCTATGACAAGTCAAGATGCGGGCGTTGTTGGCACAGTCCGACTATGATGAAGCACTGGATAGTTTGGGAAAGAATAGAATTCAGGACTGGACTGATGAGGAGAAAAGAATAGATTGTAAGGCTTTGTCACAAATTTAACTCCATTTGCATAATAATATTTTGCAGGAAGTTTTGAGCGAGAAAACTGCCACCGCTCTATGGTTAAAGCTGGAAGGAATTTGCATGACTAAAGATCTCACCAGCAAGATGCATCTAAAGCAAAAATTATTCCTGCACAGGTTACCCGAGGGTGAATCATATTTCAGAATTTAAAGAGATCATATCTGATCTAGCCGCAATGGAGGTTAAGTATGAAGAGAAAGATACTGCTTTAATGTTACTTTGTTCACTGCCAAGTTCTTATACCAATTTTAGAGACACCATATTATACAGTCGTGATACTCTCATACTTAATGAAGTTTATGAAGCTTTGAACTCTAAGGAGAAGATGAAATTAATGGTGCCTCATGATGGTTCGAGTTCATACCAAGCCGAGGGATTATCTGTTCGTGGCAGGACAAAGGAGAAGAAATCCAATAATGGAAACAGAGGCAAAAGTAAAAACGGCTACAGGGGCCGCTCGCAATCCAGAGACAAGAAGTATTGCAGATATTGCAAGAGAGACGGGCATGACATCTCAGAGTGTTTCAAGTTGTAGAATAAAGAAAAGAGGAAAGGTAACAAACAAGGTAAAAATTATGCTAACGTTGCTCGTGATGATAGTTCCGATGATGCTCTTGTCGTTATTGCTGGATGTGCTGAGACCAATGATGAGTGGGTACTTGACACTGCATGCACTTTTCGTATGTGTCCACATAGAGATTGGTTTAATACTTTTGATTCCACTACTTCTGCTAGTTCCGTTTTGGGTTTTGATAATTCACCAAGCAAGATTGAAGGCATATGTTCCGTTCGAATCAAGATGTTTGATGGCACAATCAGAACTTTGACAGATGTTCGGTATATTCCGAAGATGACGAGAAATCTTATCTCTGTTAGTGCCCTTGATGCAAAGGGGTACAAATAGTCAGGTGGAGATAGTGTTTTGAAAGTCACCAAAGGTTCCCTTATTGTGATGAAAGGTGACTTAAGTTCGACCAATGGTCTTTATTACCTTTGAGGTTCTACCATTTCAGGTAATGCTACTCCAGTTATTTCAAAGAATTCTGATTGTGATGCTGCTAACCTTTGGCATATGCGTCTTGGACATATGAGTGAACTTGGTTTAGCAAAGTTAAATAAGAGAGGTCTTCTTGATGGATATGAACCTGGTAAATTGAAATTTTGTGAGCATTGTATTTTCGGCAAGCACAAGAGGGGGAAGTTCAACACTTCGACTCATACAACTGAAGGTATTCTTGATTATGTCCATTCTGATTTATGGGGACCATCTCGCAAGAAGTCATTAGGTGGTGCAAGTTACATGCTGACTATTATTGATGATTATTCAAGAAAAGGTTGACCTTATTTCTTGAAGCATAAATATGAAGCATTCTCAGCATTTAAGGAGTGGAAGATTATGATTGAAAGACAAACTGAAAAGAAGGTAAAGATACTTCGCACTGATAATGGTATGGAATTCTGTTCTAAGAAATTTAAGAATTATTGCAAGTCTGAAGACATTGTCAGACATTACACCATTCCTTATACTCCTCAACAAAACGGTGTTGCTGAGCGTATGAATATGACCATTATTTTCAGAGCCCGTTGCATGTTGTCCAATGCAGGTTTGCATAGGCGTTTTTGGGCTGAGGCCGCTTCCACTGCTTGTTATCTCATTAATCGTTCACCATCTATTGCTCTTAATAAGAAACTCCAATTGAGGTATGGTCTGGTTCGCCTGCTGATTATTCAAAGTTGAGAGTTTTTGGTTGCACTGCTTATGCTCATGTTGATAATGGAAAGTTGGAGCCTAGGGCTGTTAAGTGCATCTTTCTTGGTTATAAGTCTGGTGTTAAAGGTTATAAATTGTGGAATCCTGAAACCCAGAAGGTTGTTATTAGCAGAAATGTTGTTTTTAATGAATCTGCTATGTTACATGATGTTCCATCTACTAATGTTCCTGTTGAGAGTGAACAGCAGCCTACTATTCAGCAGCCTACTGTTCAGGTGGAGCATGTTATTGAAACAGGTGATATATCTGGTAATGAAATTGTTGATGCACATGTGACGCCCCCGATTTGACCGTACACTAATCATGCACGCAAATGTGTACGATCAAGATCAGGGACTCATGGGAAGATATCACAACACAACTCTAAAACATAAATAAGTCATACAAGCATTACAATACAAGCCAGGGGCCTCGAGGGCTCGAATACAAGTGCTCGATCACAGACGAGTCAGCGGAAGCAACAATATCTGAGTACAGACATAAGTTAAACAAGTTTGCCTTAAGAAGGCTAGCACAAACTGGGATACAGATCGAACGAGGCGCAGCCCTCCTGCCTGGGATCCTCCTAACTACTCCTGGTCGTCGTCAACGGGCTGCACGTAGTAGTAGGCACCTCCAGTGTCGTAGGTGTCGTCGTCGACGGTGGCGTCTGGCTCCTGGACTCCAACATCTGGTTGCGACAACCAGATAGAAAGGAAAGGGGGAAAAGAGGGAGAGAAGCAACCGTGAGTACTCATCCAAAGTACTCGCAAGCAAGGAGCTACACTACATATGCATGGGTATATGTGTAAAGGGGCATATCAGTGGACTGAACTGCAGAATGCCAGAATAAAAGTGGGATAGCTAGTCCTGTCGAAGACTACGCTTCTGGCCATCTCCATCTTACAGCATGTAGAAGAGAGTAGATTGTAGTCCTCCAAGTAGCATCGTATAGCATAATCCTACCCGGCGATCCCCTCCTCGTCGCCCTGTTAGAGAGCGATCACCGGGTTGTATCTGGCACTTGGAAGGGTGTGTTTTATTAAGTATCCGGTTCTAGTTGTCATAAGGTCAAGGCACAACTCCGGGTCGTCCTTTTACTGAGGGACACGGCTATTCGAATAGATAAACTTCCCTGTAGGGGTGCACCACATAGCCCAACACGCTCGATCCCATTTGGCCGGACACACTTTTCTGGGTCATGCCCGGCCGCGGAAGATCAACACGTCGCAGCCCCACCTAGGCTCAACAAAGAGGTCAACACGCCGGTCTAAATCCTATGCGCGCAGGGGTCTGGGCCCATCGCCCATTGCACACCTGCACGTTGCGAGGGCGGCCGGAAGCAGACCTAGCCTAGCAGGCGTTCCAGTCCAATCCGGCGCGCGCCGCTCCGTCGCTGACGTCAAGAAGAGCTTCGGCTGATACCACGACGTCGAATGCCCATAACTGTTCCCGCGTAGTTGGTTAGTGCGTATAGACCAAATGGCCAGACTCAGATCAAATACGAAGATCTCGTTTAAGCGTGTTAAGTATCCGCGAACGCCGACCAGGGCCAGGCCCACCTCTCTCCTAGGTGGTCTCAACCTGCCCTGTCGCTCCGCCACAAAGTAACAGTCGGGGGCCGTCAGGAACCCAGGCCCACCTCTACCGGGATGGAGCCACCTGTCCTTTCAGCCCCTTCACCAGAATCACTTGCGGGTACTCAACGAGCCGACCCGACTTTAATCACCACATGTGTCATGTATAGAGTTTATAAGTATATACCCGTGATCACCGCCCAAGTGATCACGGCCCGATAGTATAGCACAGCAGACGGAATGTAGGGCCACTGATGGAACACTAGCATCCTATACTAAGCAGTAGGCTAGCAGGTAAGGGTAACAACTGTAGCAACAATGACAGGCTATGCATCAGAATAGGATTAACCGAAAGCAGTAACATGCTACACTACTCTAATGCAAGCAGTATAGAGAAGAATAGGCGATATCTGGTGATCAAGGGGGGGGGGGCTTGCCTGGTTGCTCTGGCAAGTAGGAGGGGTCGTCAACTCCGTAGTCCAACTGGGCAGCAGCAGTGTCGGTCTCGTAGTCTACCGGAGAGAAGAGGGGGAAGAAACAGTAAATACAATGCAAACATAAACATGACGATGCGTGACATGACAATGAGCAGTGCGAGGTGTGTCCTAACGCGACAGTAGGTGGTACCGGCGAAGGGGGGGAACATCCGGGAAAGTATTCCCGATGTTTTGCGTTTTCGGACAGACGGACCGGAGGGGGAAAGTTGCGAGTTCGATAGGTTAGGGAGGTGTGGTGGACGAACGGACTGCGTATCCGGATTCGTCTCGTCGTTCTGAGCAACTTTCATGTTGAAAATATTTTAATCCAAGTTACGGATTAAAAGATATGATTTTCTAAAGATTTTATTAATTTTTGGAATTTAATTAATTATTTAACTTAATTCGAAAATGGATTTATGACATCAGCATGATGTCATGCTGACGTCAGCAGTCAACAGGGGTTGACTGGGTCAACCTGACAGGTGGGTCCCACCTGTCAGGGGCTGTTACCTAATTAACTACTGTTTAGTTAAATTAATTATCTAATTAGATTAATTTAAACAGGATTAATTAACTTAATTAATTTAGTTAATTAATTAATTAAATTTATTTTTATTATTTGTTTTATTTATATATTTATTAATTAATTTATTATTTATATTATTATTTTATTTATTGTTTTAAATCATTTTTTATTTATTATTATTATTATTATTATTATTTAATTAAACAGGGGCGTGGGGCCCCGCTGGCAGTGGCCCATCTGGCCACTGGAGCGGGCTATTGTTGGAAATATGCCCTAGAGGCAATAATAAAAGGTTATTATTATATTTCTTTGTTCATGATAATCGTCTATTGTTCATGCTATAATTGTATTGTCCGGAAATCATAATACATGTGTGAATACATAGACCACAACGTGTCCCTAGTAAGCCTCTAGTTGACTAGCTCGTTGATCAACAGATAGTCATGGTTTCCTGACTATGGACATTGGATGTCATTGATAACGGGATCACATCATCAGGAGAATGATGTGATGGACAAGACCCAATCCTAAGCATAGCATAAAAGATCGTGTAGTTTCGTTTGCTAGAGCTTTTCCAATGTCAAGTATCTTTTCCTTAGACCATGATATCGTGCAACTCCCGGATACCGTAGGAGTGCTTTGGGTGTGCCAAACGTCACAACGTAACTGGGTGACTATAAAGGTGCACTACGGGTATCTCCGAAAGTGTCTGTTGGGTTGGCACGGATCGAGACTGGGATTTGTCACTCCGTGTGACGGAGAGGTATCTCTGGGCCCACTCGGTAATGCATCATCATAATGAGCTCAATGTGACTAAGTCGTTAGTCACGGGATCATGCATTGCGGTACGAGTAAAGAGACTTGCCGGTAACGAGATTGAACAAGGTATTGGGATACCGACGATCGAATCTCGGGCAAGTAACATATCGATTGACAAAGGGAATTGCATACGGGATTGATTGAATCCTCGACACCGTGGTTCATCCGATGAGATCATCGTGGAACATGTGGGAGCCAACATGGGTATCCAGATCCCGCTGTTGGTTATTGACCGGAGAGGCATCTCGGTCATGTCTGCATGTCTCCCGAACCCGTAGGGTCTACACACTTAAGGTTCGGTGACGCTAGGGTTGTAGAGATATGTGTATGCGGAAACCCGAAAGTTGTTCGGAGTCCCGGATGAGATCCCGGACGTCACGAGAGGTTCCGGAATGGTCCGGAGGTGAAGAATTTGTTGGGAATCGTAGCATAATTTAAAATTTTCCTACGCTCACCAAGATGCATCTATGGAGTCTACTAGCAACGAGGGGAAAGGAGTGGATCTACATACCCTTGTAGATCGCGAGCGGAAGCGTTCCAATGAACGTGGATGACGGAGTCGTACTCGCCGTGATCCAAATCACCGATGACCGAGTGCCGAACGTACGGCACCTCCGCGTTCAACACACGTACGGTGCAGCGACGTCTCCTCCTTCTTGATCCAGCAAGGGGGAAGGAGAGATTGATGGAGATCCAACAGCACGACGGCGTGGTGGTGGATGTAGCGGCTCTCCGGCAGGGCTTCGCAAGCTTCTGCGAGAGAGAGAGAGGTGTTGCAGGGGAGGAGGGAGGCGCCCAAGGCTTAGATATTGCTGCCCTCCCTTCCCCCCACTATATATAGGGCCAAGGGAGAGGGGTGGGGGGGGCGCAGCCTTGCCCCTTCCTCCAAGGAAGGGTGCGGCCAGGGGGGAGTCCTTCCCCCCCAAGGCACCTCGGAGGTGCCTTCCCCCTTTAGGACTCTCCCTTTCTTCTTATCTCTTGCGCATGGGCCTCTTGGGGCTGGTGCCCTTGGCCCATATAGGCCAAGGCGCACCCCTTACAGCCCATGTGGCCCCCCGGGGCTGGTGGACCCCCTTGGTGGACCCCCGGACCCCTTTCGGCACTCCCGGTACAATACCGATAAAGCGCGAAACTTTTCCGGCGACCAAAATAAGACTTCCCATATATAAATCTTTACCTCCGGACCATTCCGGAACCTCTCGTGACGTCCGGGATCTCATCCGGGACTCCGAACAACTTTCGGGTTTCCGCATACATATATCTCTACAACCCTAGCGTCACCGGACCTTAAGTGTGTAGACCCTACGGGTTCGGGAGACATGCAGACATGACCGAGACGCCTCTCCGGTCAATAACCAACAGCGGGATCTGGATACCCATGTTGGCTCCCACATGTTCCACGATGATATCATCGGATGAACCACGGTGTCGAGGATTCAATCAATCCGTATGCAATTCCCTTTGTCAATCGGTATGTTACTTGCCCGAGATTCGATCGTCGGTATCCCAATACCTAGTTCAATCTCGTTACCGGCAAGTCTCTTTACTCGTACCGCAATGCATGATCCCGTGACTAACGCCTTAGTCACATTGAGCTCATTATGATGATGCATTACCGAGTGGGCCCAGAGATACCTCTCCGTTTACACGGAGTGACAAATCCCAGTCTCGATCCGTGCCAACCCAACAGACACTTTCGGAGATACCCGTAATGCACCTTTATAGTCACCCAGTTACGTTGTGACGTTTGGCACACCCAAAGCACTCCTACGGTATCCGGGAGTTGCACGATCTCATGGTCTAAGGAAAAGATACTTGACATTGGAAAAGCTCTAGCAAACGAAACTACACGATCTTTTATGCTATGCTTAAGTTGGGTCTTGTCCATCACATCATTCTCCTAATGATGTGATCCCGTTATCAATGACATCCAATGTCCATAGTCAGGAAACCATGACTATCTGTTGATCAACGAGCTAGTCAACTAGAGGCTTACTAGGGACAGGTTGTGGTCTATGTATTCACACATGTATTACGATTTCCGGACAATACAATTATAGCATGAATAATAGACAATTACCATGAACAAAGAAATATAATAATAACCATTTATTATTGCCTCTAGGGCATATTTCCAACAGTCTCCCACTTGCACTAGAGTCAATAATCTAGTTCACATCACCATGTGATTAACACTCACTGGTCACATCACCATGTGACCAACATCTAAAGAGTTTACTAGAGTCATCAATCTAGTTCTCATCATTATGTGATTATCACTCAATGTGTTCTGGTTTGGTCATGTTATGCTTGTGAGAGAGGTTATTAGTCAACGGGTCTGAACCTTTCAGATCCGTGTGTGCTTTACGAATATCTATGTCATCTTTGTGGATGCTACCACGCGCTACTTGGAGCCATTTCAAGTCATTGCTCTACTATACGAATCCGGTTTACTACTCAGAGTCATCCGGATTAGTGTCAAAGTTCGCATCGACGTAACCCTTTACGACGAACTCCTTTCCACCTCCATAATCGAGAAAAATTCCTTAATCCACTAGGTACTAAGGATAAGTTCGACCGCTGTCATGAGATCCTTTCCGGATCACCATTGTACCCCCCTTGACCAACTCATGGCAAGGCACACTACATGTGCGGTACACAGCATAGCATACTATAGAGCCTACGTCTAAAGCATAGGGGACGACCTTCGTCCTTTCTCTATCTTCTGCTGTGGTCAGGTCTTGAGTCTCACTCAATACTCACACCTTGTAACACAGCCAAGAACTCCTTCTTTGCTGATCTATTTTGAACTCTTTCAAAATCATGTCAAGGTGTGCTGTCTTTTGAAAGTATCATCAGGCGTCTTGATCTATCTCTATGGATCTTGATGCCCAATATGTAAGTAGCTTTATCCAGGTCTTCTTTTGAAAAACTCCTTTCAAACAACCCCTCATGCTTTCCAGAAATTTTACATCATTTCGGATCAACAATATGTCATTCACATATACTTATCAGAAATGTTGTAGCGCTCCCACTCACTTTATTGTAAATACAAGTTTCTAACAAACTTTGTATAAACCCAAAAACTTTGATCACCCCATCAAAGCATATATTCTGACTCCGAGATGCTTGCTCTAATCCATGGAAGGATCGCTGCAGCTAGCATACCTTTTAGCATCCTTAGGATCGATAAAACCTTTCTGATTGTATCACATACAACCTTTCCTTACGAAAACTGGTAAGGAAACTTGTTTTGACATCCATCTGCCAGATTTCATAAATGTAGCTAATGCTAACATGATTCCGACGGACCTAAGCATCGCTACGGATGAGAAAAACTCATCGTAGTCAACTCCTTGAACTTGTGAAAATACTCTTTGCCACAAGTCGAGCTTCATAGACGGTAACATTACCGTCCACGTCCGTCTTCTTCTCAAAGATCCATTTATCTCGGATTTCATGGTTTCTAACCATTTGTCGGAATATGGGCCCACCATCGCTTCTCCATAGCTCATAGGTTCAGTATTGTCCAACAACGTGATATCTCAGACAGGATCACGTACCACTCTTAAAGTAGCACGCATCCTCGTCGTCCTACGAGGTTTGGTGGTGACTTGATCCGAAGTTTCATGATCACTATCATAAGCTTCTACTTCAATTGGTATAGGTGCCACAGGAACAACTTCCTGTGCCCTGCTACACACTAGTTGAAGTGACGGTTCAATAACCTTATCAAGTCTCCACCATCCTCCCACTCAATTCTTTCGAGAGAAACTTTTCCTCGAGAAAGGACTCATTTCTAGAAGCAATTACTTTTGCTTCCAGATCTGAAATAGGAGGCATACCCAACTGTTTTTGGGTATTCTATGAAGATGCATTTATCCGCTTTGGGTTCGAGCTTATTAGCCTGAAACTTTTTCACAAAAGCATCGCAGCCCCAAACTTTTAAGAAACGACAACTTAGGTTTCTATAAACGGTGTCGTCTCAACGGAATTGCGTGGAGCCCCTTTTAAAGTGAATGCGGTTGTCTCTAATGCCTAACCCATAAACGATAGTGGTAATTTGATAAGAAACATCATGGTATGCACCATATCCAATAGGGTGCAGTTATGATGTTCGGACACACCATCACACTATAGTGTTCCAGGCGGTATTAATTGTGAAACACTTTCCACAATGTCTCAATTGTGTGCCAAACTCGTAACTCAGATACTCATCTCTATGATCATATCACAGACATTTTATCCTCTTGTCACGATGATCTTCAACTTCACTCTGAAATTACTTGAACATTTCAATAATTCAGACTTGTGTTTCATCAAGTAAATACACTCAACATCTACTCAAATCATCTGTGAAGTAAGAACACAACGATATCCACTGCATGCCTCAGCACTCATTGGACTGCGTACATCAAAATGTATTACTTCCAATAAGTTGCTCTCTTGTTCCATCTTACTGAAAACGAGGTCTTTCAGTCATCTTGCCCATGTGGTATGATTTGCATGTCTCAAGTGATTCATAATCAAGTGAGTCTAAACGATCCATCTGCATGGAGTTTCTTCATGCATATATACCAATAGACATGGTTCGCATGTCTCAATCTTTTCAAAATGAGTGAGTCCAAAGATCCATCCACATGGAGCTTCCTCATGCGTTCTATACCAATATGACTCAAGTGGCAGTGCCACAAGTATGTGGTACTATCATTACTATCTTATATCTTTTTGGCATGAACATGTGTATCACTACGATCGAGATTCATTTTAGGTGCAAGACCATTGAAGGTATTATTCAAATAAACAGAGTAACCATTATTCTCCTTAAATGAATAACCGTTTTGCGGTAAACATAATCCAATCATGTTCAACGTAAACACCAAATCTCGATAGTAGAGGGAGCATGCGATGCTTGATCACATCAACCTTGGAAACACTTCCAATACATATCGTCATCTCACCTTTAGCTGGTCTCCATTTATTCCGCAGCTTTTATTTCGAGTTACTAACACTTAGCAACCGAACCAGTATCTAATACCCTGGTGCTGCTAGGAGTACTTGTAAAGTACACATTCGTATAACGTATATCCAATATACTTCTGTCGACCTTGCCTGCCTTCTCATCTACCAAATATCTAGGGTATTACTGCTTCAGTGACCGTTCCTCTCATAGAAGCACTTAGTCTCGGGTTTGGGTTCACCCTTGGGATTCTACACTAGAGCAGCAAACGACTTGCTGTTTCATGAAGTATCCCTTTTGCCCTTGCCCTTCTTAAACTAGTGGTTTTACTAACCATCAACAATTGATGCTCCTTCTTGATTTCTACTCTCGCGGTGTCAAACATCGCGAATAGCTCAAGGATCATCATAACTATCCTTGATATGTTATAGTTCATCACGAAGCTCTACTAGCTTGGTGGCAATGACTATGGGGAACTATCACTATCTCATCTGGGAGATTAACTCCCACTCGATTCAAGCGATTGTGGCACTCAGACAATCTGAGCACATGCTCAACGATTGAGCTTTTCTCCCTTAGTTTGCAGGCTTAAGAACTTGTCAGAGGTCTCATACCTCTTGACGTGGGCACTAGTCTGAAATCCCAATTTCAGTCTTCGGAACATCTCACATGTTCTGCGACGTTTCAAGAACATCTTTGGTGCCACAATTCTAAACCGCACTGAACTATCACGTAGTCATCAAAACGTGTATGTCAGATGTTTCGTAACATCTACAGACGACGCTGAGGTTCAGCACACCGAGCGGTGCATTAAGGACATAAGCCTTCTGTGCAGCAATGAGGACAATCCTCAGTTTACGGACCCAGTCCGCATAATTGCTACTACCAACTTTCAACTAAATTTTCTCTAGGAACATATCTTAATCAGTAGAACTAAAGCGCAAGCTATGACATAATTTGCAAATACCTATTTGACTATGTTCATGATAATGAAGTTCATCTGATTATGAACTCCCACTCAGATAGACATCCCTCTGGTCATCTAAGTGAAACATGATCCGAGTTTAACTAGGCCGTGTCCGATCATCACGTGAGACGGACTAGTCAAGATCGGTGAACATCTCCATGTTGATCGTATCTTCTATACGACTCATGCTTGACCTTTCGGTCCTCCGTGTTCCGAGGCCATGTCTGTACATGCTAGGCTCGTCAAGTCAACCTAAGTGTATTGCGTGTGTTCCGAGGCCATGTCTGTACATGCTAGGCTCGTCAACACCCGTTGTATTCGAACGTAAGAATCTATCACACCCGATCATCACGTGGTGCTTCGAAACGACGAACCTTCGCAACGGTGCACAGTTAGGGTGAACACTTTCTTGAAATTATTATAAGGGATCATCCTACTTGCTACCGTCGTTCTAAGCAAATAAGATGCTAAAACATGATAAACATCACATGCAATCAAATAGTGACATGATATGGCCAATATCATTATGCTCCTTTGATCTCCATCTTCGGGGCACCATGATCATCTTTGTCACCGGCATGACACCATGATCTCCATCATCATGATCTCCATCATTGTGTCTTCATGAAGTCGTCACGCCAACGATTACTTCTACTTCTATGGCTAACGCGTTTAGCAACAAAGTAAAGTAATTTACATGGCGTTATTCAATGACACGCAGGTCATACAAAATAAAGACAACTCCTATGGCTCCTGCCGGTTGTCATTCTCATCGACATGCAAGTCGTGATTCCTATTACAACAATATGACCAATCTCATACATCACATATATCATTCATCACATCTTCTGGCCATATCACATCACATAGCACTTGCTACAAAAACAAGTTAGACGTCCTCTAATTGTTGTTGCAAGTTTTTTACGTGGTTTGTAGGTTTCTAGCAAGAACGTTTCTTACCTACGTATGACCACAACGTGATTTGCCAATTTCTATTTACCCTTCATAAGGACCCTTTTCATCGAATCTGTTCCGACTAAAGTAGGAGAGACAGACACCCGCTAGCCACCTTATGCATCTAGTGCATGTCAGTCGGTGGAACCTGTCTCACGTAAGAGTACGTGTAAGGTCGGTCCGGGCCGCTTCATCCTACAATGCCGCCGAAACAAGAAAAGACTAGTAGCGGCAAGAAGAATTGGCAAACTCAACGCCCACAACTACTTTGTGTTCTACTCGTGCATAGTAACTACGCATAGACCTGGCTCATGATGCCACTGTTGGGAATCGTAGCATAATTTAAAATTTTCCTACGCTCACCAAGATGCATCTATGGAGTCTACTAGCAACGAGGGGAAAGGAGTGGATCTACATACCCTTGTAGATCGCGAGCGGAAGCGTTCCAATGAACGTGGATGACGGAGTCGTACTCGCCGTGATCCAAATCACCGATGACCGAGTGCCGAACGTACGGCACCTCCGCGTTCAACACACGTACGGTGCAGCGACGTCTCCTCCTTCTTGATCCAGCAAGGGGGAAGGAGAGGTTGATGGAGATCCAACAGCACGACGGCGTGGTGGTGGATGTAGCGGCTCTCCGGCAGGGCTTCGCAAGCTTCTGCGAGAGAGAGAGAGGTGTTGCAGGGGAGGAGGGAGGCGCCCAAGGCTTAGATATTGCTGCCCTCCCTTCCCCCCCACTATATATAGGGCCAAGGGAGAGGGGGGGGGCGCATCCTTGCCCCTTCCTCCAAGGAAGGGTGCGGCCAGGGGGGAGTCCTTCCCCCCCAAGGCACCTCGGAGGTGCCTTCCCCCTTTAGGACTCTCCCTTTCTTCTTATCTCTTGCGCATGGGCCTCTTGGGGCTGGTGCCCTTGGCCCATATAGGCCAAGGCGCACCCCTTACAGCCCATGTGGCCCCCCGGGGCTGGTGGACCCCCTTGGTGGACCCCCGGACCCCTTTCGGCACTCCCGGTACAATACCGATAAAGCGCGAAACTTTTCCGGCGACCAAAATAAGACTTCCCATATATAAATCTTTACCTCCGGACCATTCCGGAACCTCTTGTGACGTCCGGGATCTCATCCGGGACTCCGAACAACTTTCGGGTTTCCGCATACATATATCTCTACAACCCTAGCGTCACCGGACCTTAAGTGTGTAGACCCTACGGGTTCGGGAGACATGCAGACATGACCGAGACGCCTCTCCGGTCAATAACCAACAGCGGGATCTGGATACCCATGTTGGCTCCCACATGTTCCACGATGATATCATCGGATGAACCACGGTGTCGAGGATTCAATCAATCCGTATGCAATTCCCTTTGTCAATCGGTATGTTACTTGCCCGAGATTCGATCGTCGGTATCCCAATACCTAGTTCAATCTCGTTACCGGCAAGTCTCTTTACTCGTACCGCAATGCATGATCCCGTGACTAACGCCCTAGTCACATTGAGCTCATTATGATGATGCATTACCGAGTGGGCCCAGAGATACCTCTCCGTTTACACGGAGTGACAAATCCCAGTCTCGATCCGTGCCAACCCAACAGACACTTTCGGAGATACCCGTAATGCACCTTTATAGTCACCCAGTTACGTTGTGACGTTTGGCACACCCAAAGCACTCCTACGGTATCCGGGAGTTGCACGATCTCATGGTCTAAGGAAAAGATACTTGACATTGGAAAAGCTCTAGCAAACGAAACTACACGATCTTTTATGCTATGCTTAAGTTGGGTCTTGTCCATCACATCATTCTCCTAATGATGTGATCCCGTTATCAATGACATCCAATGTCCATAGTCAGGAAACCATGACTATCTGTTGATCAACGAGCTAGTCAACTAGAGGGCTTACTAGGGACAGGTTGTGGTCTATGTATTCACACATGTATTACGATTTCCGGACAATACAATTATAGCATGAATAATAGACAATTACCATGAACAAAGAAATATAATAATAACCATTTATTATTGCCTCTAGGGCATATTTCCAACAGAATTATATATAGGAAGTCAAGTTTCGGCCACCGGGAAAGTTTCGGGGGTTACCGGTATTGTACCGGGACCACCGGAAGGGTCCCGGGGGTCCATCGGGTGGGGCCACCTATCCCGGAGGGCCCCGTGGGCTGAAAGTGGAAGGGAACCAGCCATTAGTGGGCTGGGGCGCCCCCCTTGGGCCTCCCCCCATGCGCCTAGGGTTGGGAACCCTAGGGTGGGGGGCTTCCCCCTTGCCTTGGGGGGCAAGGCAACCCCTTCCCCCCTTTGGCCGCCGCCCCCCCATGAGATCCCATCTCTAGGGCCGGCGCCCCCCCAGGGGGCCTATATAAAGGGGGGGGAGGGAGGGCAGCAACAGAACAGCCTTGGGCGCCTCCCTCCTCCCCTGCTACACCTCTCCGTCTCGCAGAAGCTCGGCGAAGCCCTGCCGAGACCCGCTACATCCACCACCACGCCGTCGTGCTGCTGGATCTCCATCAACCTCTCCTTTCCCCTTGCTGGATCAAGAAGGAGGAGACGTCGCTGCACCGTACGTGTGTTGAACGCGGAGGTGCCGTCCGTTCGGCACTCGGTCATCGGTGATTTGGATCACGGCGAGTACGACTCCGTCATCCACGTTCATTGGAACGCTTCCGCTCGCGATCTACAAGGGTATGTAGATGCACTCCTTTACCCTCGTTGCTAGCACACTCCATAGATGCATCTTGGTGAGCGTAGGAAAATTTTAAAATTATGCTACGATTCCCAACAGTGGCATCATGAGCCAGGCCTATGCGTAGTTACTATGCACGAGTAGAACACAAAGCAGTTGTGGGCGTTGAGTTTGCCAATTCTTCTTGCCGCTACTAGTCTTTTCTTGTTTCGGCGGCATTGTAGGATGAAGCGGCCCGGACCGACCTTACACGTACGCTTACGTGAGACAGGTTCCACCGACTGACATGCACTAGTTGCATAAGGTGGCTAGCGGGTGTCTGTCTCTCCTACTTTAGTCGGAACGGATTCGATGAAAAGGGTCCTTATGAAGGGTAAATAGAAATTGGCAAATCGCGTTGTGGTCATACGTAGGTAAGAAAACGTTCTTGCTAGAAAACCAACAAACCACGTAAAAACTTGCAACAACAATTAGAGGACGTCTAACTTGTTTTTGCAGCAAGTGCTATGTGATGTGATATGGCCAGAAGATGTGATGAACGATATATGTGATGTATGACATTGATCATATTCTTGTAATAGGAATCACGACTTGCATGTCGATGAGTATGACAACCGGCAGGAGCCATAGGAGTTGTCTTTATTATTTTGCATGACCTGCGTGTCATTGAATAACGCCATGTAAATTACTTTACTTTGTTGCTAAACACGTTAGCCATAGAAGTAGAAGTAATCGTTGGCGTGACGACTTCATGAAGACACAATGATGGAGATCATGGTGTCATGCCGGTGACGAAGATGATCATGGTGCCCCGAAGATGGAGATCAAAGGAGCATGATGATATTGGCCATATCATGTCACTATTTGATTGCATGTGATGTTTATCATGTTTTTGCATCTTATTTGCTTAGAACGACGGTAGTAAGTAAGATGATCCCTTATAATAATTTCAAGAAAGTGTTCACCCTAACTGTGCACCGTTGCGAAGGTTCGTTGTTTCGAAGCACCACGTGATGATCGGGTGTGATAGATTCTAATGTTCGAATACAACGGGTGTTGACGAGCCTAGCATGTACAGACATGGCCTCGGAACACACGCAATACACTTAGGTTGACTTGACGAGCCTAGCATGTACAGACATGGCCTCGGAACACGGAGGACCGAAAGGTCGAGCATGAGTCGTATAGAAGATACGATCAACATGGAGATGTTCACCGATCTTGACTAGTTCGTCTCACGTGATGATCGGACACGGCCTAGTTAAACTCGGATCATGTTTCACTTAGATGACGAGAGGGATGTCTATCTGAGTGGGAGTTCATTAAATAATTTGATTAGATGAACTTAATTATCATGAACTTAGTCTAAAATCTTTACACTATGTCTTGTAGATCAAATGGCCAACGTTGTCCTCAATTTCAACGCGTTCCTAGAGAAAACCAAGCTGAAAGATGATGGCAGCAACTATACGGACTGGGTCCGGAACCTGAGGATCATCCTCATAGTAGCCAAGAAAGATTATGTCTTAGAAGCACCTCTAGGTGATGCACCAATCCCACAGAACCAAGACGTTATGAACGCTTGGCAGCAGCGTGCTGATGATTACTCCCTCGTTTAGTGCGGCATGCTTTACAGCTTAGAACCGGGTCTCCAAAAGCGTTTTGAGAAACATGGAGCATATGAGATGTTCGAGGAGCTGAAATTGGTTTTTCAAGCTCATGCCCGGGTCGAGAGATATGAAGTCTCCGACAAGTTCTTTAGCTGTAAAATGGAGGAGAATAGTTCTGTTAGTGAGCACATACTCAGAATGTCTGGGTTGCATAACCGCTTGTCTCAGTTGGGAGTTAATCTCCCGGATGACGCGGTCATTGACAGAATCCTCCAGTCGCTTCCACCAAGCTACAAGAGCTTTGTGATGAACTTCAATATGCAGGGGATGGAAAAGACCATTCCTGAGGTATATTCAATGCTGAAATCAGCTGAGGTAGAGATCAGAAAAGAACATCAAGTGTTGATGGTGAATAAAACCACTAAGTTCAATAAGGGCAAGGGTAAGAAGAACTTCAAGAAGGACGACAAGGGAGTTGCCGCGCCCGGTAAACCAGTTACTGGGAAGAAGTCAAAGAATGGACCCAAGCCCGAGACTGAGTGCTTTTATTGCAAGGGAAGTGGTCACTGGAAGCGGAACTGCCCCAAATACTTAGCGGACAAGAAGAAGGCCGGCAACACCAAAGGTATATGTGATATACATGTAATTGATGTATACCTTACCAGTACTCGTAGTAGCTCCTGGGTATTTGATACCGGTGCGGTTGCTCATATTTGTAACTCAAAACAGGAACTACGGAATAAACGGAGACTGGCGAAGGACGAGGTGACGATGCGCGTCGGGAATGGTTCCAAGGTCGATGTGATCGCCGTCGGCACGCTACCTCTGCATCTACCCACGAGATTAGTTTTAAACCTCAATAATTGTTATTTAGTGCCAGCTTTGAGCATGAACATTGTATCTGGATCTCGTTTAATTCGAGATGGCTACTCATTTAAATCCGAGAATAATGGTTGTTCTATTTATTTGAGAGATATGTTTTATGGTCATGCCCCGCTGGTCAATGGTTTATTTTTGATGAATCTCGAACGTGATGTTACACATGTTCATAGTGTGAATACCAAAAGATGTAAAGTTGATAACGATAGTCCCACATACTTGTGGCACTGCCGCCTTGGTCACATTGGTGTCAAGCGCATGAAGAAGCTCCATGCAGATGGACTTTTAGAGTCTCTTGATTACGAATCATTTGACACGTGCGAACCATGCCTCATGGGTAAGATGACCAAGACTCCGTTCTCCGGAACAATGGAGCGAGCAACCAACTTATTGGAAATCATACATACCGATGTGTGTGGTCCAATGAGTGTTGAGGCTCGCGGAGGATATCGTTATGTTCTCACTCTCACTGATGATTTAAGTAGATATGGGTATGTCTACCTAATGAAACACAAGTCTGAAACCTTTGAAAAGTTCAAGGAATTTCAGAGTGAAGTTGAGAATCAACGTGACAGGAAAATAAAATTCTTACGATCAGATCGTGGTGGAGAATATTTAAGTCACAAATTTGGTACACACTTAAGGAAATGTGAAATAGTTTCACAACTCACGCCGCCTGGAACACCTCAGAGAAATGGTGTGTCCGAACGTCGTAATCGCACTCTATTGGATATGGTGCGATCTATGATGTCTCTTACTGATTTACCGCTCTCATTTTGGGGCTATGCTTTAGAGACTGCCGCACTCACTTTAAATAGGGCTCCGTCGAAATCCGTTGAGACGACACCGTATGAATTATGGTTTGGGAAGAAACCTAAGCTGTCGTTTCTAAAAGTTTGGGGATGCGATGCTTATGTCAAGAAACTTCAACCTGAAAAGCTCGAACCCAAGTCGGAGAAATGCGTCTTCATAGGATACCCTAAGGAAACCATTGGGTATACCTTCTACCTCAGATCCGAAGGCAAGATCTTCGTTGCCAAGAACGGGTCCTTTCTAGAGAAGGAGTTTCTCTCGAAAGAATTGAGTGGGAGGAAAGTGGAACTTGATGAGGTGATAGTCACCCCTTCCGAACCGGAAAGTAGCGCAGCGCGGGAAAATGTTCCTGTGGTGCCTACACCGACTGGGGAGGAAGCTAATGATGATGATCATGAAGCTTCGGATCAAGTTACTGAACTTCGTAGGTCCACAAGGACACGTTCCGCACCAGAGTGGTACGGCAACCCTATCCTGGAAATCATGTTGTCAGACAACGGTGAACCTTCGAACTATGAAGAAGCGATGGCGGGCCCGGATTCCGACAAATGGCTAGAATCCATGAAATCCGAGATAGGATCCATGTATGAAAACGAAGTATGGACTTTGACTGACTTGCCCGATGATCGGCGAGCCATAGAAAACAAATGGATCTTTAAAAGAAGACGGACGCGGATGGTAATGTGACCATCTACAAAGCTCGACTTGTCGCTAAGGGTTATCGACAAGTTCAAGGGGTTGACTACGATGAGACTTTCTCACCCGTAGCGAAGCTGAAGTCCGTCCGAATCATGTTAGCAATTGCCGCATACTATGATTATGAGATATGGCAGATGGACGTCAAAACGGCATTCCTTAATGGCTTCCTTAAGGAAGAGTTGTATATGATGCAGCCGGAAGGTTTTGTCGATCCTAAGAATGCTAACAAAGTATGCAAGCTCCAGCGCTCAATCTATGGGCTGGTGCAAGCATCTCGGAGTTGGAACATTCGCTTTGATGAGATGATCAAAGCGTTTGGGTTTACACAGACTTATGGAGAAGCCTGTGTTTACAAGAAAGTGAGTGGGAGCTCTGTAGCATTTCTCATATTATATGTGGATGACATACTATTGATGGGAAATGATATAGAATTCTTGGAAAGTATAAAGGCCTATGTGAATAAGTGTTTTTCAATGAAGGACCTTGGAGAAGCTGCTTATATATTAGGCATCAAGATCTACAGAGATAGATCAAGACGCCTCATTGGTCTTTCACAGAGTACATACCTTTGACAAGATATTGAAGAAGTTCAATATGGATCAGTCCAAGAAGGGGTTCTTGCCTGTATTGCAAGGTGTGCAATTGAGCACGGCTCAATGTCCGACCACGGCAGAAGATATAGAAAAGATGAGTGTCATCCCCTATGCCTCGGCCATAGGGTCTATTATGTATGCCATGCTGTGTACCAGACCTGATGTAAACCTTGCCGTAAGTTTGGTAGGAAGGTACCAAAGTAATCCCGGCATGGAACACTGGACAGCGGTCAAGAATATCCTGAAGTACCTGAAGAGGACTAAGGATATGTTTCTCGTTTATGGAGGTGACGAAGAGCTCGTCGTAAAGGGTTACGTCGACGCTAGCTTCGACACAGATCTGGATGACTCGAAGTCATAGACCGGATACGTGTATATTTTGAATGGAGGAGCAGTAAGCTGGTGCAGTTGCAAGCAAAGCGTCGTGGCGGGATCTACATGTGAAGCGGAGTACATGGCAGCCTCGGAGGCAGCACAGGAAGCAGTCTGGATGAAGGAGTTCATTACCGACCTAGGGGTGATTCCCAATGCGTCGGGCCCGATGACTCTCTTCTGTGACAACACTGGAGCTATTGCCCTTGCGAAGGAGCCCAGGTTTCACAGGAAGACCAGGCATATCAAGCGTCGCTTCAACTCCATTCGTGAAAGTGTTCAAAATGGAGACATAGATATTTGTAAAGTACATACGGACCTGAATGTAGCAGATCCGTTGACTAAACCTCTCCCTAGGGCAAAACATGATCAACACCAGGACGCAATGGGTGTTCGATTCATCACAATGTAACTAGATTATTGACTCTAGTGCAAGTGGGAGACTGTTGGAAATATGCCCTAGAGGCAATAAAAAAAGGGTATTATTATATTTCTTTGTTCATGATAATCGTCTATTGTTCATGCTATAATTGTATTGTCCGGAAATCGTAATACATGTGTGAATACATAGACCACAACGTGTCCCTAGTAAGCCTCTAGTTGACTAGCTCGTTGATCAACAGATAGTCATGGTTTCCTGACTATGGACATTGGATGTCATTGATAACGGGATCACATCATCAGGAGAATGATGTGATGGACAAGACCCAATCCTAAGCATAGCATAAAAGATCGTGTAGTTTCGTTTGCTAGAGCTTTTCCAATGTCAAGTATCTTTTCCTTAGACCATGAGATCGTGCAACTCCCGGATACCGTAGGAGTGCTTTGGGTGTGCCAAACGTCACAACGTAACTAGGTGACTATAAAGGTACACTACGGGTATCTCCGAAAGTGTCTGTTGGGTTGGCACGGATCGAGACTGGGATTTGTCACTCCGTGTGACGGAGAGGTATCTCTGGGCCCACTCAGTAATGCATCATCATAATGAGCTCAATGTGACTAAGTCGTTAGTCACGGGATCATGCATTGCGGTACGAGTAAAGAGACTTGCCGGTAACGAGATTGAACAAGGTATTGGGATACCGACGATCGAATCTCGGGCAAGTAACATATCGATTGGCAAAGGGAATTGCATACGGGATTGATTGAATCCTCGACACCGTGGTTCATCCGATGAGATCATCATGGAACATGTGGGAGCCAACATGGGTATCCAGATCCCGCTGTTGGTTATTGACCGGAGAGGCGTCTCGGTCATGTCTGCATGTCTCCCGAACCTGTAGGGTCTACACACTTAAGGTTCGGTGACGCTAGGGTTGTAGAGATATGTGTATGCGGAAACCCGAAAGTTGTTCGGAGTCCCGGATGAGATCCCGGACGTCACGAGAGGTTCCAGAATGGTCCGGAGGTGAAGAATTATATATAGGAAGTCAAGTTTCGGCCACCGGGAAAGTTTCGGGGGTTACCGGTATTGTACCGGGACCACCGGAAGGGTCCCGGGGGTCCACCGGGTGGGGCCACCTATCTCGGAGGGCCCCGTGGGCTGAAAGTGGAAGGGAACCAGCCATTAGTGGGCTGGGGCGCCCCCCTTGGGCCTCCCCCCATGCGCCTAGGGTTGGGAACCCTAGGGTGGGGGGCTTCCCCCTTGCCTTGGGGGGCAAGGCAACCCCTTCCCCCCTTTGGCCGCCGCCCCCCCATGAGATCCCATCTCTAGGGCCGGCGCCCCCCCAGGGGGCCTATATAAAGGGGGGGAGGGAGGGCAGCAACAGAACAGCCTTGGGCGCCTCCCTCCTCCCCTGCTACACCTCTCCGTCTCGCAGAAGCTCGGCGAAGCCCTGCCGAGACCCGCTACATCCACCACCACGCCGTCGTGCTGCTGGATCTCCATCAAACTCTCCTTTCCCCTTGCTGGATCAAGAAGGAGGAGACGTCGCTGCACCGTACGTGTGTTGAACACGGAGGTGCCGTCCGTTCGGCACTCGGTCATCGGTGATTTGGATCACGGCGAGTACGACTCCGTCATCCACGTTCATTGGAACGCTTCCGCTCGCGATCTACAAGGGTATGTAGATGCACTCCTTTCCCCTCATTGCTAGTACACTCCATAGATGCATCTTGGTGAGCGTAGGAAAATTTTAAAATTATGCTACGATTCCCAACAGCTATCGGGGCTGCAGGAGCGGGGCGCTCGGGTGCGGGCGTGCGTGCTCAAGGCCACCAGGGGCAGGGAGCACTCGGACGCCCAGGAGGGTGTGCGCCGGCGGCCATGGCGCGGCCGGCCGGAGCCGCGAGGACTAGGGCGGAGGCGGACTCGACGAGCGGCAGCCGATGCGGGCGCGACTGCAGTGGCGCGCGGTGGTGCGCGGTCAGGACGCGGGCACGGTGAGCACGAGGTCGTCGCGAGCTTCGGGCGCGAGCTGGACGGCGCAAATCGACGATGGAAACGATGGGGGAAAAAGGGGGGGCGGACGCGGCTCACATCGGAGTCGTAGGGAGGTGGCAGCGAGCTCGAGGGGGGCTCGGGGTGGCGATGGTCGACGACGGGACGACGACGGCGCGGTGACGAGCGACGGGCGCGACGTCTGCAGGCGTCGGTCGACGTGGGAGAGGCGACGGGGCGCGAGGGAGGAGCTGCGAGGCGTCCGGTGGCGGCGGCGTCGGGGTCCGGCCACGGCGGTTGGCGTCGAGGTCGAGGCAGCGGCGGTCGGCCCCGACCTGACCCAAGCAGGGGGCGGCGCCGCGGGGAACGACGTCGGGGTGGCGGGGCGCGGTTCGATCTGGACGGCGGAGTGCGATGGCGGACCGGGGCGGCGGCGAGGAGGCCAGGAGGGGCGGCGAGGCGGGCGACGGGTGGCGTCGGGGGCGCCCGCTCCCGATCCAGAACGGGGGAGGGAGAGGGGGATCGAGGGGGAGCGAGAGAGAGGGGATCGGGGAGAGTGGGTGGGGTTCGGTTTGGGTTAGGGTTTGGCTGGGGGGGGTTGAGTGGATAAGGGGAGTGGGGTTGGGCCGCAGCTGGGCCGGCCTGTGGCTAGCTGGGCCATTCGGCCCAGGGAGAGGGGGTTCTTTTGTTTTCTTTTTCTGTTTTCTTTTCTTTATCTAATTTCTTTTCTTTATCTAATTTCTTTTCTATTTTATTTTTTAACTTTTGTTTTATAAAATATAAATGCAACTGCTAGATAAATGTTATAACTTATTCTACTGCCCCAAAAAGTTTGACACCTAATTAAAATAGTTTGCATTATTATAATTTTTAAAAGGCATTTAATTAATTGACATAGCTGCTGTTTTAATTACTTTAGAGCCTTTAAACATTTTATAGAAGTGTGGTTTCCCCACTAGTATTATCCATGGTTTATTTGACACATCTTGGACATTTTAGTTTTAATGTTTGTAAACTTTTACCGCTTGATTCGATTTTGAATTTGAATTTGAATCGGTTTCGAACTAACGCAAGATTTAGCAACAGTATCCTGGTGACGTGGCATCGTTAACGTGGGATTACTGTAGCTTAACTATCCGGGCGTCATAGCACATGATGAACCCGCCATTAATGATGAGCATGTCACTCCCACTCCAAATCAGCCTAATGTTCCACCCAGTTGGAATCTTGCACGTGACAGAGTTAGACGAGGTATTAATAAACCTGACAGGTTAATTGAAGAGTGCAATATTGTTTCTTTTGCTTTATCTGTTGCAGAAGAAATTGAAGGTAATGCTGAGCCTTCTTCATATTCCAAGGCTATTATTTCCGGTGATAGTAATAAGTGGATGACCGCTATGCATGATGAGATAGAATCACTTGAAAAGAATGGCACTTGGGATTTAGTAAAATTGCCTACAGAGAAGAAACCTATTCGTTGCAAGTGGGTTTTCAAGAGGAAAGAAGGTGTTTCTCCTAATGATGAGACAAGATATAAATCAAGGTTAGTTGCTAAAGGTTACAGTCAGATTCCAGGTATTGACTATAACGAAGTCTTTTCTCCTGTTGTGAAGCATAGCTCTATTCGCACTTTACTCAGTATTGTTGCCATGCATGATCTTGAGCTTGAACAATTGGATGTTAGAACTGCATTCTTACATGGAGAATTAGAAGAGGATATTTATATGGAACAACCTGAAGGTTTTGTTATTCCTGGAAAAGAAAAGCTTGTCTGTAAGTTAAAGAAATCTCTTTATGGATTGAAGCAATCCCCTAGACAGTGGTACAAGAGATTTGACACCTTTATGCTCTCTCAAGGTTTCAAAAGGTCTAATTATGATAGTTGTGTTTATTTGAAAACCGTCAATGGTTCAACTATTTATTTGCTCCTTTATGTTGATGATATGCTTATTGCTGCAAAGAGTATGTCAGAGATTAATGAACTAAAGAAGCAATTGAGTAATGAATTCGAGATGAAGGATTTGGGTGCAGCAAAGAAAATTCTTGGCATGGAAATATCCAGAGATAGACCGTCTGGAAAAGTATATCTAAGTCAGAAGGGATATATTGATAAAGTTCTTCGTCGTTTTAATATGCATAATGCCAAGCCGGTGAGTACACTGTTAGCTGTACACTTCAAATTGTCATCAGCTTTATGTCCTAAGTCAGATTCCGATATTGAGTACATGTCTAGAGTTCCCTATCCAAGTGCAGTTGGTTCACTTATGTATGCCATGGTTTGTTCTCATCCGGATTTATCTTATGCATTGAGTGTTGTCAGTAGATACATGGCTAATCTTGGAAAAGAGCATTGGAAAGCAGTTCAGTGGATTTTTAGATACCTGCGAGGTACTTCTAATGCTTATTTACAGTTTGGGAAAACTGGAGATGGACTTGTTTGTTTTGTTGATTCTGATTTTGCTAGTGATTTGGATAAGCGAAGATCACTCACAGGTTATGTTTTCACCATTGGTGGTTGTGCTTTGAGTTGGAGAGCAACTTTGCAGTCTATTGTGGCTTGTGCCACTACTGATGCCGAGTATATGGCTATTTCTGAGGCATGCAAAGAAGCTATCTGGTTGAAAGGTTTATACACTGAGCTTTGTGGAGATTCATCTTACCCTACCATATTTAGTGACAGTCAAGGTGCTATATATCTTACCAAGAATCTAATGTACCATGAGAGAACAAAGCACATTGATGTCAGATATCACTATATTCGAGATGTTGTTGCTGAAGGTGATTTGAAGGTATGCAAGATAAGTACTTATGATAACCCTGCTGATATGATGACAAAGCCAGTTCCGACCAATAAGTTTGAGCTTTGCTCAGGCTTAGTTGGTATTTCTCATTAGTCCTATGGACTTTGACGCACAAGGTGTTTATGCTGATTTGGATGGAGTTATTCACTTTCTTCGACTACTGGAGGGAATTTGGCTCAATGTGGAGATTGTTAAATTGTGATCCAAATTCTACCGTATTGGACTAGACGTAGTACATACGGTGTGGGCCTTTGCGTTGGTACCGACGCGTACGAGTACAACTCGTTTACTTGTCCTCCAAGGACTCTCATGTATTGCCCTCATATATACCCCATGTAGTCGCACCTCAGACGGCCTGTCGTCTCGTGCTTGTAATACTCCTCCATCATAGTGATTGCGCCTTCGTGCATCCGTGGTTTTCTCCTGCAAGGGTTTCCACGTAAAAATCCGTGTCTCTCGTGTCTCGTTTATTCTCATTATTATCTAACACATTGCACCCACGATGAACAGTTATTAAATAGAAAAAAGCAAGATCTTGGATGAGACTACAGGGGAACTATATTATCAAATTGACCAACTATATTATCAAAATCACCTGCCTGTGCAAAGCAGAATGGCTTTTTTGGTTGAGTGACTGTCAACTTCCTAAGTGTTCTTACTATATAAGGCCTAGGCATCTTGCAACCTCAGAAGAGCAAAAACAATTAAGCTCTGGA
Source organism: Aegilops tauschii subsp. strangulata (assembly GCF_002575655.3). Taxonomy (NCBI): domain Eukaryota; kingdom Viridiplantae; phylum Streptophyta; class Magnoliopsida; order Poales; family Poaceae; genus Aegilops; species Aegilops tauschii. The sequence goes on along the minus strand of NC_053036.3, from coordinate 623,829,148 downwards.
ATGGCTCATGGTCTCGGGCAGATCTCGAGAATCTATACCCTGTTTGCTAATCTTCGCTAAATCTGCAAACATTTCAGTTAGTGATGCAGTGGAGTAGAACGAGATGGCATACGTGACCTTTTTCACTAACCTCTGTCGGCAGAAGCCTATGAAGAATTTCGGCAGTCTGCTCATGGTAAGGCGTTGGAGATGGATCTCGTCCTCTGCGTGCTCCTCGAGGCGCTGCGACGCCGTGCCGCACTCCCCAACAGAGCATGTGCACTAGGAACATGCATGCATGGTGCAGCAAGTATTCCTGAATGGTTTAATTGGTGTGGAGGTCTTTTTTTTTTTGGCTTTCCTCTTCTTACCAGACTTGTACATATCTATGTATGGCATCGGACATTTTGCCTGATCATTGAGATTATCTTTGGAGTTCAGGTTAGCGGTGCATGGATCGACATCTCAAGCAGGGGGGAGTTCATACCCAGGACTCGCGACAGGTAGCGTTTCGTTGTGCCCAGTTTCTCTTCTTTGCGTGAGTTCAGTTTGCGGAACCTAGTCGCCTGTGTTAGAACAGGGTTGTGCTGTGTATGTAGTTATCATACTGTATAGGGGCTTCTTTGCTTATTTCCCTTCATGTATATGTGCTGGCCTGTTGGCCCGATGGAATATAGGCTCACTTCATAACATGGTATAAGAGTTAGGGTTAGGTTCCCCAACCGTCGCCGCCTCTGGTCGCTGCCGCGGCCGCCGCCGTTCCAGGCCGCTGCTGCCGCCGTCCTTCCCGGCCGGCGCCGCCGCCTCAACGTGCTGCTGCTGCTCCTCTTCTCTGCTGCTGCTGTTACTCTTCTTTAACGAGCTGCTGCTACTGCTCTTCAACGTGCGGCTGCTGCTGCTCTTCTCCTCCTGGTCAGCTGCTGCCATCAAGCTGTGCCTCCTGCTGCTGCTGGTCTTCAACAAGCTGCTGCTGCTGCTGCTCTGCTGGAATGGCGCCCTCCACCACCACCGGTGCTGTCCCAGTCCCACGATGTCCTGTTATCTTCAACGGACAGAACTACAGGGACTGGGTGCAGCACATGAAGCTGCACATGAGGGGCCAGCTGGTCTGCGAGCACCTCTCTGGTGCTCTGCCTTGTCCCCTGCTGCCCACTCCTCCAGCTGAGTTGGCCTTCCCTGTTGATGCCGATGAAACCAAGCAACGTGAGATGCTAGATGCTTTTGAAGAGGCCACTGAAGAGTATCAGAATCAACTCCACTTATACAAGCAATGGACAAATGATGATGCTCGAGCCTCTTCTATCTTGGTGAACAGCATGGATGTTGATCTCACCATGGATGTGGTGGCCCTTACCACTGCAGATCAGATGTGGGAGCACCTTCGCCATCGCTATGAGTCTACAGGGGATGCCATGTATCTCTCTGTTGTTCGTCAAGAGCAACAACTACAACAGGGAGATGCTACTGTGGATGATTTCTACAAGGAGATGTCGGCGGTGTGGCGCCAATTGGACTCTCTGGGAGCTGATGTTTGTCGCAGATGTCAGTGTTGTGTGCGGCAACAAGCTAAGTTGGAGGTTCGTCGCCTCTACGACTTCCTCACTCGCCTCCGGCCGGAGTTCGAGCAAAGTCGTGCTCAGCTATTGGCACGCCATCCTCGGCTCTCTACTCTGGAGGCCCTTGCTGAGGTGGGATCTGAGGAGGTGCGCCTACGGAGCACGGGCTTATTGCCATCCTCTTCAGCAGTCCTGGCTGCCCGCGTTCCACCACCGCTGCCTGGTGTGCCCTCTTATACACAGGTGGCAGCAACCTCCACTAGTGCTTTCTTCAACTACTGCAAGCAGGATGGTCACATGATCACGGAGTGCATCAAGAGGAGGAAACAGGGTCGCCGAGGTGGCCGTCCTCAAAAGGACTCGGGAGGCTCCTCTAATTCTCGTGAGGGCTCCCTTAAGAAGGTTCACCAGGAGATGCTCACCTTGCTGCGCCGCCTTACTGCTTCTGCACCATCCTCAGGTTCTGCTGGTTCTGCTGGTCAGACATCTGGTCCACCACCGCACTCTTCGTCAGGTACATCTTTGCCCTCGATTCTTGATTCTGGGGCCTCCTTCCACATGACACCACACAGAGATCACCTTTGTGCTGTCAATTCTGTGCCTTCTCCTCTTACTATTCAGACAGCATATGGCACTTCTCTTTCTGTTGCCGCAAGAGGGACTCTTTCCACGTCTTCTTTTCATGTCCCTGCCGTTTCTCATGTTCCTAAACTGACTATGCAACTTCTATCTGCTGGTCAAATTACTGACTTGGGTTGTCGTGTTATTCTGGATTCTGACTCTTATTGTGTTCAGGATCGTCGTACGGGGACTCTGGTTGGGATCAGTCCTCGACGCCATGACTCTCAGCGCCTTTGGGGCTCGATTGGCTGCGCCTTCCTTCCACTGCGTCCTCTAGCCAGTCAGACATCACCACCCCTTTTGCTTCAGCTGCCACCTCCACCACATCCTTCGCTCAGTGGCATCATCGATTGGGTCACATTTATGGCTCCCGCTTGTCTTCTTTGGTTAGGAGTGGTGTTCTAGGGTCTGTATCTGGTGATAGTTCACTAACTTGTATGGGTTGTAAGCTTGGCAAGCAGATACAACTCCCCTATCCCTCTAGTAATTCTGTTTCTCAACGACCTTTTGAACTTGTTCACTCTGATGTATGGGGTCTTGCCCCCTTTGTTTCGAAAGGGGGTCACAAATATTATATAATTTTCATTGATGATTTTTCTCGCCACACTTGGATCTACTTTATGTCATCTCATAGTCAAGTGCTTCAAATTTACAAGTCAGTTTGCTACCATGGTTCGCACTCAGTATGATTCCTCTGTTCGAGTTTTTCATGCTGATTCGGCTGGCGAGTACCTATCTCGTGCGCTTCATGGTTTCCTTGCTGAACAGGGTACCCTTCCTCAGTATTCCTGTCCTGGTGCCCATGCTCAAAATGGGGTGGCTGAACGCAAACATCGTCACGTCCTTGAGACTGCTCGGGCTCTTCTTTTATCTTCTGCTGTTCCCCCGCACTTTTGGGCTGAGGCTGTCTCTACCGCTGTTTATCTCATTAATATTTAGCCTTCTGTTGCTCTTCAGGGAAGGATACCAGTTGATCATCTAGGTGATGGTCCAGCTGATTATAGTGGTCTACGCCTGTTTGGTTGTCCCTGTTTTGTTCTTCTCCACCCTCATGAACACACCAAATTGACTGCTCAGTCTGCTGAATGTGTTTTCCTTGGCTACAGTTTGGAGCACAAAGGTTACCGTTGCTGGGACCCTATTGCTCGAAGACTGAGAATCTCCAAAGATGTCACTTTTGATGAGTCTCGCTCCTTCTACCCTCGTCATTCTTCTACTGTCACCACCGAGTCGTTAGTCGAGCCTCTCTCTTTTTTGACTCTACCTGATTCTTCACCTTTATCGTCACTTGGTAGGTCCACTCCTAGCCTTTCACCTGTGTATGCTCATGAGCTTCAGCTTACACAGGATGAGGTTTCTATTCCTGACTCTCCTACCCAGGTTGAGCCATCCACTCTCTCTCCTTTTCCTTTTACCTACTCCCATCGTGCTCAGCACCCTTCTCCCTCTGATGCGCCACCTTCCACTTCCCCTCTCTCTCCGCTTCCTTTTGTCTACTCCCGTCGTGCTCAGCACCCTTCTCCCTCGGATGCGCCCACTTCCACTTCCACTCCTTCCCTGTTGGGTCCCATTCCTTCAGAACCACCTACCCCTCCTGCTCCTCGGTATAATCTGCGTGATCGCCACACTCTCCAGCCTCCTGCGTACTATGTTGCTGGTGCTACCACTCTTGTTGAGCCGTCTACGTATTGTGAGGCTGCTGCTCATTCTGAATGGCAGCATGCTATGGCAGAGGAGATTCATGCTCTTGAGCGCACAGGCACTTGGGACCTTGTACCCCTGCCTACAGACGTTAGACCCATCACTTGCAAATGGGTCTACAAGGTTAAGACATATTCAGATGGTTCTCTCGTGCGCTACAAAGCTCGTCTTGTTGCGCGTGGCTTCCAGCAGGAGTATGGTCGTGACTATGATGAGACTTTTGCTCCTGTTGCTCACATGACCACTGTTCGCACTCTTTTGGCAGTTGCTGCTGTTCGACAGTGGTCCATCTCTCAATTAGATGTCAAGAATGCCTTCTTGAATGGTGAGCTGCGGGAAGTGGTCTATATGCAGCCGCCTCCTGGCTATACTGTCTCTGATAGCACTGTCTGTCGCCTTCGGCGCGCTCTTTACAGGCTGAAACAAGCTCCTCGTACCTGGTTTGAGCGTTTCTCCGCCGTCATCACAAGGATCGGGTTCTCTGCTAGTGTTCATGATCCTGCTCTGTTTATTCACACTTCTCCTCGCGGTCGCACCCTTTTACTACTCTATGTTGATGACATGATTATCACAGGGGCTGACCACCAATTCATTGATTTTGTGAAGAAACGTCTACATGAGCAATTCTTGATGACTGATTTGGGTTCTCTTCGCTACTTTCTTGGACCTGAGATCATTTCTTCCCCTGAGGGTATTTATCTCTCTCAAGAGAAGTACATCCAAGATCTTCTCACTCGTCCCTGCCTCACTGATCAGCGCACGGTTGACACTCCTATGGAGTTTGGTCTACATCTTCGTCCTGGTGAGGGTGAACCCCTTGCAGATCCCACACGCTACCGCCATCTTGTTGGGAGCCTTGTCTATCTAGGCATCACTCGTCCTGACATTTCTTATGCTGTGCACATTCCGAGTCAGTTTGTCTCTGCTCCCACTCAACTTCACTACAGTCACCTTCTTCGTGTTCTTCGTTACCTACGTGGTACCATGACTCGTCGCTTATTCTTCCCTCGCTCCAGCTCTCTTCAGCTCCAGGCCTACTGTGATGCTACCTGGGCCAGCGATCCCACTAATCGCCGCTCTCTCTCTCTGCCTATTGTGTTTTTCTTGGCTCCTCCCTGATTGCCTGGAAGACCAAGAAGCAGACTGCCGTATCTCGCTCCAGTGCTGAGGCTGAGCTGCGAGCTATGGCGTCCGTGACTGCAGAAATTACTTGGCTACGGTGGCTTCTTCAGGATTTTGGTGTTTCCACTGCTGCACCGACCCCTCTGCTCTCCGACAGCACTGGGGCACTCAGCATATCCCGTGATCCTGTTAAGCATGAGCTCACCAAGCACATCGGTGTTGATGCCTCCTACACGCGTTCTCAGGTGCAAGACAGAATTGTGGCCCCTCAGTATGTGCCCTTGGAGCTTCAGCTTGCTGATTTTCTGACGAAAGCTCAGACACGGTCCCAACACAGCTTTTTCCTGTCCAAACTCGGTGTCCAAGATCCCCCTTGAGTTTGAGGGGGGTGTTAGAACAGGGTTGTGCTGTGTGTGTAGTTATCATATTGTATAGGAGCTTCTTTGCTTATTTCCCTTCATGTATATGTGCTGGCCTGTTGGCCCGATGGAATATAGGCTCACTTCATAACAGCCTGTACTGTATGTAACCTGACCTTTTGTGGTGCAGGGAGGTGAATATCAGCGGCACATTGGAGGCGATCCGCGCAGCCAAGGCAATGATCATGCACCGCGTCTCCATGGCCAGCGGCAAGCTCACGAGGCTTAGGGTGGAGGGCAGAAGCGGCAAGGGTCTGCTTAGCAGGCTGGATGAGGAGGAGGATGCAGCCATGATGATGCATCGGCTGAATCTGAGTGACGAGAGTGTGATACAGTAGTAGAATGGCAGAAGCGGCAAGGGTCTGCTTAGTAGGTAGTCAGTCACGGACAGACAGCTCAAACGCAGCACAGGAAGGTATGGAAGCACACTAATTGAGTTTTGCGTCTCTCTCTGGTAGAGAGAGTGGTGATTAATCAAATCAATAGCTAGCTAGTTCAATGGATTAGTCAGGTAAATTGATGGTCTGCCTAGAGGTGGCCAATGCTGCTTGACCAATGTTGCTTGTTAACATTCTGGGGATCTTGCATGTTTTGCCTGGATGATGGATGAGTTGGATGATCTGGAATTCAACAAACCAAAGGTGTTTGATACTAGAATCTTATCTCCCCCGAATGCTGCCTTGCCTTGATGTTTGTTTTTTGTTCGTTCGACCGAATTTGCAAATTAATTTAGATGATATACTCCCTCCGCTGCGAATTACTTGTCTTAGATTTGTCCAGATACGGATGTATCTCTAGATAAATCGAAGACAACCGATTTGGGACATAGGCAATATTTTTTTAATGTGGGGGATTTAATTTCATCTTTTGGAAGTCCTAAATGCATTGCCTTCCCACACCAGAATTTCATGGGTCCAACTAGCAACATGTTGGCTGTTGTTCAACACCGAGAAATTCATGACCCCCCCCCCCCCCCCCCCGCCCCAACATGCTCATGGCATGATATGTTTTTTCTCTCTATTTTGCCCTCAATTTCTGGGTCGCAAAATAGGAAAAAGGATTAAATAGAAAATAACAAGACGCGTCAACAAGAGTATGAGATGCAAACTTTTTTTCTTGAACAAGAGTATTTCCTATTTTCTGGTTCCAGTGGGATTTTTTTAATTAACTTAAAACATATGAGAATATGAGATGCAATTTTTTTTCCTGAACAAGAGTGGTAAATGGTGAAATGAACTCAAAGCTGCATTAAATCAAAGCGGTGTGGCAGTACATCTTACAAAAGAGTCCCTAAGAAAAAACTAGAAAATAACACACAAGTTAGTAAAATTTCCAAAGATAGTAGTTGCATGCAACTCAAAAGCGGTGTGGCAGCAAAGTATATAGAGCGCACTGTTAAGTCGTAGTTGCATGCAACTCAAAAGGCCGGAAAGCGATCGAGGACAAATGTACCTAGACTAGACTGGATGGAGGCTATCTGGTGAGGCCGACCGTTAGATAGTCGATCTGGAAAGAAGAAGAAAGACGAACGATCCGTGTCATCATCATACAATCGTATCTATACTTTGCCTAGCTAGTTAGCGCTAGTATTCTTCTGGTTAGCTTTATTAGCTCAACCGCCTGCAAGGGAAAGATATACCACTATACACGTCACACTATCTATATAATACTCCCTCCGTTTCATAATATAAGAGCGTTTTTAACATTACACTAGTGTCAAAAACACTCATATATTATGAGACGGATGGAGTATATAGCTTTGCTGATAAGATTTCTGTTAATTTTTTTAAAAAAAAGTCAAATTGCATATGTACAATTATTATGTACGTAAGCGGTGATTGGTGATTGATTTGTGTTTTTACATTGCGAGGCGATTAAGATATTGATTGGTTGATTAGTTATGTGCTCGTAGTTGGTAACCGGTATAAAGTAAAGTAAAAGTAGTGCCGCGTATGGTGGGGTGCAGTTGCATGCAAAAGGAGAGATATATGGCCGGGTTGATCAAAGCGAAGGTTCTGTCTTTCTTTCCTTCTTTTTTTCTTTCTGTTGCTTACAGATTTCAGAGCAATGGTGGGAATATATTCTACATGTGATTTTGCTACCTACGTACTTCTGCCTCCCTCTGTTTCATTTTTTTTATGGGAACGCCTCATGCCATTTTATTCAATTTGGGGTAAAGTAACATCATGGAGTACAAGAGGTAAAAGAAAAGCAGGCGTTACATCTACCCAATCCTCACAAATTTTAGAATCATAGCATCTTCTAGCAAGAAAGTGGGCTACTCCATTGGCTTCTCTTGGACAGTGTTTGAAGTTGATTCCCGGAATGTTATGCGCTAAAAGAAAGCAATCAGCTAGTATCGCCGAGTGAGGGCTCCAGATTTCCGAATCTCCATTGCATGCTTGCACTAACTCAAAACAATCAGACTCTATCTGTACATTACGGCAGCCCAGTCTGTCTACCAGTTTTAATCCAGTCCTCAGTGCAATTGCTTCGGCCGCTTGCGGACAAATTGTGTTGTCGATCAGTTCTGAAATCCCGGCCACAGCTTCTCCCCTGAAATTACGCAGAATCGCCAATGCCGCACCACTGCCATCCTTGAAAAAAGACGCATCTGTGTTAAGTTTATATGTACCTGGTGCCGGTCTCTGCCAACACTCAGTAGTAGTCTGTTGGGGCGTTCGGTTAGCATGATTCATAGAGATCGCCTGAATGGCAAAAGTTGTACTTGGTGCCGGTTTAATTGTTTCTCCTTTAACTACCTCACGACGCTCCCACCAAATATACCAGGCCGCCACCGCAATCGTTTCCTGCAGCCCCAACTGACCGAGAACGGGTGATTTCCTCAATGGGTATTTCAGAAGTTCCTCCATCACCACTAAACCCGAACGGTCAGTGTTAAGAGCCCTCAATATTATGTCATATAATCCCAAGGATTTCCAAACCTGCTTTGCACGCTCACATGTAAAAGCTAGATGTCGAATATCTTCTGCCCCCTGGTGGCAAATAGGGCATGCAGGCGATACCTTGAAGTGTCTATTCCTCAGTATTCCCACTCCTGGAATAATGCCGTGTAGAGCTCGCCATACAAATTTTTTGATCTTACTAGGAATGTGCAGCTTCCATAGTATATCCAAAACCGAATTCTCATTTGACGTCTCACTTGGATTTTTCCTCAGCCTGGCTCCGAACTGGTGCTCCCATTCTATGTAGTATGCCGATCTCACTGTGAAACTGTAGGATTTTGCAGCATGCCACGCCACAAAGTCCTCCGGTAGCTGTCCTGACAGTGGAATTCCTAGGATTCTTTCCGCATCCACTCCAAAGAAAATTGATCTTATTAGTTGTTCGTCCCAATCTCCTGTATCCGGTCCATGAGTTCATCAACAGTATTTAGTAAAATGTTCCCTCTAGGTGTGATGATCTTCCTTGAGGGGCTCTGTGGGATCCAATGATCATTCCAAATATTGATCCTAGTACCAGAACCAACTCTCCACATATGACCTCTTTTAAAGGTTTGAAGACCAGCCACTATGCTTTGCCAAGTGAAAGAAGCTCCCTTCGGGCCCAGCATTCAGCAAGTTCCCACCTGGATAATACTTTGCTCTAAGTACCTGTGCACATAATATAAGCCACGTAGGTTTACGTGCAGTCAATGTTTGAAAACTTTGATCACTACTATTTATGAAGATATATGGATTCAGGATGTAAAAGTTCTTTTTTTTTGCGATGAAATGTCAGAATGATATTGTTCTACTTGTCTTGAAAATTATTCTTGTATCGTACTTGTGTTTCTTACTAATTTTGTAAAGCATCTTATATGTAAAAAATAGTTAAATTGTGCATTGGGGACTGTGAACGTCAAGTGTGATATATATTTGGGAACCCGATGGAGTACTAAGTACCGGTGAACGGAGCCGTCCGGTCGGGTGGGGCTGAAACTTTAGTTGATTTGCAACAACAAAAAAGTTATTGTTTGGAATCAATGCGTGAAAGAATTATATTATATATGTAGCAAATGTATGTTTGTGCATTGTAGTACGGTAGATATGTTTGATCAAGACGATACTGGATAAAATCTGATGATGTGGTAACTGAACCAGCGGACATAGAAAGAACCGCAAACAAATTAAGGGGATATTCTAGCCAAAAACCCAAAACCACAGCTGAACTCGTCGAGATCACGCCACCATAGCTCGTTCTTACTATGGACGTCATCAAGAAATTACAACCACTAATTTACCTGCAACTACAAAGATCTGTAGAGGACCAAACCTCATTGAATCGCCAACTAGCAGCACAAAGATTCAATTTGTCGCCCATGAAAACCCGATGGGGACTGGGGACAGAACCTTGCAAGCTCCCCAATCACCACCAAGACGAGGTTAGAGCCAGACGACTACAATTAAGCTAGTGGTCGCTCTCTCAGACTCTCAGGTCATACAAGCTTGCGGCAATCCAATTAAGCTTGTTAGGTGGCCCAATCAATCTATACTTGGTTAATTAGTTCGTAAAAGTATTCTTTTGGCTAGCTTTATTAGCTCCAATCACATGCGTTCAAAAGATATACCACTATCGGACTATCTAGCTTTTCGATGAGCTTTTTATAGTAAAAGAAAGAAAGTCAGATTATATATGTACCATTATTATGTACGTACGCGTGCATGGTGATTGGTTAGCTTTGTTTCTTGCGAGGCGATACAAATATCAATTGGTTAATTAAGTTATGTGCTTGTAGTTGGCAGCCAATATAAATTAAAGTAAAGAAGTGTAGGAGTATGGTGGGGTGTAGTTGCATCCCAAGGGAGGAGAAAATATACCTATATTTGCCATAGCGATATGGCTTGATCAAAGTGAAGGTTCCCTGTTACTTTCTTTCCGTTACAGATTGCGAAGGTAGGGAATATATTCTACTACACGTGAATTTGCTAGCTACGTATTACATCAAATCAAGTAGAGTGCATATGGCAATCGATCGTGCTCGTTCATGTGTGTACACGACTTTTGATGCTCAAACTAGTATGTAGGAAAGGAAAGAAACATGAACTATCGGTACAAAGAGAGATAGGGATATATACTACGTGGTACTTTAGCTAGTGCAGCATGCACTTTAGATTTAGGCTTTCTTCTTCTTTTCCTTTCGTGTTTGCACTTAGGGATTAAGCTAGCTAGCGTGCGTGTTTTCATGTATGAATCCGTCCATGCGCCTGAAAAGGAAAAGAAGATAGACCACTATCGGTCCCAACATGTATATGTATGTTACCTAAATCATGTTGATGAGAAGGAAAGGATTCACAAAGGTTATGCAAGTCAGATTATCTATAATATACGTACACTCCCAATATGCGGTATGAATTATTGGATTGATATTTTTTTTCATGTTGCAAAGTTCTTTGGCATGGCAAGGCACCTGGTAAAGTAAATAAAATTCTCAAAGGAAAAAAAGAAAGTAAAGTAAAGTAAAGTAGTGCATGTGTGTTGCATTGTACTGTAGTAGGTTGCATCAGGCGGAAGGAAATAAAGGGAAGCGGCCGATCGGTCGTCCAAAGCATCCTTTTGTTTTCCCTGATCTGTTATACATCAACTAGGAACAGACAGAAATGCAGATGGAATATGTTCTACTCTACTCAGGTCGGCTCGATCGTGGGTTCAAAAGGTGGCTACCGGCCGGCCCAGTTACTACTACAAGTCTACAACCACACTTACTTTTGTACTTGTATCTCAGTTGATTGAGTTGTGTATGTAGGTCTGGACGCATGTATTGATGTATACGAAAAGGTGCCACAGCACTCGGGAGTCCCGGCACCCTCTAATCTTCTCCGTCCAGCTATATTACGATTCGTGCAAGCCACTGTACAAGGCAGACGTTTAGCAGGATCTGCTTGATTAGTCAGACTTTTTTAAGCAGACAAACAGCGACGGGAGGTGTAGCATGCAGAAATAGGTTTGTCAGGAGTAGGCCTGGCAGAAGGTGTATGCCGTCCACGCGATGGTTGAAGTGACCGCGATGGAGCAGGTGCGAGCAGTGTGTGTCAGATCCTGTAACATCTGGTTGCCTCTTTAGCTTTGCATGCAGTATGTAAAAAAATCGACATCCACCACATACAGCCAATGCTTACTCCTGAGACCCCAATGGCTGCTCCACTTCAGTTAATTAAGCAGGCAATTTACAGAATCAAACAGGGCCAGTCCTAGGCTGCAGCAGATAGAGTTGGTCAATGGCTACTGTAGTAAAGGCGAGATGTTTTGTCTAACTCGTTCACGCAGCGCATGCATGTGATTCGTCTTTTCTTCTGTTCTTTTTTTGATTGAAGAGTGAGGAGAAAGGTGAGGAGAGAGAGCATTTTTTTATGAGCCCGTGAGAGAGGAGGAGGAGGAATGGAAGGAGAGAGAGAGAGGCTGTGAGAGAGGGAAGAGAGAGGAGAGAAAAGAACTATTTTCCATCGATAGAGAGGCTGTGAACGGAGAGAGAAGAAAGGTAGCAGGCCGACATGTCATCTCCGATGTCTATTCATCTTTTTTCGGTAGGTGGTCAGGAGGAACAGGCCTAGAGTAGGCCCAGATTCATTCAAATATTGTGAACTCTCCCGCACTTAACGACGCAGTAGATCTGCTAATTGATTCCAACGCTACAGTGCATGGCGCAGATCTCCAGACACCATATTCTATGCGGACGGTACGGATAACAGGGTGTCTAGGCACCCGGTGCTAAAAATCCAGTCTCCTTGATGTATATTATTTGTGTCTCTTCTGGTTGTAATTAAACATGCAAAGAAGAAGAAGAGTGGTGGCACTGGCCCTGGCCCTGGCGGTCACATCACATGGCGCCACATGGAAGTGAGCCCAGCTTCTCTTCTCTCCAAATTAATTTTGTTTTGCTTTTTGTCATATGCAGATGGATCGATCAAGCAGTTGCTGCTTTAATAAATAAATAAAGTAAATACTTAAATAAAAGAGATTTTGTTCGAGGGAGCAAAATGTCTTGTCACGTTCGACCACTAGCCACCGAGCTGACAGCCATCAACAGCAAGATATAAAACACAAGGCTGAATTAGAGCAAAGCAGAGATATCTCTTCTTGTTGTTGAATTGGCGGTGGTGGCGGCACCTTCACATGCTGTGAAGGTTCTGTTAGTGCTAGTATTTGTTCTGGCAGATATGCAAAAGATATACCGTTATCAGACTATGTAGCTTGTTGATAAGATTTTTTTAATTAATAGAAAGAAAATCAGATTATATTTACCATTATTATGACATCCGCATGTTGATTGGTTTAATTATATGGGTAGGCAGCGAATATATTCTATTCTAGCTCTACATGTGAACTTGCTAGTTGTGTACCAGGAGGAGCTTGGCCGGTCCGGCGCGAACTTTGCTTGATTTGCTGCGATCCATTAAAGAATTATAAATTTTATATTTAGCAAACGTATGTGCATGCCTGTCTTAAATCTTGGTGTGTGTGTGTGTGGTAGATGAGTTATTTTTACAAATGAGACAGCTATTGGAGATGCTCTTAGGGACTAGGATGTGGCTATGTATCAGTCAAGTGATATTTAACTAAGTGAGCGGCCCGGGCACTAAGCCTAGCCGCCGGGCACCGCCGCCACCCATCCTCCCCTCCTCCCCCGCCGCCGCCGGCGAGCGCCGCCCGGGCAAAGCCCGTGTGGTGTCGGCGGCGGCGGGCTCTTCCACTCCCGCTCGCGAGGTGGGCTGCGCGGGGCAGCTGCGCCAAGCGGAGGAGGCAGGCGCGAGGCGCTGCGGCGTGTGGCTGTGCGCGGGCCGGCGCTACTCGGCACGCCATGGCGGAGGGGTGGCTAGCGCGCGCGCCTCTGGCGCGAGGAGGAGGCAGGTCGCGGCGTAGGTGCCGTGGGCGCGCGAGGTCTCCAGCCCGCGCGGATCTGGCGTCTCGAGGGCGCGCGCTGTGGCGGGGTGACCGCGTCCGGAGGAGCGGCTTGGCTGTGCAGGGAGGCGCCGTGCTCGCGTGCCGGGGATCTGGATCTGGCGCCTGGATGCCGCGCTGTGGCTCTGGCAGCTCGGATCTGGTGTGTTAGGGTCGCGGCTGTGCTGGGGCGTTGGCAGCCGGGCCCGCGCATGGGAGCTCCGCAGGCAGCAGGGCTCGATCTGGTTTCTGCTGGCCGTGCGGGCGTGGCTGTGGGAGATGAATGGCACCTCGCCTGGTGTTGCATCCTTCTGTTTGGCGGTTCGGTGAGCTCGATGCTGCTTCGGGTGGGAGGCTGTGATGGTGGTGGCTGGAGGGAGAGGAATGGCCTTGCTGCGGGTGTTGCATCCTTCGTCGGGAGATGAATGACCGGCAGGCATTGCATCCTCGAGGAGACGAATGGCGTGGTGCTTGGTTGCATCCTTCCGATGGGAGATGAATGGCGCCGCTAGGGGTTGCATCCTCCGTCCAATGGGGTGTGTGGATGCAAGGTTGGAAGCACGTCGAGCTCGTCGGGGAGGTGCGGTTGGCCGTGGAGGCAGGGATAGTGGTTTGATGTGTAGACTGATCGGATCCTAGGTTCGGGCTATGCAGGTGAGACTGCCGGCGAAAGTCGTATTCCGGTTACGGCCGGAGTCGTCGATGGCGGCGCTTTCAGGCGTCGCTTCCTCGTTGGAGGCAGCGATGTAGCTGCTCTTACCTTGCCTTTCCCAACGTGCTCTGGGGGAAACTCTTGATCTAGTTTAGATCGGACGATGGCGGCGCCGTTCGGCGTCGTGTTCTCTCTTGGGGGCATCGTCCTGGAGATGGATTCGATTAGAGGGACCCGTGGCTCGTGAGGATATGTGTTGTGTGTGCTGCTGCCGAAAGGCGCTGTTTGTATGGTTTTTGGGTCCGGTTTCCCTCATAAATTGGATCAACCTTCTTTCTCCTGATCAATGAATTTGGTAGAACTACCAACATTCAAAAAAAAAAATATTTAACTAAGTCTAAGTCAAGTGATATAGCTTGTAAGAGAGAAAATAAATTGCACGGATCTCAACATAAGATCTCACGGATATAGTCGACTGAGACTTAGTAAGACTGTAGGGATTAAGCTAGCTAGCATGGTAGTACATGTATAGACGCATCTTTTTTCGGAAAACTTTTGATTTGTTCATTTTCAATCATGATAGTACAACAAACGCTAGAAATAAGAAAAAATACATTCAAATCCATAGACCACCTAGAGATGACTACAAGCACTGAAGCGAACCGAAGGCGCGCCACTATCATCAGCCCTCCCTCGCCGGAGCCGGGCAAAACTTGTTGTAGTAAACAGTCGGTGCATCCATGCATCTTTTTGCCGAGCACCTGAAAAAGATAGATCACTATCCATCGATCCATCTATATGTTACCTAAATCTTGGTGATAACTAAGAACAAAAGGGTTCACAAAAGCCAAATAAGTCAGATTGTATATGTGTGTGTAACACTCCCAATATGCTGTATGAATGATTGATTGTTTTTCTTTTCCTATTGCAAAGTTGGTTGGCATGGCATGCCACCCAGCCGGTAAGGTAAAGAAAGAAACCAAAAGTAAAGTAGTGCATGTGTTGTATCGTAGTAGTTGCATCAGATCAAAGGAAATGGGAGATACATGTCACTCCCTCGAACCGGGTGTGGGTAGTGGTCGCCCAAACCCATACCGTCTCAATATTTTCCACACAAACTTATACCCGTACCCGCACCTTGTATTTCAAACTATTCTCATACCCGTACCCGGCCGGGTGCAGGTAATACCTATGGTAAAAATACCCATCCTGGCCATCTTACTCAATTCACACTTCACCATGTATTTTTCAGGATTTTCGCATAAATAGAATATTTCAGCATGTATACTTCAACATTTTTTCAACACATATTCCCTCCTTTTCGGTTTATAGGGCTTATCTCAAAATTTTGATTTGATTGTTCTCTATCACATGTTAAGATTTCAAGGCGCATTAAATCATTGCATGCAAGAGTTAAGAGAAAATTGATCAATGCATGTATTTCATGCATGCATGCATTGGTAAACACAATTTTGTGAGGAAAACGAGCATATTAATTGAGTGTTTTTGCAAAATAAAAAATTTATTTCAACACTCATCATCTACCTTGCTTGGTGAGATTTTTGAATTTGAGCCCTATAAACCGGAAAAGGAGGTAGTATATACCACATTTTAGCATTTCAGCACATATATCACAATTTTGTTGAGCGATAGAATAAAAGGAATGGTATTAATTTCAGAAATGGATAGAAATAAGCATGAATTAGATGGCACTAAACAATGTTCAGTGATATTCAGGAATGAGTAGCTTGTAAGTGAACTTTTTAGAGACACATTCACATCAGTTCTTTCTTCTTTTTCCCGTTACAAGATAAACAAGAGGACTATTTTTTTTATTCAAGATACTTCTGGAGCCCCTACTTCGAAATGATCAAATGCAGGAGACTATCAACAAACATCATAGATTCATAAAACAAACATCAACGCATTTAAACAAGATCACGCACATGGGTAAGGGAAGGCAATTTTGGGTTGAGGATAGCTGCAGCGTTAGCCAGGTAAAGCGGCTTTTTTTTTGGATGACAAATGGGACATACCTATTTTTCTCAAACTCTTGCCCTAATAAGACTTTTACCCGCTGAGTTTATGGGTTACGGTTTGCCATGTTAAGGTCATATGTACGCAGTGGCATCGATCGGTCGTCCAAAGCTTCCTTGATCCTTTTTCTTCCCCTGATCATACAACTACGTAGGAAGAGAGAGAGACGGAGGGAATATATTCTGTTCTACTCGACCGTGGGTTGGATGCATGCAAATGCAAAAGGTGGCTACCAGCCGGCCCAGCTATACAACTAGTACTAGTTCAGTACTTGTATCAGTTGAGTTGTATGTATGATTAGTAGGTCTGGACATACACGTCCAGCGCATGTATGATACTAGAGCAGGAAATATATTGTTAGAGCATCTACAACTGGGCGCCTTAAACATCCGGGTGGGCCGTGTTAGAGTTGTGTCGAATATTATGTACAAGGTAGGTTACAGTTGGACTTGTAGTTGTATTGTGTTTAGATAGGATATGGAGTCGTGTCCAAGTAGGACACTTATATCCTAGGCCTCTCATATATAGTGGGGGTAGACACACGATGTAACCTATGCCAACATAGTAGCAGAGACGGCAAGGGGGAGCCGGCAGCGTGTGCCGGCGCCCGGGTGGCCGGTGTGCGGTATTGTGATGGTGTCACGGGGAGGAGCGCCCGTAGTCAGGTCCGGGGATGTAGCCATATCGATGAACCTCATTAACAAATCTCGGTGTCGTACTCATGTGATTGCTTGGTCCTCGAAAGATCGACGGTATGCCTCGGATTTATTCTAACAAATGGTATTATGAGCTAGGTTGTTTGGAGGTCATGGATTGTTGATTAGAGAAGGAAAAGCGCTCGGCATAGATCAACATTGTTCGTATGGAAGACGTCGCCGTAGAGCGACTTGTGCGGACAAGGGCCGATCCTACAGGTTGTCGTTTTTTGGAATAGCAATAAAAGGCGGAAGCATCGGTGGCGGCGCGTCTTTCGGCGAGACCTGATTCCTCCGATCGGGAGCGTGTCCATGGAGGCGGCAGCTATTGTGCAATCAGCGGCTGGGGCAGATCGAATCGATCTGTGTGGTCAGGCAGGTGCGCGCGGAGGCTGCTGAGCCAGCAAGGCATGCAACCCTGCGGAGCTGTGCACTTGGTGCGCTGTGCGGGCATGTACGGGATGCTCGAAGCTGAATACGCTGAAAGCTACTCCCTTCGTCATCTATTTTGAAGGCCGGTGCTAGGCGTCATCCGGCTGATTTCTTCAGGAAATTCGTCGGGTAGGTGGCCGTCCGATCTATCTCGCCCAAGCTGTTCGATGGGTCAACGCTTCCTTGCTTTCTTCCTCCCCCGAGTTCGTCGGTCCGTTGCTTTCTTCCTTCCGAGCACACGCAGCAGTTCGCTGCTACGTCGCCGACGGCAGCAAACGCCGGTGAGGGCTGCATCACAGCACAAGGCAGCCCACGATGGATGTTACATCGCAGCACAGGTGGCCGGCGACGGATGTTGCATCGCAGCGCGCGGCGGCCATGGCGGATGTTAAGACGCACACAGTGATGACGGCGGAAGCTGCGAGCGGAGCGGGGGATGTGCTTTGCAGCGCCGGAGACGATGGCGGATTTTGCGATGCAGTGCCGGCGGCGACAGGTGTGGCGACGCAGCACGCGGTGCCCATGGCGGAGGCTGTGATGCAGCGCCGGCGAAGACAGGTGCTGCGACGCAGCACGCGACGGCCATGGCGGAAGCTGCAACGCGGCGCGCGGCGATGACGGTCGAAGCTGCTATGCAGCACGCGGCGATGACGACAGGAGCTGCTATGCAGCGACGCAGCGCGGGGACGCTACGATACAGCTCCGGCGACGGCCATGGCGGTAGCTGCAAACGCAGCACGCGGCGGCGACGACAGGAACTGCTATGCAGGGACGCAACGCGAGGACGCCATGATGCAGCTCCGACGACGGCCATGGCGGTAGCTGGAAACACAGCGCGCAGCGACGGCGAAAGCTGCTATGCAGCGCGCGGCGACAACGACGGAGCTTCAATGCATCCACGGCGGAGCTTCAATGCGGCCAGGACGGAGCTTCGATGCAGCCGCTGCCGACGGTTCGTCCCCCTCCTCCAGTGCGGTGGCTTTGCTTGTCTCTCTGCTAAGTGGCCAACGAGAAGGGGGAAGAAACTGGTGGACGACAGGCTTCGGGGAGAAGATAAGGTGGAGGGGAAGGAAGCGGTGGGGTGGGCAGGGACACGTGTTGCGCGGAGAGAGAGGTTTACGGGAGGAAGATTTCATCCGGTTGATTCTAAACGTTTTCCTATTTTGAAACCAAGGGAGTAAATGTATGAGCTGAGCCTACACAAGAGATTTGTTTGGACCAAAACGGAGACCGAGTCTCCACGTGACACGGATATAGGCAGGCAAATCAATCGGCGGAAAGAGAAAATCCATCAGGTGTACCGTGTACGCATCCATTGAAACAGGGGCTTGACAAAGCAATAGCTAGCGTCGGGAGTTGTGCCTAAGAGCTAGTGGAAGCTCGGTTACATTTTCACAGCGCCAGTCATACGAAGAATCGTGACGCCATCGGGCATCGGGTTTGAGGTGGAGAAGTTCATGGAACTGAAAACCTTGGGTTATGGCAGACAAGGGTGAAAGATTTGTTGGCACATTGGGGATGCTTGAAGGCGTTGCAGGAAGTCATGTCAGCTAAGATGGAATTATCAGGTGATGGATGGAAATTCACGGAAGATGATTTGGGAGCCTTGAGCGTGTCATACAGCCGAACGAGTTCGGCTAGGTCGGACTGGGCAGTCTGACGGGATCGACACAAGTCGGTTGGAACAGAAGACGATGGTGGGATCGGCGACAGCGACATAGGAGCGTGATGCTGATGGTGAGCGACTTCTGGGGCATGGAAACACGTGGCGCAGGCCTGAGGGCTTGTGTGACTTCGACAAGACTATGGCGCGGGGTTGATTCAAGACGGCGTACGCATGAGAGCTTGAAGTCGACGGGGCGCGAGGGTGGACTGATCATCTACCATGGAGTCATGTTGAAGGTGGAGCTGGATTGAGGGGCTACGGTGGAAGGATCCAGGGAATCGAAGCCTATTCAGCAAACGGGAAAAAAGCAAGTGACACGTAGTTCAGACTGGAGCCCAGTGGTCTGATGGAAGTGTTGGAAATATGCCCTAGAGGAATAATAAATTGATTATTATTATATTTCCTTGTTCATGATAATCGTTTATTATCCATGCTAGAATTGTATTGATAGGAAACTCAGATACATGTGTGGATACATAGACAACACCATGTCCCTAGTAAGCCTCTAGTTAACTAGCTCGTTGACCAATAGATGGTTACGGTTTCCTGACCATGGACATTGGATGTCGTTGATAACGGGATCACATCATTAGGAGAATGATGTGATGGACAAGACCCAATCCTAAGCCTAGCACAAGATCGTGTAGTTCGTTTGCTCAGAGCTTTTCTAATGTCAAGGATCATTTCCTTAGACCATGAGATTGTGCAACTCCCGGATACCGTAGGAATGCTTTGGGTGTACCAAACGTCACAACGTAACTGGGTGGCTATAAAGGTGCACTACAGGTATCTCCGAAAGTGTCTGTTGGGTTGGCACGAATCGAGACTGGGATTTGTCACTCCGTGTAAACGGAGAGGTATCTCTGGGCCCACTCGGTAGGACATCATCATAATGTGCACAATGTGACCAAGGAGTTGATCACGGGATGATGTGAGTTACGGAACGAGTAAAGAGACTTGCCGGTAACGAGATTCAACAAGGTATAGGGATACCGACGATCGAATCTCGGGCAAGTAACATATCGATAGACAAAGGGAATTGTATACGGGATTGATTGAATCCCCGACATCGTGGTTCATCTGATGAGATCATCGTGGAACATGTGGGAGCCAACATGGGTATCCAGATCCCGCTGTTGGTTATTGACCGGAGAACGTCTCGGTCATGTCTGCATGGTTCCCGAACCCGTAGGGTCTACACACTTAAGGTTCGATGACGCTAGGGTTATAGGGAAAGTATGTACGTGGTTACCGAATGTTGTTCGGAGTCCCGGATGAGATCCCGGACATCACGAGGAGTTCCGGAATGGTCCGGAGGTAAAGATTTATATATGAGAAGTCCTATTTTGGTCACCGGAAAAGTTTCGGGTGATATCGGTAATGTACCGGGACCACCGGGAGGGTCCCGGGGGTCCACCAAGTGGGGCCACCAGCCCCAGAAGGCTGCGTGGGCCAAGTGTGGGAGGGGACCAGCCCTAGGTGGGCTGGTGCGCCCCCCCCCCCCCCCACCAAGGCCCAAGGCGCATGGGAGAGTGGGAGGGGGCAAACCCTAGGTCCAGATGGGCCTTAGGGCCCATCTAGTGGGGCGCCCCCCCTCTCCTCCCCTTGGCCGCCCCTTGGATGGGATCTAGGGCTGGCCGCCTCCTCTTGGGGTGGGAACCCTAGAGGGGGCGCAGCCCCCTCCCCCCTATATATAGTTGAGGTTTGGGCTGCCCAAGACACATGAGAACGTCTCTCTTTCGGCGCAGCCCTACCCCTCTTCCTCCCCCTCCTCTCCCGCGGTGCTTGGCGAAGCCCTGCGGGATTGCCACGCTCCTCCACCACCACCACGCCGTCGTGCTGCTGCTGGATGGAGTCTTCCCCAACCTCTCCCTCTCTCCTTGCTGGATCAAGGCGTGGGAGACGTCACCGGGCTGCACGTGTGTTGAACGCGGAGGCACCGTTCTTCGGTGCTTAGATCGGAATCAACCGCGATCTGAATCGCTACGAGTACGACTCCCTCATCCGCGTTCTTGCAACGCTTCCGCATCGCGATCTACACGGGTATGTAGATGCACTCCCCTTCCCCTCGTTGCTAGATTACTCCATAGATTGATCTTGGTGATGCGTAAAAAAATTTGAATTTCTGCTACGTTCCCCAGCAGTGGCATCATGAGCTAGGTCTATGCGTAGTTAATATGCACGAGTAGAACACAAAGTAGTTGTGGGCGTCGATGTTGTCAATTCTTCTTGCCACTACTAGTCTTATCTTATTTCGGCGGCATTGTGGGATGAAGCGGCCCGGACCGACCTTACACGTACGCTTACGTGAGACAGGTTCCACCGACTGACATGCACTAGTTGCATAAGGTGGCTAGCGGGTGTCTGTCTCTCCCACTTTAGTCGGAACGGATTCGATGAAAAGGGTCCTTATGAAGGGTAAATAGAAATTGGCATATCACGTTGTGGTTTTACGTAGGTAAGAAACGTTCTTGCTAGAAACCTATACAAGCCACGTAAAAACTTGCAACAACAATTAGAGGACGTCTAACTTGTTTTTGCAGCATGTGCTATGTGATGTGATATGGCCAGAAGATGTGATGAATGATATATGTGATGTATGAGATTGATCATATTCTTGTAATAGGAATCACGACTTGCATGTCGATGAGTATGACAACCGGCAGGAGCCATAGGAGTTGTCTTTATTTTTGTATGACCTGCGTGTCATTGAATAACGCCATGTAAATTACTTTACTTTATTGCTAAGCGCGTTAGCCATAGAAGTAGAAGTAATCGTTGGCGTGACAACTTCATGAAGACACAATGATGGAGATCATGATGATGGAGATCATGGTGTCATGCCGGTGACAAAGATGATCATGGTGCCCCGAAGATGGAGATCAAAGGAGCAAAATGATATTGGCCATATCATGTCACTATTTGATTGCATGTGATGTTTATCATGTTATGCATCTTATTTGCTTAGAACGACGATAGTAAGTAAGATGATCCCTCACTAAAATTTCAAGAGAAGTGTTCCCCCTAACTGTGCACCGTTGCGAAGGTTCGTTGTTTCGAAGCACCACGTGATGACCGGGTGTGATAGATTCTAACGTTCGAATACAACGGGTGTTGACGAGCCTAGCATGTACAGACATGGCCTCGGAACACATGCGAAACACTTAGGTTGACTTGACGAGCCTAGCATGTACAGACATGGCCTCGGAACACAAGAGATCGAAAGGTCGAACATGAGTCGTATAGTAGATGCGATCAACATGAAGATGTTCACCGATGATGACTAGTCCGTCTCACGTGATGATCGGACACGGCCTAGTTTGACTCGGATCATGTATCACTTAGATGACTAGAGGGATGTCTATCTGAGTGGGAGTTCTATAATCAGATGAACTTCATTATCATGAACATAGTCAAAAAGTCTTTGCAAATTATGTCATAGCTTGCGCTTTAGTTCTACTGGTTAAGATATGTTCCTAGAGAAAATTTAGTTGAAAGTTGGTAGTAGCAATTATGCGGACTGGGTCCATAAACTGAGGATTGTCCTCATTGCTGCACAGAAGGCTTATGTCCTTAATGCACCGCTCGGTGTGCTGAACCTCAGCGTCGTCTGTAGATGTTGCGAAACATCTGACATACACGTTTTGATGACTACGTGATAGTTCTAATGGTTTAGAATTGTGGCACCAAAGACGTTTGTGAAACGTCGCAGAACATATGAGATGTTTCGAAGACTGAAATTGGGATTTCAGACTAGTGCCCACGTCAAGAGGTATGAGACTTCTGACAAGTTTCTTAAGCCTGCAATCTAAGGGAGAAAAGCTCAATCGTTGAGCATGTGCTCAGATTGTCTGAGTACCACAATCGCTTGAATCGAGTGGGAGTTAATCTCCCAGATGAGATAGTGATAGTTCTCCATAGTCACTTCCACCAAGCTAGTAGAGCTTCGTGATGAACTATAACATATCAGGGATAGTTACGATGATCCTTGAGCTATTCGCGATGTTTGACACCGCGAGAGTAGAAATCAAGAAGGAGCATCAATTGTTGATGGTTAGTAAAACCACTAGTTTCTAGAAGGGCAAGGGCAAAAGGGATACTTCATGAAACAGCAAGTCATTTGCTGCTCTAGTGAAGAATCCCAAGGTTGAACCCAAACCCGAGACTAAGTGCTTCTGTAATGAGAGGAACGGTCACTGAAGCAGTACTACCCTAGATACTTGGTAGATGAGAAGGCAGGCAAGGTCGACAGAAGTATATTGGATATACATTATATGAATGTGTACTTTACTAGTACTCCTAGCAGCACCAGGGTATTAGATACCGGTTCGGTTGCTAAGTGTTAGTAACTCGAAATAAAAGCTGCGGAATAAATAGAGACTAGCTAAAGGTGAGATGATGATGTGTGTTGGAAGTGTTTCCAAGGTTGATGTGATCGAGCATCGCATGCTCCCTCTACCATCGAGATTGGTGTTTGCCTTGAGCATAAACATTATTGGATTATGTTTATCGCAATACGGTTATTCATTTAAGGAGAATAATGGTTACTCTGTTTATTTGAATAATACCTTCAATGGTCTTGCACCTAAAATGAATCTCGATCGCAGTGATACACATGTTCGTGCCAAAAGATATAAAATAGTAATGATAGTACCACATACTTGTGGCACTGCCACTTGAGTCATATTGGTATAGAACGCGTGAAGAAGCTCCATGTAGATGGATCTTTGGACTCAGTCGTTTTTGAAAAGATTGAGACATGCAAACCATGTCTATTGGTATATATGCATGAAGAAACTCCATGCAGATGGATCGTTTGGACTCACTTGATTTTGAATCACTTGAGACATGCAAATCATACCACATGGGCAAGATGACTGAAAGGCCTCGTTTTCAGTAAGATGGAACAAGAGAGCAATTTATTGAAAGTAATACATTTTGATGTATGCAGTCCAATGAATGCTGAGGCATGCAGTGGATATCGTTATGTTCTTACTTCACAGAAGATTTGAGTAGATGCTGAGAATATTTACTTGATGAAACACAAGTCTGAATTATTGAAAGGTTCAAGTAATTTCAGAGTGAAGTTGAAGATCGTCGTGACAAGAGGGTAAAATGTCTATGATATGATCATAGAGATATCTGAGTTACGAATTTGGCACACAATTAAGACATTGTGGAAAGTGTTTCACAATTAATACCGCCTGGAACACCATAGTGTGATGGTGTGTCCGAACATCATAACTGCACCCTATTGGATATGGTGCATACCATGATGTCTCTTATCGAATTACCACTATCGTTTATGGGTTAGGCATTAGAGACAACCGCATTCACTTTAAAAGGGGCACCACGCAATTCCGTTGATACGACACCGTTTAGAGAAACCTAAGTTGTCGTTTCTTAAAAGTTTGGGGCTGCGAAGCTTATGTGAAAAAGTTTCAGGCTGATAAGCTCGAACCCAAAGCAGATAAATGCGTCTTCATAGAATAACCAAAACAGTTGGGTATACCTCCTATTTCAGATCTGGAAGCAAAAGTGATTGCTTCTAGAAACGAGTCCTTTCTCGAGGAAAAGTTTCTCTCGAAAGAATTGAGTGGGAGGATGGTGGAGACTTGATAAGGTTATTGAACCGTCACTTCAACTACTGTGTAGCAGGGCACAGGAAGGTGTTCCTGTGGCACCTACACCAATTGAAGTGCAAGCTTATGATGGTGATCATGAAACTTCGGATCAAGTCACTACCAAACCTCGTAGGACGACGAGGATGCGTAATACTTTAGAGTAGTACGTGATCCTGTCTTGGAAGTCATGTTGTTGGACAATGATGAACCTATGAGCTATGGAGAAGCGATGGTGGGCCCATATTCCGACAAATGGTTAGAAGCCATGAAATCCGAGATAAATGGATCTTTAAGAAGAAGACGAACGTGGACGGTAAGGTTACCGTCTATGAAGCTCGACTTGTGGCAAAGAGTATTTTCACAAGTTCAAGGAGTTGACTACGATGAGATTTTCTCATCCGTAGCGATGCTTAAGTCCGTCGGAATCATGTTAGCATTAGCTGCATTTATGAAATCTGGCAGATAGATGTCAAAACAAGTTTTCTTACCAGTTTTCGTAAGGAAAGGTTGTATGTGATACAATCAGAAAGGTTTTGTCGATCCTAAGGATGCTAAAAGGTATGCTAGCTCCAGTGATCCTTCTAAGGACTGGAGTAAGCATCTCGGAGTTGGAATGTACACTTTGATGAGATGATCAAAGATTTTGGGTTTATACAAAGTTTATGAGAAACTTGTATTTCCAATAAAGTGAGTGGGAGCGCTACAACATTTCTGATAAGTATATATGAATGACATATTGTTGATCCGAAATGATGTAAAATTTCTGGAAAGCATAAAGGGTTGTTTGAAAGGAGTTTTTCAAAGGAAGACCTGGATAAAGCTGCTTGCATATTGGGCATCGAGATCTATAGAGATAGATCAAGACGCCTGATGATACTTTCAAAGAACGCACACCTTGACATGATTTTAAAAGAGTTCAAAAATAGATCAGCAAAGAAGGAGTTCTTGGCTGTGTTACAAGGTGTGAGTATTGAGTAAGACTCAAGACCTGACCACAGCAGAAGAGAGAGAAAGGACGAAGGTCGTCCCCTATGCTTCAGACGTAGGCTCTACAGTATGCTATGTTGTGTACCGCACATGAAGTGTGCCTTGCCACGAGTTGGTCAAGGGGTACAATAGTGATCCGGGAATGGATCATATGACAGCGGTCGAACTTATCCTTAGTATCTAGTGGACTAAGGAATTTTCTCGATTATGGAGGTGGAAAGGAGTTCGTCGTAAATGGTTACGTCGATGCGAACTTTGACACTAATCCGGATGACTCTGAGTAGTAAACCGGATTCGTATAGTAGAGCAATTATTTGAAATGGCTCCAAGTAGCGCGTGGTAGCATCCACAAGATGACATAGATATTCGTAAAGCACACACGGATCTGAAAGGTTCAGACCCGTTGACTAATAACCTCTCTCACAGGCATAACATGATCAAACCAGAACTCATTGAGTGTTAATCACATAGTGATGTGAACTAGATTGGTGACTCTAGTAAACTCTTTGGATGTTGGTCACATGGTGATGTGACCTATGAGTGTTAATCACATGGCGATGTGGACTAGAATATTGACTCTAGTGCAAGTGGGAGACTGTTGGAAATATGCCCTAGAGGCAATAATAAATTGGTTATTATTATATCTCCTTGTTCATGATAATCGTTTATTATCCATGCTAGAATTGTATTGATAGAAAACTCAGATACATGTGTGGATACATAGACAACACCATGTCCCTAGTAAGCCTCTAGTTGACTAGCTCGTTGACCAATAGATGGTTACGGTTTCCTGACCATGGACATTGGATGTCGTTGATAACGGGATCACATCATTAGGAGAATGATGTGATGGACAAGACCCAATCCTAAGCCTAGCACAAGATCGTGTAGTTCGTTTGCTCAGAGCTTTTCTAATGTCAAGGATCATTTCCTTAGACCATGAGATTGTGCAACTCCCGGATACCGTAGGAATGCTTTGGGTGTACCAAACGTCACAACGTAACTGGGTGGCTATAAAGGTGCACTACAGGTATCTCCGAAAGTGTCTGTTGGGTTGGCACGAATCGAGACTGGGATTTGTCACTCCGTGTAAACGGAGAGGTATCTCTGGGCCCACTCGGTAGGACATCATCATAATGTGCACAATGTGACCAAGGAGTTGATCACGGGATGATGTGAGTTACGGAACGAGTAAAGAGACTTGCCGGTAACGAGATTCAACAAGGTATAGGGATACCGACGATCGAATCTCGGGCAAGTAACATATCGATAGACAAAGGGAATTGTATACGGGATTGATTGAATCCCCGACATCGTGGTTTATCCGATGAGACCATCGTGGAACATGTGGGAGCCAACATGGGTATCCAGATCCCGCTGTTGGTTATTGACCGGAGAACATCTCGGTCATGTCTGCATGGTTCCCGAACCCGTAGGGTCTACACACTTAGGTTCGATGACGCTAGGGTTATAGGGAAAGTATGTACGTGGTTACCGAATGTTGTTTGGAGTCCCGGATGAGATCCCGGACGTCACGAGGAGTTCCGGAATGGTCCGGAGGTAAAGATTTATATATGGGAAGTCCTGTTTTGGTCACCGAAAAAGTTTCGGGTGATATCGGTAATGTACCGGGACAACCGGGAGGGTCCCGGGGGTCCACCAAGTGGGGCCACCAGCCCCAGAAGGCTGCGTGGGCCAAGTGTGGGAGGGGACCAGCCCCAGGTGGGCTGGTGCGCCCCCCCCCCCACCAAGGCCCAAGGCGCATGGGAGAGTGGGAGGGGGCAAACCCTAGGTCCAGATTTGGCCGCCCCTTGGATGGGATCTAGGGCTGGCCGCCTCCTCTTGGGGTGGGAACCCTAGAGGGGGCGCAGCCCCCTCCCCCCTATATATAGTTGAGGTTTGGGCTGCCCAAGACACATGAGAACGTCTCTCTTTCGGCGCAGCCCTACCCCTCTTCCTCCCCCTCCTCTCCCGCGGTGCTTGGCGAAGCCCTGCGGGATTGCCACGCTCCTCCACCACCACCACGCCGTCGTGCTGCTGCTGGATGGAGTCTTCCCCAACCTCTCCCTCTCTCCTTGCTGGATCAAGGCGTGGGAGACGTCACCGGGCTGCACGTGTGTTGAACGCGGAGGCACCGTTCTTCGGTGCTTAGATCGGAATCAACCGCGATCTGAATCGCTACGAGTACGACTCCCTCATCCGCGTTCTTGCAACGCTTCCGCATCGCGATCTACAAGGGTATGTAGATGCACTCCCCTTCCCCTCGTTGCTAGATTACTCCATAGATTGATCTTGGTGATGCGTAGAAAATTTTGAATTTCTGCTACGTTCCCCAACAGGAAGCGTGAAGCTCGTCATCGGTCGGTGATGATCGGTGGTACTCTGCGGTGGGGGTTGAGTGGTGTGGTTTTGCGACCCTTGAGACTTAACCGGGACAGCGGAGGCTCGACGTGCTAATAGCAGCGAGGCGTGCGGTAGCACGGGGTATGGAGACGGGCCAGGGCTCTGGTAGTCATACATGTGGTGAGACAACTGCGAATTTGACTCGGGATGACTACAAGCAATGGTGAAATTCCTTCAAGTTTCAGACAGGCGGTCAAGAGAGAAGCGGTGATGTTGAGTTCAGGTAACTCTTATGTGTGACACCCAATATATGAGTTGTTCGTTTTCACGCAGGTCGGTGATCATTGCGTGATGGAGTTGAACGGAGCTCTGGAAGTTGGGAGCATACACTAGAGTAAAGAGGAACTTAATTTTGCTCGAGTATTGACTGTGGTCAAAAAAAGAAGGGACTACAAGTTGCAGGTCGAGTCATATGGAGTCTTTGGAGTAGCAGCGGTGCTCATGGGATAAGCTCAAGTCCAATGTACATGAAAGTTTGACACATGGACGAATTCAAGGTGGTGGAGAATATTCGCCAAGGTGGAGTTTGTTAGAGTTGTGTCGAATATTGTGTACAAGGTAGGTTACAATTGGACTTGTAGTTGTATTGTGTTTAGATAGGATATGGAGTCGTATCCAAGTAGGACACTTGTATCCTAGGCCTCTCATATAAAGTGGGGGTAGACACACGATGTAACCTATGCCAACATAATAGCAGAGGCGCGCAAGGGGGAGCCAGCGGCGTGTGCCGACGCTCGGGTGGCCGGTGTGCGGTATTGTGATGGTGTCACGGGGAGAAACGCCCGTAGTCAGGCCCCGGGGATGTAACCATATCGGTGAACCTCGTTAACAAATCTCGGTGTCGTGCTCATGTGATTGCTTGGTCCTCGGAAGATCGACGGCATGCCTCAAATTTATTCTAACAGGCCGCACGGTCATTGAACGGTCAAGAAAATCCGACCGATGGCGCTGTGTTGGACAGATGGCGCTGTGTGTCGCCGCTTTGACGGGCCGCGTAGTGCCCTAGTCCTGCTATTTAAGCCGATCGTCGGGACCGAAAACCTACCCGTCCACTCCTCCCCTCTCGTCCGCCGCAGCCCCCGTTTTCCAGTCGCCAGCCGGCACCAGTAGTAGCCATGCCACCATGCCGCAGGGTAAGGAGGTACTCATACCTAACGTCGGATCGCCGACCTCAGCTCCTTGAGCAGATCCGGGCAAAGCGCGAAGCCTAGACCGCTACGAGGCTACCTCCAAACGCCATGGATCTAGAGGAGGAGGATGACAGGGAGGACGCGGAGCAGGAAGAGGAGGACACGGATCTGTAGGCAATCCTCGATTCCCTTCAGTCGGAGGCGGAGCACGCTGGGGCCGTCAACGAGATGCTCGCGCATATGGATGAGGAGGAGCCCTCCTACGCGCCCATATACCTGACGTCCGGCTCAAAAGTTCGACAACGAAGCGTAGTGGCTAGCGTGATGTGTAGTACGTAAAATTTCATCCATAGTTCATACAGAAAGTACAATGTTTGAGGGGTCGGATTCGGTGTCCTCGGCTCTAGACTCTCTTGGTCAGTGTGTGAAAGAAATGTGCAGAGGTGTATAGCCACATCCACACCAGACGTGATGAAAGAGGGGAGAGAGACAAGAGGGTGGCCCTGGCCCTGGCGGTCACATGGCGCCACGTGGAAGTGAGCCCCTCTGCTCTGCTCTGCTTTATTTTTTTTGTTTCTTGTTTTTTGCCATGTGCAGATGGATCGAGCAGTTGTTGCTTTAATAATATCTCCCTCCCTCCCTTGAAAAAATTAAGTGTTTCAGTTGAAACAAAGGTAGCTTAATATATACTGTAAGTAGTAAATTGATAACAAGAAAGGATGTAGTTGGAGCTAGGGAATTATTTGTCTTGTCACGCTCGTTGGCCATCAACCTGAGCTGAGCTGCTTACTTTCCTTGCCTCTGCTAGCTATATCACAAGAAGAGAGAGCAGAGCCAGAGCCTCTTCTTCTTCTTCTTCTTCTTCTTCTTCTTCTTCGAGTTGGTGGTGGCGGCGGCAGCGCATCTCATCTGCTCGAAGGAAGGAAGGAAGCAAGTAGGCTCAACTCATACTCACCCACTCATTCATCATTGGCCTATCCTACATACCACCGCATATATAAGAGCAGAGCAGAGCAGAGGAGGAAGCAAGGAAGAAGGCGACCTCCCTCGCCGGCGGCGCCTCCTCCGCCGTACCTGTATGTATGTACTCCTAGGTACGTTTCCTCTTGATTCCCCTTGTTCAAATTTTCACCTGTCCCTGTCGGATGGGATGGTGTTTTTCTTCTATTGAAAGAGAGAGATCCCTTGCTTTTCTTTCTTTCTTTCACTTGCAACAAACAATGCTCATTCTTGATTCACTCATGCATACATCTCTCTCTCTCTTTCATCTTCATGCTGCACAGGACAGCACCCATGGTTGTGCTACCAACCTTCTGCTCGGCTCAATCAGTGTTATTTTTGTTTCTTTGAATTAGCACAGACAGGCTATATACTACTACTAATAATCAAAACTCTTCAGGTTAAAATATCAAGAATCAAATATGTTCACAACCACCACCCTGACACAGCTTATGCCACTCTACCTAGCTGCTATTCCCTCTTTATTTTATCCACATCACCCTGACAGGCTGCTCTGTCTTTCTTCTCTTCTCTTCTCTTGTATGCAAACTGCTCGCTCATGTATCCTCTGCTGCTCCTGTTTCAGTTCTAGTGCTCATTCTTGACTTGATTCATCTATATAACTCTCTGGATGTCTTTCATATTTATTTATGTACAGGAAAGGGGACATGAAAGCTACCTAGGCTAGGCACCACTAGTATGCAAGTATGACAGATTGACAGCAACCACCTTGACCTTGAGGCAACAGCAAAACCACCCCAACGCTGCTGCTGCTGCTTCTGCTTCCACAACAAAATTCAGCAGCATGGCAGCCCCTGCTGCCAGCAACCACCACCTTCAGGCAACAACAGCACACCCATCCCAGTCCCACCAAAACCAACCCAACTTCAGAGCAAACTCAGCAACAACAGCAGCAGGCCTCAGGGTCAGAGACATCACGCTACCCAATGGCGACGTCTACTCCGGCACCCTATCATCATCACAGCAAGTGCCCGAGGGCACGGGCCAGTACATCTGGGCCGGCGGCAGCTGCTGCGTGTACGAGGGCGGCTGGAGGAGGGGGACGAGGCACGGCCATGGCAGGACCCTCTGGCCCTCCGGGGCCGTCTACGAGGGCGAGTACTCCGCCGGGTTCGTGGACGGCGAGGGGACCTACCTCGCCGGCCCCTGCACCAGCTCCTCTTCATTATCATCATCCTACAAGGGGCAGTGGAAGCTGGACCGCAAGCACGGCCACGGGCTCCAGACATACCCCAACGGGGACACATTCGATGGCTCCTGGGTGCAGGGTCAGATGGAGGGCCATGGCAGGTACACTTGGGCCAACGGCAACAGCTACGTCGGCACCATGAGGAACGGCACCATGTTCGGCAAGGGGGTGCTCACATGGAGCGCCACCGGGGACTCGTTTCAGGGGAACTGGCTCGACGGCGCGATGCACGGGTACGGGCTCTACACCTGGGAGGACGGCGGGTGCTACCTCGGGACGTGGACCAGGGGGTTCAAGGATGGAAAAGGCACATTCTATCCTAAGAATTGCAGAGTTCCCGCGGCCCACCAGCTCTACATCAACGATCTGAGGAGCAGGGGCGTGCTACCCGACATCTCAAAAAATGTCCTTCAGCAGCAGCGGTCCTCTTCCTCCTTCGACACGAATCAAGAGCCTGCTGGACCACCAGGTCCAAAGTTGTCCTTGAGAAACCTGAGCTTCGAGCGGCCTCCAACAAAGAAGCCGTCTCTGCAAAGGCGCTGGAGTATCGGAGTGGCCATCAAGATCATCGGTAACGAGTCAAGTTCTGAAACACAAAAACAAGGCTGTGATGAAGACATTGCTGGTTGTTCTAGCCTCCCGATACTGGAAAGGGAGTACGCGCAGGGCGTTCTGATCAGCGAGGTCGTGTTGAACAAGAGCTGCCTGGACTCGTCCAAGAAACTGAGTCGGCGACAGAGCAGGGCGGCCAGGGATGTCAAAAGGCCCGGGGAGATGATCATCAAAGGGCACAGGAGCTATGATCTGATGCTCTGCCTGCAGCTTGGAATCAGGTAATAATGCATATATATTTCAAGGCATCTGCGTAATCTGAATTTTCAACAGCCAAACTCCTTCTCTGCATTGTTAGTTCTGGTTGTCCCATTGTACTTTTTATATGGAATGTTTTGATATCAGTGCATATATTGTCCATTGCCTTTAACCCATATGCGGAACAGAGGATTGTGACATACATAGAGCAAGTTGCCAGCATACCATACCCTAGAGCATCAAACTTGTTCATCTACTTTCATTGACCAAAGTATCTCTGAATTTTCCAAGTCATGGAAAGATCGCTGCTTTTCATGCCCTGAAGTTTAAGGTGCCACTATGCTATAGATAGAAACTGGCAGCAAATTGTTCCTTTTTTCTTTTACCAACATAAGGGTGTCTTGTTGAATACCAAACTTATTTGTTTTCTCGTGGTCAGTAAAAGTTCGTTATGTGATTATACTACTCAGGTACACGGTTGGAAAGATTACACCGATTCAGAGGCGTTAAGTGCAAGCCTCTGATTTCGGCCCCAAGGCCAGCTTCTGGATGAACTTCCCCACAAAAGGAACACGGCTTACTCCTGCACACCGTGCTGTCGATTTTAAGTGGAAGGACTACTGTCCAGTGGTCTTCAGGTTTGTTGTGCTTCTAAACCAGTTTTACTTTAAGAGGAGTATACATATTGGTCCAACCAAGTATGCAATCTCCTGTTGATACGTAGCATGACAAGGAAGAATAGAAATATAATTTTATCCTGAAGTAACTTGGAAAGTTCAACAGCTTAGGTATATTATGCTGCTGAGTCTCTCTGAACCTTCTTCTATGATAGTATTGATTGCTTATGAACTCTAAATCTGTTCCCTGTTTAGGACTTTAGGTAAGGGTAATAATAACTTTAGGTAAGGCTAATTTCTTGTCAGCATTTAATTACAGAAATTTGAGGGAGATGTTCAAGCTTGATACAGCCGATTACATGATTTCCATTTCTGGAAGTGACGCACTTAGGGAGCTGTCTTCTCCTGGAAAGAGTGGAAGTATGTTTTTCTTATCGCAAGATGACCGCTTCATGATCAAGACTCTTCGGAAATCAGAAGTGCAGGTTTCTGCTGTTTCTACTCAATGATTTTGTGATAAGCAGTGTAACTATTCATGCTAACTGACAATATATGTTGGTAACTCTATAGTCTGGTAAACTGACATAGACCAGGCACTTTATAAAAACAAGATGTCTTCAATTATCTGGTGATTCCTTATCTGGCCTAACACTAAGAACATGCTGTCATATTGAATCAAAGCTGTCCTTAAGTTCATCTGTTTATGTGCAACTTTGGTTTTTCCTGACATGATATTTTTTTGCAGGTTCTTTTGCGTATGCTTCGAGACTATTACCGCCATGTCCATACTTATGATAACACGCTCGTGACTAAGTTTTTTGGCCTCCACCGGGTGAAACCTTCCAGCGGGCAAAAGGTAATGACAGTAAACTGTTGTTGCTCAATTAAATGTTACAGATATTGTGAAAAGCATCAGCCATAAAAAGGATTTCGTTGCCATATCTGATAATTCTATTTTGGTTGATATTTAACTGCTGGTTTTATTGTTTGTATCCGCAGTTCAGATTTGTAGTGATGGGCAACATGTTCTGCACAGAACTTAGAATCCATCAAAGATTCGATTTGAAAGGTTCATCCTTAGGCAGATCTACTGACAAAGTTAAAATCGACGAGAACACGACGCTGAAAGACTTGGATCTGAACTATTCATTTTATCTTGAACCTTCTTGGCGGGATGCTTTGCTTAAGTAAGCATGTTCTCCCCCTAAAGCAGCTTATCCTCATGACCAGTTCTCCGTGTAACACCCATGTTCTGTTCTTGTTATGTGTAGGCAGATTGAGATCGACAGCGAATTTCTGAAGAATCAGGGCATAATGGACTACAGCTTGCTTCTTGGTTTCCATTACCGGGCTCGCCAAAGCCTTCTAAGAGGGGGGTCGTTGCCTGAAAGCATTTTGCAAGATAACAAACTAGCCGTTCTTTCGGAACAAGGTAAGCATGAAACTGTGTCTCCATACCTCTGAGTAAGTTATCCAATTAACCCATTTGCAATGACAAAATTTTGCCTGGTGACGACGGTAATGCAGATGCCATGGAGGATGATTCCGCCTATAACTACCGTGAAGGGCTGGTTTTGGTGCAGCGAGGCAGCAACCAAGATGGTAAAGTCGCTGTCGGCCCTCACATAAGGGGGAGCCGCCTGCGGTCGTCGTCTGCTTGTTATGAGGAAGTGGATCTCCTGCTTCCAGGCACAGCAAGGTTCATCAATCAATTTCTGTTACTGTTGGTCAATCCTCATTTGCTTCCAATGCTAATGCAAGATCTGAGATAACTGAATTTGTTGTCAAACTGGCCAGGCTTCAGATCCAACTAGGAGTGAACATGCCGGCGAGAGCGGAGAAAGAAGAGAAACAGGAAGATGGAGGCAAATCGCTCTGTCAGGTGTACGATGTGGTGCTCTACATAGGGATCATCGACATCCTGCAGGAGTACAGCATGAGGAAGAAGGTCGAGCACGCCTACAAGTCCGTCAAGTACAACCCCTTGTCGATATCCGTCGTCGAGCCCCGGTCCTACTCGGAGCGCTTCCTCAACTTCATCCACACCGTCTTCCCGGAAAACGCACCAAACCAATAATTCATTCATCTTTCCTTCGTCTCCCCAGCAGGAAAAAATGTAACAAAAAGATCCAAGGAAATGTGCTCTGCTTGCTATATTGCTGTTCATATGTGTGGGTTGAGATGGTTGGAAGCGAAAGCAGTGTGTGTATTTTGTCAAAAAGCAGCATTGACAAAACTAGTCATCAGCAGTGAGTGCTCCATTATGCATGGATGTGGTTTGGGTTTTCTGCCATATTGAGATGACCAACCACCCCACTATACTACTACACATCACATATAGATATGACACATGTCTGTTACCCAAACCCATCCATACATCTGTCATCTGCTATTGGCTTATCTACTGGCTCTTTTTTGTTGTGAACAGGAGCTTAGCTAGTGGTGTTAATTAGGTGAGATGATGACATGAACCGATGATTGATATCTCATAACAATCGTGTCAAATGCCAATGGAAGTGACCACTCGCCGACTCGCCTATAAATTGCATCGATGTCTCAAGCCGATCACAACACCAAAACATAGTCACAATGGCCACCACCAGCAAGCAGGCTCTAGCTCTCGCTGCTCTCCTGATCCTGCTCACTGGCACCCACCTCATTGCAGCCGCAAGAGCCCCGGTCGCAGTAACCGGCATTGGCGTTGGAGGAGGTGGTGGCGGTGGAGGAGAAGGTGGTGGAAGCGCCGGTCACGGTTATGGCTACGGTTCAGGCTATGGAGCTGGTCATGGCTATAGCGGCAGCATTGGTGGCAGTGGCGGCGGTGGCCGTGGTGGCGGTGGCGGTGGTGGAGGTAAGGGGCGCGCCGCGCAGAATCAGGCCGGCCGCGTGAACCCCCCGCCTCCAGCTCCTGTGTCCGACTTGTTGGAAATATGCCCTAGAGGCAATAATAAAGTGGTTATTATCATATTTCCTTGTTCATGATAATTATCTATTGTTCATGCTATAATTGTGTTATCCGGAAATCGTAATACATGTGTGAATACATAGACCACAACATGTCCCTATGAGCCTCTAGTTGACTAGCTCGTTGATCAATAGATGGTTACGGTTTCCTGACCATGGACATTGGATGTCGTTGATAACGGGATCACATCATTAAGAGAATGATGTGATGGACAAGACCCAATCCTGAGCATAGCACAAGATCGTGTAGTTCGTCTGCTAAAGCTTTTCTAATGTCAAGTATCATTTCCTTAGACCATGAGATTGTGCAACTCCCGGATACCGTAGGAATGCTTTGGGTGTGCCAAACGTCACAACGTAACTGGGTGGCTATAAAGGTACACTACAGGTATCTCCGAAAGTGTCTGTTGGGTTAGCACGAATCGAGACTGGGATTTGTCACTCCGTATGACGGAGAGGTATCTCTGGGCCCACTCAGTAATGCATCATCATAATGAGCTCAATGTGACTAAGTAGTTAGTCGCGGGATCATGCATTACGAAACGAGTAAAGTGACTTGCCGGTAACGAGATTGAACGAGGTATTGGGATACCGACGATCGAATCTCGGG
This sequence comes from Aegilops tauschii subsp. strangulata, assembly GCF_002575655.3. Taxonomy (NCBI): domain Eukaryota; kingdom Viridiplantae; phylum Streptophyta; class Magnoliopsida; order Poales; family Poaceae; genus Aegilops; species Aegilops tauschii. Next base: position 623,793,036 of record NC_053036.3, on the reverse strand, counting down.
CAAGTAACGTACCGATTGACAAAGGGAATTGTATACGGGATTGATTGAATCCTCGACATCGTGGTTCATCCGATGAGATCATCGAGGAGCATGTGGGAGCCAACATGGGTATCCAGATCCCGCTGTTGGTTATTGACCGGAGAGTCGTCTCGGTCATGTCTGCATGTCTCCCGAACCCGTAGGGTCTACACACTTAAGGTTCGGTGACGCTAGGGTTATAGAGATATTAGTATGCGGTAACCCGAAAGTTGTTCGGAGTCCCGGATGAGATCCCGGACGTCACAAGGAGTTCCGGAATGGTCCGGAGGTAAAGATTTATATATGGGAAGTCCTATTTTGGCCACCGGAAAATGTTCGGGATTTTTCGGTATTGTACCGGGAAGGTTCTAGAAGGTTCCGGAGTGGGGCCCACCTGCATGGGGGGACCCACATGAACATGGGTAGTGGGGGCAAGGCCCCACACCCCTGGTCAAGGCGCACCAAGATCCCCCCTTAGAAGGAATAAGATCATATCCCGAAGGGATAAGATCAAGATCCCTAAAAAGGGGGATAACAATCGGTGGGGAAGGGAAATGATGAGATTTCTTTCCCCCACCTTTGCCAACGCCCCAATGGACTTGGAGGGCAAGAAACCAGCCCCTCCACCCCTATATATAGTGGGGAGGCACATGGGAGCCGGACCCCTTCCCCTGGCGCAGCCCTCTCCCTCCCCAACACCTCCTCCTCCTCCGTAGTGCTTGGCGAAGCCCTGCCGGAGAACTGCAAGCTCCACCACCACGCCGTCGTGCTGCCGGAGCTCTCCCTCAACTTCTCCTCTCCCCTTGCTGGATCAAGAAGGAGGAGACGTCCCCGGGCTGTACGTGTGTTGAACGCGGAGGCGCCGTTGTTCGGCGCTTAGATCGGAATCAACCGCGATCTGAATCGCCGCGAGTACGACTCCTTCATCCGCGTTCTTGTAACGCTTCCGCATCGCGATCTTCAAGGGTATGAAGATGCACTCCCCTCTCTCTCGTTGCTAGTCTCTCCATGGATTGATCTTGGTGATGCGTAGAATTTTTTTTTAATTTCTACAACGATCCCCAACACGACCGCTCCCGGCCCACCTGCTTCAGCTGTGGCACCGAAGGCCACTCTCAGGTTGATTACACCAACTCTGCCTGCTGCTTCATTTGCAAGGATCCCGGCCACCCCGCCCTGCTCTGCCCGGACAAGCCGGTTCCCGACAAGCTGCGGATGTACGGCCATGGGATCGAGGGGTTGGGGTTCTTCCACATTGAGGTCCCCGACGACTCGCCCCCTCCCCCTTCCCTCCAGGCTATGGTCACGGTGATTGATGGTGTGGCCTCCCCCGAGATGATCGAGGCGGAGCTCAACCATCTGTACCGTCGCCAGTGGGAGTGGGCGGTCACCCCTATCTCCGGCACCGAGTTCTCTGTGGTCTTCCCCGACGCTCTCAGCCACGGCTACGCCCCCGTAGCGACCAAATCACCCTCGCCCTCAACAAGCTCGTCGTCGACATCTCCGAGCCGACCCTCGACCCGAAGGCTGTGGTCGTCCTTGACACGGCATGGACCCTCATCTCTGGGCTCCCGGACATTGCTCGGTCTGAGCGTACCATCCGTCGCATGTCCCGGATCCTGGGTAAGGTGATCGTGGTCGATGAGCTTTCCCTTCGCAAGGAAGAGGAGGTTCGGGTCAAGGTCAAGTGCCTCGACTCAACCAAGCTTTGTGCCACGGTCCGGGTATTCTTCAATGATCAAGGGTTCGACCTTCGCATCGCCCCCGAGCCGCCCAACCATGTGGGGCGTCCCCGCTCCTCCGACGACGGTCCCCCTGGTGGCCACCCGGGCCCACAGGACGACTACCACGGACGCCGCCCCCCTCGCCCCGACCACTCTGATGATGAGGACGGGTTGGAGACCTGCTCCTCCCGCTCTCCCTCGCCACTGCCTCCACCTTCTTCCTCGACCCTGGGTGGGCGGCAGGCCGGGAGGTCCCTCGCTGCGCTGCCGGACGGGCTGCTTCCGCTGCCTCCGTCGCTCCCCGCCGGGGAGACTGAGACCAGCGACACGTCCAGTGTGGGGCTCGTGGTCATCCCAGCTACTTCTCCATGCTCGCCGGTCGCCCAGCCTGTGTCCTCCCCCTCTACCCGGCTGCCGACATCGCCGTCCAGGGACCTCCCTGACCCCTTCTGCGCCTCGGGGTCAGTTCTGCCTCTCGCGCACCCCGACGCTCGGGCCTCATCCCCTCCTCCCGCGACGCCTCTGGCTCCTCCTGTCGTGGACCTGCCTTCGCCTCCGCCCGGTCTGCTGGTGCCTCCCCTGCTCCCCTCCGAGCCGCTGCCGCCGGCCTCCACGGACGCACCGCTGGGGGCAGCTTCCCCGCCGGCCGCGCCTCGGCGTTCCTCCACACCCATCCCCCAATCGATGGGTGGGTGCGTGGTGGACGCTGCCTTGGCGACCCCACTGGCCGCTCCGCCTCTCCCGCCTCGCTCCTCGACCTACGCCAGGCGGGGCCGCTCGACGTCGACCCCGGTGACGTCGTCTCGGCGCAGCGCCCGCATCGACGCCTCGCGACCCGCGGGCTCCCCGGCTCTGCCCATCTCCGAGAGGGCTGAGCTCCGCGCCGCGGCGCGCAACCTCGAGCCAGGTACCAGTCATCCCCGCCAGTTCCGCTACATGTTCGTTCTCAGCGTTGGAGTCTATTCCGCTCGGTCATCTCGCCAAAGTCGCGGCAGATTCCGATATAGTGTTAGGGGGAAGTCGATCCCCCCTTAGTCCAAATCGCGGCAATCCAGGCGCGGGAAGTCCTCGATGGGCGGTTGGCCGAAACCCATGCCCGCTTAGCTACTCCCGCTTCGGTGGCGGGCGGCCCCATTTCGTCCTCCCAGCCGTCCGGCCAGGCCGCGCCCGCTCCCCTGGAGATCCGCGGCCGCACCCGGTCTCGCACCGCCGCTCTCCGTGCCCAAAGCGCCTCCCGTGTCCTGGGGTCAAGCAGCCCCTCTATGGTGGTTTAATGCGGACCCTTTTCTGGAACATCCGCGGTTTTGGCCAGGATGGCCGACGTCGCCAGCTCATCGAGTACATGCACGATGAGCGGATAGACATTGTAGCAATCCAAGAGACCATGCGAACTGAGTTCACCTTGTCCGAGCTTGACCGTCTTAGCTCTCACCTGTTTGCCTGGCATTGGCTACCTTCTAGTGGGATCGCCGGGCACTCTGGTGGCATCCTGTTAGGTGTCAATGATGCCACCTTTGAGGTGGGTAGCATGGATCGGGGTGAGTTCTTTGTGAGCATGGAGCTTTTCGAGAGGGCGCTGAACTTCAAATGGGAGATCATCATAGTCTATGGCCCTGCCGACCACGGTCGTTCAGCGACATTTCTTGAGGAGCTCAAGAATAAGGTGTCCGCCGCCCGCTTCCCGGTCGTCGTGGGCGGCGACTTCAACCTCCTCCGATTTGCGGACGACATAAACAACGATCTAGTGAACTTCCCGCGGATGCAGATGTTCAATGACTGCATTGCTGACCTCGGTCTGCGGGAATTAGATAGGATTGGTGCCAGATTCACCTGGACCAATCGCCAGGCCGACCCGACCCGCTCCGTCTTGGACCGCATCTTGGTCTCGCCTGTGTGGGAGATGTGGTGCCCCCTTGCCTTCCTCCGCGCCATTACTTGTATTGGCTCGGACCACGTTCCCCTGCTGCTCTCTTCTCAAGACGAACGCCCTCCCGTCGCCCCCAGGTTCCGCTTCGAGACGTTCTGGCTTAACCAGAACGGCTTCTCGGAGGCCGTCCGTGGCCGTTGGCTGGAGGCCCGCAGCGCTCCTCACAGGTCCATCTTTGCGGTGGATGATTGGCACTTCTGCGCCAAGCGCTCCCGCCAATTCATGAAGGGCTGGGGTGCCAACCTGGGGCGGGATCTCTGGGACCGCAAGCAGGCCCTCCTCGCTTCTATCCAGGCACTTGACCTCCGGGCTGACTCGATTGGTCTATCCGCTGATGAGTGGTTGCAGCGGTACGACCTGGAGGACCAGCTCACGGTCATCTATACGGAGAGGCTTACTGGCGGCTCAGGGGGACCCAAAAGTGGGTTCTCAAGGGGGATGCTAACACCGCATACTTCCAGGCCATCGCCAATGATCGCCAATGGTCGTCGTCGTCGCAATACCATCCCGTTCCTGTGGGATGGAGAGACCCTTTTGCAGCGCCCGGCCGAGCTTCGCGCTCACGTAGACGGCTTCTATAAAGGCCTTTTTTCCGCTCCCCCGCGTGGGGGCTTGGCTCTTGCTCCCCTCTTCTGGGCGGGCGCCCAGTGTGTTTCGGACGCGGAGAATGCGGCCCTCACAGCTCCGTTCACGGAGGAGGAAGTTTGGCTTGCGATTAAGGGCATGAACCCTTCGTCCGCCCCGAGGCCTGATGGCTTGCCAGTTAAGTTCTTTCAGACCTTTTGGCACGCTATTAAGCCAGAGGTCATGGCTCTCTTTGAGGAGTTCTATGTGGGCGCCATTGACCTCCACCGTCTTAACTACGGGATCATTACCTTGATCCCCAAGGTCCCGGGCGCCTCCGACATTCGCCAGTTCCGCCCCATTACGATGATCAATGTGATCTTCCGCATTCTCGCAAAGGGGTACACCAATAGGGTGGCCCCTTTGGCCGACTGCATCACTCATCCGGACCAATCCGCCTTCATTCAGGGTCGCTATATCCTTGATGGAGTCTTGGTCTTCCACGAAGTCCTTCACGAGGTCAAAACCAAAAACCTCAAAGCGGTGTTCCTGAAGATTGACTTCCATAAGGCATACGACACGGTTAGCCGGCCCTTCCTTCGGGAAGTATTGCTTCGGAAAGGTTTTGACGATCGGTGGGTCTCCCAGGTCATGCAGTTGGTGTCGTCGAGCCACACCGCGGTGAACATCAACGGGGAGATCGGCCCCTATTTCCCCACCTTTTGTGGGGTTAGACAGGGTGACCCCTTCTCCTCGTTCCTGTTCAACATGGTGGTCGATGCCTTGGCCGCTATCCTGGATAAGGCAAGGCCGCCGGCCACATCCTCGGCATCGTCCCGCACTTGGTCGAGGGAGGGGGTGTTTCCCTCCTCCAATATGCCGATGACACCATCATTATGATGCAGGGTTCAGAGGCCGAGATCGCGAACCTCAAATTCCTCCTGCTCTGCTTTCAACATCTGTCGGGCCTCAAAATTAACTTCGCTAAAAGCGAGGTGATGGTCTTGGGCTATTCCCCTTCTGAGAGCCAGAGTATCGCTAACCGCCTGAACTGTCGGTTGGGGGTCCTTCCCCACTTCTTATCTGGGGATCCCCATTAGTGACTCGCGCCTGACAGTGGCCGACCTGCGACCCTCGGTCCACAAGCTGCAGCACCGCATCGAGCCGTGGCAGGGCAGGTGGCTCTCTAAGGCGGCCCGCACGATCCTCATCAACTCGTCCCTCTCCAGTCTTCTCCTATTCATCATGAGCTTCTACAGCTTCCCCGAAACGCTCCACCATGAGATTGGCACAGTCCAAGCTAGGTTCTACTGGGCTGGCGAGGGCGATAAGCAGAAATACCACATGGTCCGCTGGACTGACATCTACAAGCCCCGGGACCAGGATGGTCTCGGCATCATGTCCTCCAAACGCATGAACCTGGCCCTCCTCACTAGATGGCTGTGGCGCATTGCCAACGGCGATGGTGGCTTGTGGCTGCAGATCATCCGCCGCAAATACCTGCGCCACCAGCCCCTCGCCTTCTGCGTTAGGATGGGCGGTTCCTAGTTTTGGCAGTCTGTCGTCCAGCTCCTCCCGGTCCTTCGCATTGGGACCTCCATCTCGGTTGGCACTGGATCGGCCACGTTGATTTGGTTCGACCGCTGGGCCGGTGATCTCCCATCCGTGGCCCGGTTCCCTGACCTCTTTTCCATAGCGGTCGAACCTAGGATCTCCGTCGAGTCGGCCCTTATTAACTTAGGGCGCCTCGCGTTCCGGAGGCCATTTGGGCCTCCGGAGGTTGCCGCTTAGCATGAGCTCCTTGATTCTGTGGCTCTCCATGAGTCGGTCTTGTCGCAGCACCACGACGACCGCCTGTCCTGGCATCTCGAGCCCTCTGGCCGCTTCTCCACGAAGTCTCTGTACCGCGCCATCGCTCCCTCTCCTAGACCGGCTGTCCTCGATTCTATATGGTCTATCCGCGTGCCCCTCAAAATTAGAATCTTCATGTGGCAATGGATCCGTGGCCGGCTCCCCTCGGGCGTGGAGGTCCTGAAGCGCCAGGGTCCCGGTGATGGTATCTGCCCCCTTTGTGGGACGGTAGAAACCTCGAATCACATCTTCTTCTCGTCCGTGTCCGCCCAGTTTCTTTGGGGCTGCCTCCGAGAGGTCATCGGTGGCAACTGGTGTCACACTAACTTCCCCGATCTCCTCTCTGAGGTTCAGACCTCCCCCTTGACAGGTCGCCACATTAGGTGGCTGGTCATTGGGGTGCTCGCTTGGACGGTGTGGACTGTGCGAAATAAGCTTGTCATTCAACGGGTCCCCCTTCGACGTGCTACTGACGCTGTGTTCAAAATGTGTGGCTACTTGTAGCTCTGGCGGCCGCTTAGCCGTCACCAGGATCGCGACGCCATCACCTCCATCATCGCCGACCTTCGCTCAATGGCTCTCCGCTTGGCGCCGCCGCTCCCTCCGCCACCTCCAGAGCCGGATTAGATCCTTTGTTGCTGCTTCGGATGCTGCAGTTGACCCGCCTCCTTTCTTTTCTTCCAGGGCTTGTTGAGCTGTGTCCTCAGCAGAACCGTGTGTACTTTGTGTTGTGGTACTCTGTGTGTGTGTGGGTGAACCTTGTTGTACTATGTGGCTCTGGTGGTTTGCTTTATCTATAAAGCGGGGCGAAAGCCTTTTTCGGTAACGGCGACATGGGCTCAGGGTACGGCTCCGGTTATGGCAGTGGTTATGACTCGAGTTACGGTGCTGGCGGTCAAGGTGGTGGGGGAGGTAGTGGAGGAGGAGGCGGTGGTGGATCCATGGTGAGGTGTGGAATCAAACGATGGTAAATTGCTGTCAAGGGGATGCGATAAAACTAGATTGCAAGTGTTACGTTTAAAGGAAAGACAGACAAATGCACATAACTGTTCAGAACAGGAATTTAATTTTCATTCATCGCCCTCATCGGTCCGCCTTGAATTACATGGGGGAAGATAGATTGAAGTTATAATCCTAATTATATCTAGTAGGCTGGGAACCTATTTATTTGCTTTTAATAAAAATGGATGTGTGCATCATGATGATGCAGAGGCCGGGGTGTTTCCCCTTTTCAAAAAAAAAAATCTAGTAGGCTGGGAAATATAATATCCAGATTATAAAGATTTAAGCTAGAAACTGGACAAATAATTTACATTCATTCTCCTGGCTAGAATTACAATGAGGGTTCGGGGAGACAAATAAACTACTATATGATATACTTATTAGATCTAATAAGCAGAGCATTACTAATGTGGTCCATTTAATTTGTTGTACAGATTAGAAGTAAAACTTGGATGAGAGGACGATCGGTACAGCTGCTGCCAGTGTGCCCACAGCTATTGCAATTGAAATCTGGCCCAACTGAAGGCATCGGTGGAGCAGGTAATTAAATGTGATAGGAGCTGTACACAAGGTAATCGCGTCATGGGGCCACTGTCTGTGCCTAAAATACGAATTAATACAGCTGTATACGACGACTTCACATAGAATAATTCGTTTTTATTAATTCAGGGCAGGGATATTGAAGACGGACGGTGCGGGGTGGAGGATTTACCGTAGTAGCTGCATATGGAAACAAATAACGAACGTCCTCCAGTAGCTCAAATATTATCAGAACAGTAGATTGTCTAAGGGCCCTGTGATGGTGACCAGCCTGTCGTTGAAGCCATAGGAGATGTTCTGTGGTGAGATCTGAATTGCAGTTTCCGAAGCTTCAGTGAATGACCTAGTCAGCAATAAAGAAGGGTGTGCGTTAGCTTCCACAACTCAGACCAGCAAAGGATGGCGAAAACACTAGAAAAGAAGCCATGGCCGACCAGAAGAGCACCACACAAGGCAAAACAACACACGCACGGTTCATTAATCAGAGATGCAGCAAGCGTAGCATGATAGGCGGCACCTGAAGCCGACGCACGTCGAAGTAGAAGACTAAGAAATGCAAGGAAAACATATATACTCCCTCCGTCCGGAAATACTTGTCCTACAAATGGTTGTGTATAGACTTATTTTAGTTATAGATACATCCATTTTATCCATTTCTAAGACAAGTATTTCCGGATGGAGGGAGTACTTGATAACAGATCCTCCTTTGCCGATCAGCATGCCGCATCAGGGCTGAGGCACCACCAGCACTACTGTGGCCTCGGAGTCGGACACCTGGTCACCCTGCAAGAAGAACCAATGATCAACTTGAGAGGATGAAATCACCTGCTCGAGGGATGCAGGAAGTGTAGTTTGTTGTTGCCCTGAACAGTGGACAGAGATATATGTTACGTAAAATTACAAACGTAAAACATAGTGTAAAATATACATAAAATGCATTTTTTCTAATCTTATGACCTATATTTTTGCTTTCTTATGCCAAATTTTATGTAGTGAATCAATATGAATATAACTATTTGTATTTCAAACATAATTTATTTATGAAACGATCGTAAGTATATTCATATTGATTCACTACATTATGGGACGGAGGGAGTATAAAACAAGTTGCTTCGGTAGTTCAGTAGGGTACGTAAACAGGTGTAATTCAGCACAAATTATCTTGGTTTGCGCGTGGACCAGTGTCGTATAGTAGGACTCATCATCTGAGAGAGGCATGTTTCAAATTTGACAGGTGTGGAAACCTCAGTTTATTCACAACTCCTCGCAAACAGATTTGTGTAAAACAAATGGCAAGCACCAGCTACTTGTACAAAATTGATTTTTTTTTTAACTGTAGCCTGTTATAATTTGGCCATTCTCAAACTCTAAAAGATTGAAGAGGCCCTTACAAAATTACTATAACTGAACCACAAGAAGCTAAAACAGGCAATGCTGTTTCACTCTGAGGCCCTCGAGTCCGGTCTTTCAGCTTCAGGTTCCCTTCCTGTCTTTCCTCAGAGTTACATAAGTGGGAAATGTGAAGAGTTTCTCCAGAAAGTCTGGCTCATCAAGGCCCTGAAGAGAACAGATACACGAGCAGGCAAATTGCGATAAGTATACAGAACCAGAGTTGATGCTACAAATGGTAGAATGCAGCGCAAGACATGCCGTACCTCATACATATCTCTTAGCTTAGCCTCAGCTTCCTCCTGTAAAAGGTGGGAATAAGCACATGTAGTTAGCAATGGAGCAACAAAAATAATGTTAGGCTTGCCAGGAAATAAACCATATCATACCTCATCATCGGAGTCGCTAAACTCCCTACGGCATCCAAATGGCAGATACGCGTTCAAGTGACCAGCAGTGTATTTGTCAGTAATGCTGGGGTGCTTCATATCAGGAGATCCATTGTTGGTACAACCATAGCAGCAACCTTAATTAAACACAAGGAGAGAGTTAACTGACAAGTAACAAACCAGTAGAAGCACGAACCAGTTTGAGATGTTATAAATGTAAATCCAAGTTTAACCACCCACAAACTGCATTAAGCAATTCTAAATTTCAGATAGAATACCATTATCAGCCGGTTTGAGCATGCAGAAACAGCTGACCACCAATTCTTCATGTTGTCCCTGTCGCTCACGTTTGACTTCCGCGAAGAATACATCGTCGATGCCATGGGAGAAACCATCAGCTCCTTTAGCCCTTGTAGTGATATTGAGGTGATAGTACCACACACGGTTCTCACAAATTGATTGATATTGCACAACGTCTTTGAACTCATTTGCTAGATCCTAAAATAAGAAGCATGACTCAGATGAGCAATTATTACATGAGCAAAGACATAGTGCAACCCTTGTAGCAGCTTAGCAGGACAGAAAAAAGGATGTAGGGAGGGATAGTGAGCAGACCCCACAAAGGTTGTGATTCTCGTTATACTTGTCTACTAAAGCTTGAGCCAATAGGCACATTCGATTATGGCTTTGCTCAACCACATGAGATTTTGAACGCTTCTTCCTTCTGCCATCAGGCCAGTAAAGACATCGCTGTACGACCTTATCCAGCCGAGAAACGCTGCCTTGCTCCGGGCACCTAGTTTAGATCAGAGCATTGGTTGGTATGTCGCACTTTCTCAGTACTGGAAAAAAGTAAGGCATACTACGTGTGTAAGTAAGTACCCTGCCAATGTTATCAGGTGAACTAGTTTCCATGGAACTTTCTTGAATAGGGATCAAACAGCTCCCAAGTTACCTTTAACATAACTCATGGTACCCAAAAAAAAAGCAAAAATGGATTGTTTACATGCCTATAAGCTCTGAATCAATAAACTTAGTTGTGCCTGCAAGAAAGGCATCCCTATCCCCAACTCAGTGAGCTTTTACCACACTGTTTTGACTAGTTAACGTGACTTAACTTGCTGGCTGTCACCATTCTTGTTTAGTATGAGGAAACAGAACTGTTTGAGTGTGCCTGGCTCAAAGCTAACCAATTGTACAGAAGTGCACTTTGCTAATTTTCAGCTATGAACGTGCAACCACCTTCACAGATAAAGCACTACCAACAACTCTCTCACTGGCAGTGTAAAAACAAGAAGAAGCTCTGTTAACTTTGAGTGGCCACGAAATTTCAGAAACTAAGTAATCCAGCCTGATATTTTCCTACAACCAAAACTTGTGAGCTTTTCTGTAGTCCAGCTTAGGGTCATCCATTATATTCAAATGTGATTATCTTCTGTGGCCTACAACCTAGAAGTATGTAGCTCTGTTTTAAATACAATCGGTTGCATGTATGCGTGCACGAAAGAAGGGAGATAGGAACCAGAGAAAATCTAGAACGAAGTCGAGAAACTTTACATTTTGGTGACCTGGCGATCAAGAAGATGGCGGTCGATAGCATTGTCGGCTTCCTGTAAGCTCTTGAATGGCCCACCCAAATGAGGATATATGTGGAAAGATCCTGAAAGATCCACCCTGATGTAGAATTGGAGCCCCCAGTCACGCGGTAGCCGGGACAAAATAGGTGAACCAGGGGCAGGAACTATTGTGTATTGGGCTACCGCCTCTGACTGCGAAAGGGCGGAGGAAGTGACAGTGACACACGTTTCCTCCGACACCGAAGCGCCGAGCGACTCATTCAAGGACGGTGCTTGCAGAGTTTGTGCAGATGATGATCCAGGTTCAGCAAGATGCTCCTCCTCCTCGTGCCTGAATTAAAAAAAAAACTTGTCTCAGAAAATGAATGGATGGTAGAATACAGAACACTCCCTCCCAAACCTGCAGTTCCCAGAGGCTAAGTAGAAATATTCAGGGAACTCGCAACATGAATGAATCCGTCCGACTAACATACAGAGGAACCTCCCAAACCCGTAGTTCCTAGATGCTAAGAAGGTTCCGGGAACTCTCGACATGAATGAATGAACCCAACCAAAATGCAGAGGAATTTCTTCCTCGAAAAATAAAGAGGAATTTCTAGACGAACACCCCCAGACTGATTTCTAAAATCCCCGGCGGTCGACAAATACGACAGACTGATTTCGAATAGATCGCCCCGATATGTAAAAGAACTGGGGATGATGGAGCGAGCGGGGGAGGGGTGGCCATACGGAGGGGACGGCGGGTCGCGGGGTCTCCGGCTCCGGGGGAGCTCGTGGGCACGGGCTGCACCATGGATCAACCGCGCTGCACCGCCGGGTTGAGTCGGGAGGTCCTTGAGCCGGGGGCTGCTTGGGGGACGGAGGGGCATGGGGGCGCCGGGAGGGATTGGATTAGGTCTTGATGATTTCCGTTCCGCTTGGGGGCAGAAGGGGGAGGAAGAAGACGACGACGACGCTAAGGGCCCGTCCGTTCTCGGGCTAAGGGCCCATGGAAGGCCTGCTTGGCAGAGCTGAGTAGGTTTTTTTTTTTTTGCCTCCAGCGTACAGTAGTGGGCCCTCATAGAAAATTAAAAATATATGTGAGACAACAATTTATCACACTAAAAAACAATTTATCTTTTTTTTGCGCGAGAAAAAAACAATTTATCTGCCAATCATATACGAAAAAAACTCATAGGCCATATGCTGATGGCACTAGCAATATGATTTTTTTTTGGTATTAGAGGGAGATTAGTACCACAAAAAATGCCAAAAAATAAATTAGAAATGGCATTGACATTCAGACCTTATGATCACGTACTTAAGAGTCTGAACTAGGATTTCATAGAATCATATATTTACAACACATTGCAAATATGCCACATATATTTACTGATTAAAACGTGTCCTAAATTTTATATATTTGCAGCAAAGTGATAGAAAGAGTGAAGGTACCTAATAAACCACTCTTGTCCTCAAATGAGAGCAAGAGGGGGAGAAATCTGACCATGCAAGATGTAACTTCTCATATGCTTCCGTGGAAACAGAGGAAATTAGATACTCAACAAGTAAATGTAATTCCACATCAAGTTGAAAGACATTTCATAGGATGCTCATCATCCAAATCCCGACATAAGTATGCACAATATTTTTAGTGTTGGGACATCAAAACACCTTGACTCCATTGTTGTAAAAATCACAAGGAATTAAAAGGAATAAATACATTTTCACAAATTTCATCGATTCCACCATGATCATATAGCATAAATACTACATTTGTCGACATATATTTCTTCTCAAAATTGCTAAAGCCTCTTGGGCCCTGAACCAACATCCATGGTAGAGTGCCTCTTGCACTCATATTAGTTCACATAGAAGGAATCAAGAGTTCTAAAAGAACATAGAAGGAAGCAAGTAATCAAGAATAGCACTTGCTCAACAAAGGGTTGATATTTACCGCAGTAATACATACTCCTCATAAGTATCTTTCATATGGAATAAACAAACTTCTCATTTTATAAAAAAACCCAATGAGGTGGTGACAAAGCGAGGTTTGTAGCAAAAGGATTCACGCAGAGACCCGACATCGATTATGATGTGACATACCCTCCTGGTATGAGTGAAATTATGTTTTGATACTAAATATCATTGGCAATACAAAATAATATTATCCATGCATTTAATGGATGCAAGGGCTACATACTCATATGGACCACTTGTTTTAGAAATCTATATTGAGGTCCCTCAAAGGCTTACAATTATGAATCCAAAAATAAATCACAACATGTTTTGTGCAATATTTCAGAGTCACTCCATGACTCGAAATAGTCGAGAATTCTATGGTACTACCGACTGAGCGAGTTCCTTTTTCAAAAGGATTACTCGAACAATGATGATTGTTTATGTGTTTAATAAATGAATTCTAAATTTGATTTCCTTACATCTCCTCATTGCATACCGATGACCTCATCATCAATGCTTTTACAAGATCTAAATATACACAAAATTATCTCACCAACATTAGTTGAAACACCAAGGGATGACCAGTCTATTCCGATTGGTCCTTATGGCATACGGATTTTGCATCGGCTGCTTCAATCTGGTCCATTTAAACATAAGAAGGTAAAAACTGCGGATAATGGGATCAAAATTTCAAATAAGGAAGTTGTTCAAGAGCACAATAATAATGTTCTTGAGGGCGAAAATTCCATGCAATGAAGACGCCAAGTACTGCGAGGTAGCAAGAAAATCCAAAGGTTGATGCAAGCAAAGCAAAAGAAAACAAAGGCCGAAATAAGCACAAGGGCAAGAAATCAAAAGTTACTTTTGCAGAGTTACTAGCTAAATATCAAAAGGTGAGTGAAGAAAATGTGCTTATCGGCCAAGTAATTCAAAAGCATCGAGATCACCCCTAGGCGCAAATCTGAGGATCGGTATTGGCAAAGTGAGAATTCCAATGTAGCATATTCATGTCCTTATTTTGGGCCGCCAATGCCAAAGTCGTGGATGCTTCCTTACGCTCATGTAAATTTATATCCATCATGGGACAGGGATGATACAAGGGCACATTATTCATCTTATTTTAGACCATCTCACCAACATTATGCAACTCCAAGAAGACCAACATTTGATGAACAATCACATGTCAAAGAATGTTTCAATCATAAGGAATCGGTCTGAAGCTCAAGGAAAAAGAAAGAGGCGATCAAACTAGTTTACCGCGTTAAAAGAGATGGTCGTAAGAGTGCTACTTCATAATTGATCTCAAATGAGAAAGAGCAATTAAAGTGTTGACATTGGCTACTAAAGGCAATGAAACAAGTCAATCAAGTGCCAAATCTGAAGAAAAGAAGTTGAGAGTGCACAAGGTAAAACAAGAATTTTCATTAGTTCAAACAAAATCACAGCCGGGGCGCCCACTCGGCTTATCATATTGGTAAAAGAAGAAATTAAAAAAGTTTAAGTGCACAAGAACTTGAAAAGAGGAACATGACATGGGTTCCCAAAGGAAGTACTCTAAACAAGAATAACGCGCAAGCTTCCATTGCAAAATGTGCGGCAAGGTGAAGAGGGAGAAGAGTGAATGTTATGAACAACCAAGCCGAAGGTTTGTGCATCAAAAAGTTCGGTCCACACATCATCTATATTCTTCAGCTATGACATTGATGCCAATGCCATGGAATTCGTCCTCATGTATGATTGCTCACTCTCCATGGGCTTATTTTGATCCATTGATGCAATATAATTTCTTACATCATGCAAGAGTATTACCACACCATCATACTTTCGATTAGCTGCACTTTTGCTGCTAATCTAAATGGCCGATACATAATTATCGCCTTAAGAGTACATATTGCCGATATATACTTATCGCCCTAAGCACACGCAAAATGGCCGATGAAGTGTCGACATCATCCTTAGAACAAATTCCGTGCAAGTTATTTTTCGGCGCGCAAGCTTTGCTGAGAAAAAGGGGGCATGTGCTGACACAAGTTTTTGGCACAATAGAAAACATATACCAGATGACCTCAAATGAAAACAATTTCGACAACTAGAATCTGCGTATCATCTAAATGAACAACTTTGATGTTTGGGTCATCTTTAATCGAGGTCTTATGCAATCTTGAGAGCCAAAACAGTGTGCTGCTGAAGTTTGCCCAGGATATTTTTTACCATTTTGCAGGCCAATTTTCTCCCCCAAGATGACCTCTGATGGCGAAGTGTACAACATGACTTCTTTCGTCTCTTTGAGCTAAACAATTCCTCTTTTTGGAGTCATCGTGATCCAAGCTCATATTCGACTTGCACAGAGCGTCAAAGATACCTACCCGATGTAATTTGAGCCCAGAAGTTCCAGACAGAACTTCCGGGAAGGTTCCGGGCTAAACAGAAAGTTTGCACACGATGCACCCTCAAAACTGGAATTTTAATATTATTTGCAGATTTGTGGGCCCAAATTCGACCACAAGACGACGACCTCACATGGAAAAGTGTTTAACAGATGAATTGTTCATCGTTTCAAGATGAACAACTTTTGGTACCGTCGCAATCCGAAGCCATATACGCCGTGGAACGTTTTTGTTCCTGAATTTGGAATGGTTTCGACAGCACAAACAATAATGCGTCCAACTAGTTGCAGCCCCAGCGCAGGAGAAATCGTTCAAATCGATGGCCCGATCCGTGTAGCACAGGAAGTGGAAAGCAAATTCATGGTCCATCTTACCAATGCTACATCTTCTTTTGGTTTTGCGTCCAACCAAACATGTGATTGCGCAACCACAACTTTGATTGCACATGTACATCTGATGTTGGGCGGACCAATACCTGCAAGGTGGATGTTACTGCAAATTTAACATCTGATGTTGGGCGGACGAAACCACAAATTTAAATTTTTAGATAGTTTAACACTACCATTTTAACATTGTCAACCCAAATTCGATAAATAGGGGAAAAAATTACTGAACATAATTCATCAGAAAAGGTTCATTTAACAGGGGAACAAATTACTTAACAGAATTCATCGGACAGAGAAGGCTCATCTAATAGAGCAAATTCAGATAAACAGGGGAACATATTACAACCCGACTTCACACCCCTACTGATGGAAATGACATTGCAGTAACTTGCTTGCGTCCACATTGCAATAAAATCCGAAGGAAATGACAAATTGAGAGGGGAACAGTAGAAGCTATCGATCAAGTAGTCATAGGCATCGAAGGAGTGCCCGTCGAGCGATAGGTCATCCTGCTGGAGTGGGGCAGCGGCGGCGAAGGTGCCGGGGCCGACGAGCTGGTCGACCCTCCACTTTCTTCTTCAGCTTGTGGTTCCACACGTTCTTCACCGGATTCTCGGTCCTATGCAGCCGTCATGCGATCTCCGCCCAATGATTGCCTTCCAATTCATTCCTCAGCACATGATTTCCAGCTACTCCTCCCCGGTGATCTTCCCATTCTTAATGTTCAGCTTCAGGTAGTTCTACCTTTTCCTGCACTGCTTGGCGTCCCGCTTCAATCCGGTTGCTTGAGGAACATTGACCAAAGGCACATTCCCTTCCGAGAACATTTGAACGTAGGTGCGCAGACATAGTCCTCCTCCGTGCTCCACTTGGTCCTCTTTGCAGCCATCAAGTCACTGCAGCCTACCATTGATTATTCACCATCCCTAGAGTAATTTAACATATACAGTACATGTTAGATACAATTTAACATCTTCCCTACGGTAAAAGGGGGCCATCCGAGAATCTTAGGGAACCCTCTCGCGACGGCGTCGCCGCCCCCCCCCCCCGGCGGGCGACCGGCCGCGCGTCCCTCCTCCTCCCTCCAGCCACCCCCTCCCTCCCTCCCTCCCGCCGCCGTCGCCGGCGCCCGCAGCCGGCCTGGCCCCGGGGCTGCTGGTGGCGGCGGCTTCCCTGCCCTTCCCCTCCCGGTCGCTTTTCGACGCGGCGGAGCTGCTCCGGGGGGTGCACTTCGGCGACGGTCTGGCGTGACGGCGGGGCTCCGTGGCGCAACGCAGGCGGACAGCTGGGCGGCGGCGCCGCTGTTGGCGGCGCGGCAGCGCGATCTGGTGTCGTCCGCTCGGCCCAGATCTGGGCCCTTCGGGCCCCATCTGGGCTTGGGCGGGCCGGCGGCGGGGATCGTCTCCGGCGTGGCTTCTGGGAGGCGGGGAGACGCGACGAGTGGCTGGGTGCTGGCGGCGCCGATGCCGACCTGCTGCATCGTGGCCGACGGGGCTTAACGGGCCCGCTTCGGGCCTGGTTGGGCCAGGGGTGGCCCGGCATGCCCCGCGGCCATGTCCGGACGGCTACCGCGACGGTTGCCGGAGGCATGGGCCTCCCGCACGACGGCGGTGGAGGTGGTTCCCTCCCGCTTGGCGTCGGTGTTGCTGCTCCCGTCATGGTGCGCTTCTCTCCGGTCCTCTTGGCCTCGTGGTGGTGTTTGTAGTGAGGCGGCCTTGGTGGCGGCGCTTCTGCATTGGCGCATGGGGGTGGGCGACGGTTTGGCGGTCAGTTTCATCCGGTTGGGCGGTTGGGTCTGGGAATGCGGGAGAAATCCCTGCCGGCTTCGGCCCCGACACGGTGACACCTGCGGGTGCCACCATTCCTTCCTGGAGGGTGTCGGTGGTATTCACCCCCCACCTCCCTCCGCGTGCCGGGGGAAACCCTAGGACTCGTCCGGGTAGCAGCGTCGTCGGCGTCGCATTCCTTCTTGGAGGTGCTGCTTGGTACGCGGCGGTTCGGAACCTCGGTCTGTGG